>NC_056689.1:25242500-25605000 GCF_018350215.1 Panthera leo | reverse complement strand
GACATTTTGCATGTTATAATCATCCTACTGGAACAGTTTTACCCACTTTTTAAGTTTTTCCTTTTTTAGGTATAAAAACACTTAAAAGGGAATAAAATGCACAGATGAAGTAGAATGCCCCAGGACTTACCTGCCTAGAAGCATGAATATGCTACATTTTGAATAATACCTCAGATACCAAACCAATAAGCCATCTCGAGCTCAAGTGACAGAAAGACAAGTGTTTTTTCCAGAATCTCCACCTGTTTTCTTATGATGTTTTCAAAAAACCCACGAATGCTCACTCCAAGCCTTCACAAGTCTTTGAATCCCAAATTAGCATGTTTTTCCATATGGGATGGAGAAGCAAAACGATCCCTAAAGACATCAATAAGCCACTATTTCAGTCCTGGACTCTGTTAACCCGAGACTACTCACTGTGTGCAACTAATAACCCCTTCCTTGTTTGTCCGATTTTTCTATCTGTTGCCTCCAAGAATATTTTTAACAGGCAGAGCCTTTAATGATAGGACATTTTCCTTTATATCAGACACCTCTTTTTTTTTTTTTTTCCCAGAATAGAAGTGGGCTATCCCTTGGTCACGAGCTTATTAAATTATGGTCACAGGAGGGGCCAAGGTATGCTCCAGCAGAATTGACCAGTCTATTTCCAAGGAACGCTCCAGGCCACGACACTGAGAACAGTCCACCACACCGTTTTCTCTACTTAAGGCGATTCGTTTCTAAATCCCGATTGTCCCTCTAACAAATGCCCTCTGCTAGGATCTTCCTTCTATCAACATGATAGTTTTATAGGAGTGTCCGGGTGGTTCAGTTGTTTAAGCACCTGACTCTGGATTTTGGCTCGGGTCATGATCTCACAGTTTGTGAGTTGTAGCCCCACCTCCAGCTCGGGCTGGCAGCGTGGAGCCTGCTTGGGATTTTTTTCTCTTTCTCCCTCTTCCTCTGCACCTCTCCAGCTTGAGCTCTCCCTCTCTCTCTTTCTCAAAAAAAAATAAATAAATAAACTTTAAAAAATATTTTTAAGAATATCGTTTTACGAATAAATCACAAATACGAACAGGCTTAGGAAATACCATATGAGATTCCTGGGAAGGTAACAGGATAGCTTTCTTTAAGGACTCCTAACCCTTCCATCTCATTTAAGAAGTTTTCAAAGTTTCTGAGGTAATATTGTTGGCTTATCTCTGAGAAAACACAAAGGATTTATTTAGAGGTGGTTTTTAAATAACAACACAGAATTTTAAACTTGATCTGGCCTAATGCTATTATCAGTTCAAAGAGCATTCTAGGTCTAGTAAGATGGGGGAAAGGAAGATAAATTCGTTATTAGAAACATATTTTTTATTATATGCATTTTTTCAATTCATAGATATGCATTATTTCATAATTTTATGATTATGGCAATGGCTATGTATTTTGCTGATACTTGATTTCACTTAACATGCTAATATTTTATTGGAACAGCAGTCCTTATATATCTATATTTTAAGTATTACATTTTATTTACAGGCAAGGTATGTGTTTATCCAGAGCATTCGTATGTTTACCTTGGAAATGAAAAAGCTATGATTAAATATAAATAATAACTGTTTTAGAAACACATTACTTTCCACTTCAAATTCCTCCATCTATTATTTTTGTTCATTTTCTTATACAAAGGATCAGATTTTCCATTCCCCACATAGCTGGTTTTCTAACTTGTGAAAAATCACAAATAGTCACCATTAATTTTAAACGCAATGCTAGATTTTCATGCTTCAGATTCAAATTAAGGAGAATTATTTTAATATAATGATTCTAGTAGTTTCAATATGGAATCAGTCAAAATGAATAACAAAATACAAAATTGTCAAAATACTTGAGTTCGGACAAAAGAAAGGCAGACATTTCTTGAATTCTTCTGCTGCACATTATTCACTAAAAAAAACAGCACCTATAATTCAGACAGAACTCCTACTGACTTCTACATGAACACTGAAAAATTCTGTTTCAAATAGAGGTAATTAGTCAGTGATTAAGAGACAGAGAGTAATTAGTACAAAAGAGAATTGCCTTTGTTTGTATAAGACCTGCCAGTCCAGAAAAAGAAGACTTCGGAGAAAACTTTTTTGAAGTCTAAAGTTTTAAGGTTAATTGATTCCAAAATTAAAAGTTCAAAACTACCAGCACAAAAGTAAAAACTAAGGCAGTGTAAGTACACCCTTCAATGCCTGGTTCGCACAGGGTGGAAAATTTCCCCACATCGTAACGTGCCTGTCTCGTCATCATTCGGGTTTATTTACAAATGCCTTCCCTCAGAGGGGTTCCCTGATCATCCTTGGTGAGTTAGACCCTAACTCTTTACTCTTCCTTCTCTCACTCATAGTATTTATCAGATTCTGAAACCGTATCGTGGTGCATTTTGTTTTGGTTGTACGTCTCTTCTACTAGAGTATAAGTTTCATGAGGATAAAATGTTTGTCATGATTCCAGCTCAGTCTCCCCATGCTATCTTATACTAATGCCTGGCATAGATGAGATGATCAATGGGACATTTGTTGAAAAATTAATCCCTAATATAGGAAGGAGCTTCTTTAAAAGATCTCTATGGGGGTGTCAAAGAATTGGGTGTTGCAAATGATTTTATTCTTGGTAACAGCTGTATGAGTTTTTTAAGGATTTCTCGAAATAATGCATAGAATCAATGTGCATTATCTACCTGAGACTTCATTAATGAGCACACAGGGCACCTCCTCTCAGAAGACTTCTTATTAAGCCTAATTAATCAATTCCCCAGCGGTAATCTGAAAGCCACTTGTCCATTTGTGTCTTCTTCAATAGTGAGTCACTCTGTGGTGAAGATCATATCCAACTAATCTTTCATTAAAAAACAAATCTTTTGCTTAATTTTTAAAATAAAAATTGTATAGATATTTAAAGGGTATAACATGTATATACACACACACATAGTAAAATGATTACTATAGTAGAGCTAATATAGCTTCACATGGTTCCTGTGTGTGTGTGTGTGTGTGTGTGTGTGTGTGATGAGAGCATCTGAAATCTACTCTTTTAGCAAATTTCCAGTATTCGATACAGTACCCTGTTGGCAAGAATGTAAATTTGTGCAGCCGTCATGGAAAACAATTCATCTTTATAATTGCCTCAGTTCCTAACACTGCATGTAGTATCAGCACCTAAGAAGGTCACATTAAGCAAATAACTCAAGGGGCGCCTGGGTGGCTCAGTCGGTTAAGCGTCAGAGTTTAGCTTAGGTCATGATCTCACGGTTCGTGACCTTGAGCCCTGTGTCCAGCTCAGTGCTGACAGCTCGGAGCCTGGAGCCTACTTTGAATTCTGTGCCTCCCTCTCTCTGCCCCTCACCGGCTCATACTCTATCTCTTTCTCTCTCTCTGTCTCACTCTCTCACAAATAAACATTAAAAGTTAAAACAAAAAAAAAAACCAAATAACTCAAAACATCACAAGATGCAAAACCTTCTTCTGATGAAAACACTATCTTTTCAAGCATTTAACAAGGACCTCTGCCCAACACCTATGCTGCCCAAACCTGAACATCTAGTTCTTTAACATGCCCCATGTTTCTTTATGCTGCATAACCCTCTCTGTACCTGAATGGTCAATGTGGTTCCACTACCTTCACAACACAATCTGTACAGTAACAGTTGTCACGTACTATATTTGCTGTCCTTTCATAAGTGTTTCCTGTTCCCTTTGCCCCAAAAGAATCTAGGTAATAAAAACAATCCACGAATGGTATGCGTGAACAAATTAGACACCTCTGTAACTTCTCTTGTGTCTGCCCACCCTCTATTCTAAGTAAACAAGTTGATTTTCCAGTCGGCCCAGAAGACCACACTTTTCTAGAGATACAGTTAAGATCCAAATCTTTTCACATCAAGAAAACCACTGAAGGAGAGGGCTAAATAAAACTCTTGCTGTCTCAATCAATTATGAAAACAAACTAAAACTCAGGTTTAACACTGAAGTGTTAAACTCTGTTTACGCGTAAACACTGAGTTTGATAGCTATATATTTTTATAATGTCACAAATGTGGGCAGTCATGGTAATTCATCTTCCACCAATTATATCTAGAGATACATCTAGAGACAGAGGTACAGATAGAAATAGAGAGATGCAGATACAGACTATTTCTGCATTCCATTGTTCGAAATAGTGCATTATTTTAGTGACCTTTATTATAATAATTATATTATATAAATATATAATATATAATATATAAGCATATATAATATATACATATACACAAATATATATAATGTATAAATATATAATATATATAAATATATTATAGTTACAATAATTCCTGATATGTGGTAGTGTAAAACCTCAGGGTTTGTTCAGAATTATTTTGATTATTCTTAACTTTTTGCATTTTCAATTTTTTTTTTAAACATTTATTTATTTTTGAGACAGAGAGAGACAGAGCATGAACGGGGGATGTCAGAGAGAGAGGGAGGCACAGAATCTGAAACAGGCTCCAGGCTCTGAGCTGTCAGCACAGAGCCTGACGCGGGGCTCGAGCTCACAGAGCGCAAAATCATGACCTGAGCCGAAGTCGGCGCTTAACCGACTGAGCCACCCAGGTGCCCCGACTTTTTGCATTTTCATGTAAATTTTAGAGTCAGCCTATCAACTTCCATACACACCCAGCAGCAACTGCTTGAGTCTTAGGTAGGATTACATTGAACTTATAATACATTTTGAGGAGAATCAACTTTATAATATCAAGTAATCCAATCACACAGTACATATCTCCATTTATTTGAACTATCTTCAAATTTAAGTAAATGATTTTTTTTTGTAGAGTGTTTTTTTATGTTACTTATGAAATTTATTGTTAAGTAAAATTGTTAATCAATTTATCTATTCTATACATTAATCATAATTGATTAATCTATATACTCTATACATTAACCATCAATGATTAATTATGTTATCTATTGTATACATTAATCATAATTTTTAAAAATTTGTGTCTAAAAATTTTAATGTCTGGGGCGCCTGGGTGGCTCAGTCGGTTAAGCGTCCGACTTCCGCTCAGGTCACGATCTCCCGGTTAGTTCGAGCCCCACCTTGGGCTCTGTGCTGACTGCTCAGAGCCTGGAGCCTGTTTCAGATTCTGTGTCTCCCTCTCTCTCTGACCCTCCCCCATTCGTGCTCTGTCTCTCTCTGTCTCAAAAATAAATAAATGTTAAAAAAAAATTAATGTCTAGATCATCTGTGGCTCTATTTCTATCCTCTGTTCTATTTTCTCTTAGTGCCTTTGTGTGTATGTCAGATAAATTTTTACCAAATTCTAAATATTTCATTTGAAACATTGTAGAGATTTGGGGCAATGTGATATTTCTCCATAGAAGGTTTGCCTTATCCTCTGAAAATGGAAGAGGCACTGATCAGTCCAATCTTGTCAGGGACTGAACTGATTTAGGGCTGGGTTTGCGATGTTTCTCTCCATCTGACTCTACTTTGCCCCACTTCTTGTATGCAATTCTCCAACTCTCCAAGGTCCCCAAATGAGCATATTCTGGAGAGCCTGGCATTCCTGCCCTTCAATGTTTGTCTCTCAGCCCTCTGACAGTGCATAAAACTATGTTTTTTATTCTCTTTGACTTCATAGTCACCTGCTCTGCCTTGCTAAGTCAGCAAATATGTAGAAAGGAAAATTAACAGTGACAAATGAGTTCTCTCTGCACCTGCCGTCTCTCCAAAATCTTGGCCCCTTAAGTCTTGGATCCTTTAGCAATCACAAATACAAATATTTTATTCTCTAGGCCTGTGATATTATCGGAATCTCTTCCAGCTTTTCTGCTTCTTAGCTTCCTTACCCTGTCCACATTTGCAGTCTTTTTTTTTCTTCCTTTGCCATGAAGTTGCAAATGCCTTGACAGAATAACCACATTCACAACATTAGATTTGGGAATGCCTGATAAAACTCAGTATGGATACAATATTTTGGAAATACTTAACCCTAAAAATTGTCTGATGTTTATCTCAAGCTCAAATTTAATGGGTCATCCAATGTTTCAATTTTGCTAGATCTGACAACCCTATCTTAGTGTACAACCCTTCGCTCTAGGATCTGGCTTCAAAAGACACAGCTGCGTCAGAAGTTCTCTGATGCCATCAAACCAATGCTGTTTTCTGTTTTGCTTGTTAATTTTATGTTCCCTTTCCGGTAGACATTTTGGGCAATGTGATATTGCAGGGGTATTGGGGATTGTTGTTGTTGTTGTTGTTTTTAAATTTGTTTATTTATTTTGAGAGAGGGAGAAAGCATGAGCTGGGGAGCAGCAGAGGAGAGAGGAAGAATCTCAAGCGGGTTCCACACAAGTGCACAGCCCAATGCCAGGGCTCAAGCCCATGAACCATGAGATCATGACCTGAGCCAAAGTCAGACACTTAACCGACTGAGCCACCTAGGCCCCCTGGGCTATTGGTTTTATACAAATTATTCCACTAGCCAGAAGCAGTAACTAATAATATTTTTTAATTAAATTATGTATTCTTTAATGAGAGATTGGTTAAATACACGATAAAACAGGAATCAAAGGAAACTGATATACTTAACATTTACCTGTTTGTGTAGATGAATAATAATTTACATGATACACATAAATTATCTGACTGTAAAAAATGTTTGCCCACCCTTATGCATAATCCTGTTATCAGATATTTATTCACTAAAATATTAATCCATCATAGTTGAATTAATGATTTTTTTATTTTTTAATCTTTTATTTATGTTTGAGAGAGAGAGAGAGACAGAGACAGACACAATGAGAGTGGGGGAGGGGCAGAGAGAGAGGGAGACACAGAATCGGAAGCAAGCTCCAGGCTCTGAGCTGTCAGCACAGAGCCCAATGCGGGGCTTGAACCCACAAACCATGAGACCATTACCCAAGCCAAAGTCGGATGCTTAACCAACTGAGCCACCCAGGAACCCTGAATTAATGATTTATATGATTTTTGTGTATATGTATTATCTAATTTTTGAACAGTGAGTATACAACACTCATGTAATAAGTAACTTCTAATTATAGAGTAAATAGAAAGAAATACTGAAACATTTACATTTTATCAAAAATGCAATGTACTTATTCACTTCCAGGCCCTAGTTACTATCATTCTTTTTCCTGGAGACCTCTTTAAGGTGACACATATCCAGCAAAGCTTTCCCTGAAGCCCCAGTTTTGTTTGAGTAAGCATTTTAGTTTACTTTAATTAAGCACAAATTTTTCCATAAACCCCTAAACTTGTTCAGTGATAGTATTTTGAATGCCCCCCCCCAAAAAAATTTAGGTTAACTAATTTGTTTTACTTACATGGTATTTAATATGCATTTAATAGATGTTTAATGTTTAATAAATATTTAGTAATAAATACTGTTGAATAAATGGATGGTACGAGTCTATTATTTATGAAAGAAAAAGAGACCAGCAGTAGACAGGAGTGCTCACCATTCAGAAAATCCCCCATAAATATTATGTCTGTCAAACCAGATTTTGATACATATTAACTGGCAGACATGGGGGTCACACTCCCTGAAAATTTCAAAAAGAGCAGTTATTTTATTTTGCCATTTCAGTTCAGACTTTTATGTTGTAGCAATCTGTGTTCCCAAGGGCAGGATTGATAAAGCCTTATAAGTGATAAAAAGCTTTACGCCTGCCTAACTAGAAGGTCACCCCAGTAAGGCATGACTTATTTATGTTTCTCTTTTTGTGGCTTGTCTTGTCATGTCTGTTACTCACTTCCATTTTTTTATTTAATTGATTCATAAGACTTCTCTCAATATATCTGGTATATTTACTCTTTGACATATATTGGTTCTCTTTTCTCAGTTTGCTATTTGAAATGGAAATATGTTAAATTGGCTCTTTAAAAAACCTCAGCTATAACAAGACAAGACATCTATAAAGAAAAGAAGCATATCTTTTTTAATACTGATCAGTTTCGGGGTGCCTGGGTGGCTCAGTTGGTTAAGCGTCCGACTTCAGCTCAGGTCACGATCTCGCGGTCTGTGAGTTCGAGCGCCGCCTGGGGCTCTGGGCTGATGACTCAGAGCCTGGAGCTTGCTTCCGATTCTGTGTCTCCCTCTCTCTCTGCCCCTCCCCCGTTCATGCTGTGTCTCTCTCTGTCTCAAAAATAAATAAACGTTAAAAAAAATTAAAAAAAAATACTGATCGGTTTCCTATTAATAACCATTTACAAATATTTATTAAGCAAATACCATGTGTTAAGCATTGGGGAAGAAATGACAAAGAGAGATGTAGTTCCCATGCTCATGAAGCCTGCCTCCTAAAAAATAAGAAAAAAATATTCACAGACTGAGAATATATTTCTTAGAAAATGTTTTGTGATTTGTACTTACACTTGGAAGAATGGTCTTTCCTGTACTAAAACTATGAACAAAACTGTAAGATTTGGGAGCACCTGGGAGGTTGGTTAAGCATCCGACTCATGATCTTGGCTCAGGTCATGATCTCACAGTTCGGGATCATGGGATTCTCTGCTTGGGATTCTCTCTCTCCCCTTCTGTCTGCCCGTCCCCTGCTCATGCTCTCTCTCTTTCTTTCTCAAAATAAATAAATAAACTTAAAAAAAAACCTGTAATATTTGGAATGCATTTAAATATATAAGAATAAAAATATCTAGGATGCGAATCGTCTACTTACTCTCAGTGTTTTCCCGAAACATCAGTAGGAGTATGCATGTTTTTAACTGAGGAATTCACAGCTGATTATGTGAACAGAAAATCATTCTGTTCAAAATGAGACCCCTGACAAATTTTACATGATATTTCTGATTCCTCATGGGAACACTTGAAAAGAATCAAAGAGTTAATATTCACATTTCATACTCACAGCCTAGGCGATAGAAATTTTTCACAGGAAAAAAAGACACATGTTTAATTAAAAGGAAAGTTGAAAGAGTAGGAGGAACTAAAATGTGCTCAAGTCCAATGACACTATTGGAAAATAATTATTTGAAAAACAGCTTATCTGTTGAAATCTGGCAAACCACCAGGATCTTGATTGCTTTAAGCTATTTTATAACCACTTTAAGCAGATAAATTGAACAAAGAGATATGAATTTCAGTCAGACAGTAAGATTCCTCATCTTTTCAAAATGGAGTGTCCTCTGTAATACAGTTCATTGTACGTTGTGTTAGAACAGGAATTTATGAGCAAACATTGGATTCCTGTCTTGAAACGTTCATCATGAGATTTGGACTGATAACTCGTTACCATATTAGAATTTTATTCTTTTTCATTTTTGTCCTCTTCCGAGGACTATAGGCAGACTGTGGGCGTGTCCACACACAAGCACATGCATAGCTGTCAATAAAAAAAATCTCTGTATTTAGTTTTTCCTTAGTCAATAGTAATATAGGGCTACAATTTTTCTAAGCAGCCGCAAATATAAATATTAGAAAGGTAGTTTTGAAATATCTTCATCTTTTCCATCTTCCATAGGGGAAAGGAACGAGATGCCACAAGCTGTCCATTTTATTACTCCAATCCAGCATGCCTTTGAAACAAGGTTTGCAAACCTAAAATTGTGCAGAGAACAGGATGCTCAGTAGAGTGGCTGGGGTAAGTCTCAGTAGAAAATGGTGCTACCCGTATGGAATTTGTGAATGAGATTTCACGGCAAAGACATTGTTCCCCAGCTTCTGCTGATTTGGGGCACACATGAATGTGAGGTCATTTGTCTTTCTTTCTTTTTTTTTTTTTATCTAGATTAAATTAATGCAAATTAAATTAAATTAATGCAAAATCCTTAAATGTTTGAAGACTGAAAAGAGCAAATAAGACATACATGTGGTCCACCTGACCCGAGTTCATTGCTTCTGCTTAAAAACAAATCAAGAAGTGGGTAAGTCCGCTTTTTATTTTTATGTTTATTTATTTTTGAGAGACAGAAAGACACAGTGAGAGTGGGGGAGGGACAAAGAGAGAGGGAGACACGGAAATTGAAGCAGGCTCCAGGTTCTGAGCTGTCAGCACAAAGCCTGACATGGGGCTCTAACTCACAAACGCAAGACCAGGACCTGAGCTGAAGTCTGAAACTTAACCAACTGAGCCACCCAGGCACCCCAGGGTAGGTCTACTGTAAGTTGAATCTCTTGATCTTTCGTTTTAAGGTACTCTGAACCTCTTAAAATAAAAAAGTTTTATGAACTTTGCCTTATTAATATAGCTAACCAAAGTGATTTCACATGAACTGTGTCATTAAAAGTCCTCTATAAAATTTGACAGGTATGTTACAAATAGTAAAGTAAAATGAGAAAAGTAACAAATTAAAATGATAATTATAGTACCTTAAGGATAAATAGGATCATGTAAATGACATAACCAATCCCCCAATTAGCAAATGAAGAAATTCTAGTCCCAGATAGTGACATGTTAATTGTTGTGTTTTCTTTAATAAGGGAATTATAAAGCATATTTTATGCACTAAGAAATGCGGAAGCTATGGTAACCAACAGAATCTGTTGCTGAGGAAAACTGTTACAGTTTTTTCTCTGAACTGCTAGGGAATCCACTCAAAAGACATAATTCAAAGTGTGTTTGCTCGTTCATTTGTCTGTCAGATCAATTTGAAACCTCTGTCTTTGGCACTGCTAGAGGGAAGCTACATGACCTGAAAGAATCAGACCACTGGTTTATAATTTCCTTCAGCCTTTACCCACTTCCAGGGCTAATTTCACAGAAAACGACAGAAATGACTATTAGCTGTTTCTGAGATTAAGAGAAATTTTGGGGAAATGCGCAGCAAGTGAAAATAAAATCTATCAATTTAGAACAAAAAGAATCCTTGATAATTGAGGAGATACTATTTTCAATGTACCTATGACACAATGTATCTAGGGCACCTATGTAGATGTCCCTTAAGTATAAAAGCTTGACTGCAATCTTTAGAATGTCATCTCTAAGCAGTATATACTGTTTGTGTGTGCTTAAATATTGTGCGCAAAGGATAAAATTTTCACCTTACAACAGAACTTTTAGTATAGTTATTTTTCTCACATATCTTCTTTATGCTATGTAACCAAGAGATTTCTACTATAATCTCTGAATGTTCAGGTAAAAACAAACAAACAAACAAAAGACGGAGGGCTAGAGGTCATGGACTCCTAGAGATAAAAGTGGAACCAGCTTCCCAAACAGAGTACTCATTTCTCTTTGCATAACAACTGAACTGTCTCTCCTTTGCAAGTATTTGTTAATGCTCCAAAGCCACGTGTAAAACATGACTTCTCTAATTTGAAATAATTTTCTTCTCCTTCGACTACGCTTAAGGCACTAGCTAAACGGAATTGTTTCAGTCTAAGATGGTTCCTATTACTCCCCAAATATTTTACTTCAACTCATTTTTGCAGAAATTAAATGAAAACTATAATTAATTAAGCCAAACAAACACCAAGTAAGTGGAAGAAAAGAATCAAATACAATCCTGTGCCCCAAGGAGTTCATAATTTTAGAAGGAAACTCAATACATGATTAAGTCTCAATACATTGTGTAGATGTATAAAATATATAGCAGGAGAAAGCAAAGCAATTAATTCATTATGGATGAAAAGAGGGAGTCTTAAATATCTCAAATTAAAGAAGTAAGTTGAGAAAGAGATCCACAAAATGGTGGAGCGGGCAGCTCTGAGCTCCTGTTTCCTCACAGAAAAATTGAAAAGCAAGCAGAAACTGTTAGACCAACTTTGTCAGGACCCTAAAACAGTCAAAGGTTGACAGCAGACAAGTGTATATTGAAAAAAAAAAAAAAAAAAAAAAGGCCACTTGACAATGGCAAGAAAGCTTGGGTTTATACTTAACCTTTTTTTGACCCTCCTCCAGTGTGGCAGCAGTCTGGAGGCTGGTCAGAATGTAACCACTGGGGAAAAGTTTGGCAACTCCTTAGAAAACTAAACATGACATTACCTTATAACCCAGCAATTCCACTTCTAGGTACATACTCAAAAGAAGCGAAGGTAGTGTCTTAAATAGACACCTGTACACCCATGTTCATTGCACCATTATTCACAAGAGCCAAAAACCAGAAAGAATTCAAGTGTCCATCAACAAATGAATGGATGAATAAAACGTGACAAGTACGTACAATGGAATATCATTAAGGCGTTTACAATAATGAAATTTTATAGCCATCACACACACATTTTTGAGGGTAGTCCTCAAAAATATCATGCTGAGGGAAAAGCAAGTCAAAAAGGACAAATATTATGACTTCACTTCCGTGAAAAGTCTAGAAAAATGGGAGAGAATATAAAGAGAAAATAGGTTAAAGTTGAGCAGGGGCTGGGAGAGAGTGGGGGTTGCTGACTATACTGCTTCCCGGTGACAGAGTTTCTGTTTGGGATTATGAAAAAGTTGTAGCAAATAGAGAGTGGTGATGGTTGTGCATTTGGGAATGTCATTAAAACCACTGAATTGTAGACTTTAAAATGAATTGAATGGCAAAATAAGATAAAATATATAAAGAAATTTAAAAGTTTGAAATTACATGGGAATACGGACCTAAAAGATGACCAGATTTCCAAAAGATAAATGAGCAAAGGACAAGAAAGGTAAAGGAGTGCCAAGAAGAGAGGCACAGAAAACTGAAGGATTTTAAAGATGAGACTGGCTTGTACGGGATTGTGAGGAATTCTAAATCCAGGTGGGGTTTGCTCTGTAGGAAGAGGAATAGTTGAAGACGTTTGAAGAGAGGGAGTGATATGATCACATCTATAAATTTTGATAAATCGGAAGATCTTTTAGAAGGAGGGATTAGTTGGAGGATACAAGCTCAGTAAGGGGATTATAGCAAAAAGTCAGTGAGATGGAAACATTGGAGAAAATGTAGGGGAGATAGGAGAGAAATATTGGAGCTGATTGTGAGGCAAATGGACATAGTGTGGAACAGAGTTCATGTCCATAAATGACGGAATATAATGCCAGTTATGACAGGTATACAGGTATTACTTACATCAAAGTGCAGACCCTAACACTATATTGATATGTCAGGTGAGACATAATTCTAAAACCTATTACTTGTTTTATCATGTCTCGCTTCCTGTCTATGTATTAATCAGTGATATACATTAACATTGCTTTAAAAAAACAGAAATTACAAAAAAGTTAAGAAAAAAATCTCCTGGGAAGGAAAAATAAGTGTTATAACCAATCTTAGACAACAGGCTTTGGTGTTAAATAGAAATCTACACTGATCATTTATTGCACACCCCAAAGGACTTTACTTTTAAACTCCCTATTCTAACAGTACTTCAGTGACACATAAAATTCTGAGCAGGATCCCACAACATGGGGCCAAAGAGAAAAAGAATTACTCAGTGCCAACATTCTAGTTAAATTCCATGTTTACAGCATATTCATGCATGTAGAAAGTGCACGTAGGATAATTGGGCTATCTCTTGTTCTTTAGCTACCCACCGATGACCATGATGGGAAAAAATACTGTAGTTCATTGTAGGCTTGAGACTCAATATGGCTCATAACTCAACCAGATGCTGTGGGGTTAAGTGCTGTTCATTCACTCCAGCCACAGTGAGTCCCAGCTATTTATTTTACTATGATGCAACTCTAGTGTGGACATCTGGCCTGAATTTAGAATACAAATTGATTTGCAATTCTGATTTCCTACAGAAATATTAGTCCTAGTCTTATGTAAAAATAGGCAGGTACATCCATGGTAGCACAGAGTTATGTTCCCAAATGAACAAAAATACCAAATACTAAAACCCAAAGAATTTATTTTGTATGGCTTTATAGTTTCATGCAGTAAAAATCATTAAACGCACACACACCTAAATATATGCATGGAACATATACACACACATCTGATGATAGTCCATTAATGTGTCCCCATTAAAAGGTTCTTGAGAAAAGTGTAATTTTTTTTAAAAGAATGTACTGGCAAGATTATGGTTCTTATTATTTCTTTCCTTCCCACAAGAGATTTTCAATTTGCCTAAAAACAGATTTCATGGGTAAACAAAATTTCTGAGGGAAAAAATTGACTTGATCTTTTCTCTGAGCTGTAATATTCCTTGTTCTGGCTTCTCTCTCCTCAACCGTGGTTCCAGCAGCAAAATCTTGAGCCATGTACGCTATCCAATTTAATTTCGATGGCAGTGCAAATTAAGAAATACTGATGAAATAATTTCCTCTCATTCAGATGGAACAGAGCATAAATACAGGAATGACAGAAATTATATTACTAGAATTCTAAAGATATTAAAAAGATAATATGTAAATATTTCAAATGAATTTATGCTAATAAATTTGGCAGCTCAGATGAAATGGACGAATTCCTTTAAAGTTACAAACTATCAAAGTTCATTCAAGAAGAAAAAGATAACCTGATTAGCCCAATATCTATGAAATAATTTATCTTTGTAGTTTAAAAATCTTCCCACAACGAAAACACTTAGCTCATATAGCTTTAGTGAAGAATTCGAGCCGGTAATGGAAGTTATGCAAGAAATAAAAATTAAAAAGCAAAAGAATACTTCCCAAGTCATTCTATGAGGTTAGCATTATTACCCTGATGCCAAAAACGGGTAAAGATATTATAAGAAAATAAAACTGTAAAACAATATCCTTCATAAAACAGGATGCAAAAATTCCCAACAAAATTTTAGTAATTCAAACTGAACAATATATGAGTAGGAAAATATATTATGGCCAAATGTGGTATAAAACAAGAATGGAAGGTTGATTTAGCATTTACACTGATATAAACATACCATGTGAAAAGCAATATAAACAAATAATTATTGAGATCTAGAATACATAAAAACTATTAAAAATCAAATGGAAAAGGAAAGCAATCCATTATATAAGTGGGTTAAAATTAAGAATAGCCTTTTCATAGAGGAAAGAGGAATAGCCATTAAACAAATGAACAGAAATTCAAGCAGCAGAATTGAGAAAACAGCACAAATATACCAAAAATATATTATTTTAGACCTAACAGATCTTCAAAATAAAAAATCTAAAAGATACTTTTATTATTTAGAAATAAATACATTGAATTTACAGTTATAATATCAACTCTGATGTATCTCAAAAATAACATATTGAGCAAAAAAGTAATTTTCAGATAATAATACCATTTAGATAAGTTTAAAAATGTAGAATAAGTCATTTGGTTTATTATGCACATAACCTGTAGTAAACTACATACATGAAGGAAAATATTAGGAAAAGAAACGATATTGAAAAAGATAAAAAATTCAATATTAGTAATCTCCATGAGGGAAAAAAGAAGAACACACAACGGGTTTCAATGACCCTGTTATGTTCTATTTCTTCAGAACAATGAAGGCAGCTCAAGTGTTTATTGTGTATCCTTTATTCCTTTGAGAAATTACTTTGACATTAAAAATATAGGCCCTACCATTAACTATATATATATATATACACATACCTATATACATAAATGCATACATACATACATGATGTACAAACACACACAAAATATCATCATTTGTCCTTTACTGGTTTAAGAATTGATGGACTACAGGAACTACTATCTTTAAGAAAAACTTTATTTTTAAATTTATGCTTGGATGTCAAAACCAGCATCAACAACAACCCTCATGCACATAAGTGAGTTCTTTTGCACTTGATTTACACAGAAGCTGATACTTCTCTGGGGTTTACAAAAAAACTAAAGACATGCCTCAAAGATATGCTGTTTCATTCTAAATCAAAAATCCTAATTATTAGAAGAGTTTGGTCATCTGCAAGCTTAATTCCCAATCTCTAAACCTCAATTCTGAGATATAGAGAGCAATCCCTGTGTTTCTATATGTCACATTACTGGGTGCTATTTTCCAATCTGAAAGAGTTACCTTGACAACCAAATCACTGACTCAAATTCGCCGCCCTGATTTATTCCCAGCCTCAATGTCACTCCAAAAATTGTTTTGCCTACAATACTGAAGATTACTCTTTAATTAAAATTGTAACCCTTCACCCCTTTCCAATTGTCTTAAGAGCATTTCCTTTATCATAACCAATTTATAATAAAACCCTATTAAAAATAATTGCAAATTGTTTGATGGAGTTATGTCCTCAAACATGTTTCAAAAATTAAATACTAGTGGAACTTGATCTTACCCTACAGTACATCTAAGTACATTAATTTGCAACCAAATAACTTTGCTTTTGCTGACTGAATATGATAACCTGCACAAATTTAAAATATTAGCTAAAAAAATAAATTCTACATAATTCTCCTTTATATCTAAAAAAAAAAAATCCTCATTACTGATAATAAATACACACGATTTTTGTCTGAGCCAGCTTTACAAACTCCCTATTTATCGACATGCGCAGCTGTTGAAAGAAAAATGAAAATAAGTTACATTATTCAAGTGTGTGTGGTAAAAATGCCAACACAGTTTTTACAGAAAACGTATTCAAATAATCACAACCAGAGGGAATAAAATCATTTACTGTTTCTTGAAAGTATTTGCAGAATCATTTTTTTAGAAAGAGTTTTAATCTGTAAAGCAAGTATTCCAGAGTCTGAACATTAGACTGGATCAAAACAGAGAAATCATCTTAGGTGAATATTACATTGTGGAGCACTCCTCTGCTTTCCTTGAAATTACTGTCTAAAATGCATTTGTAAGTATCACCACATGTAAACAGGAGGTCCTGCTGTCCCAATTACAACTTTTTTTAAACATTAGTAAAGATGTCATGGTCTTTCCAAAAAATAACATTGTTTTACTTGTGCAATTTAGTTCGTTTCCCAAATGATTTTATTTTATTTCTCCCAACTCTTTTAGAGAAATAGAGTGTAAAAGAATCTATTACTGATGATTATGTTTTTTAACGAAGGAAAAATACTTGGAACTTGTCAGAATAAAGATAAACAATCCTTTCAGTGCCAGTCCTCATTTGGTTTGATTTTGCACGCAATGGAAGATACTGCTTCTTGAGCAGCTGATCTTAAAACATATACCTTTTTTCTGAATCCTAAAAATAACTACCTACATAAACATGAAGAACTAAGTGCAGCAGGTTGTTAGAAAGAATTTCTTGCATGATCCATTTTATCTCTTTGGAGGACAAAATCATGCTCTTGTTCAAACGTATAAAACTGTTGTTTTCCACATTAGAAAATACAGAGTGGTATTGTTTGTGGATAATAGAAGAATCAATTTTATAACTAACTGGGTTAATGTTAGGAATACCAAAAAACATTCTGATACAAGATAAGCCGTGTTCATGATTCACTAGTGTTTGCAGGTGAAGTGTGTTGAGTGAAGTAAAATTGAATTAATATGAAGATTGGCATGGAGTGGGTTAGCTTGTCAAGAAGTCATTCCCAAGGGCTGAGAACAAGGGAGAGATTCTATTTTAAAGCACAAAATTCTTCTTCTCAATTCACTAGGACTCAAAATAGTTCTGTGGTCAGCACTGGTTCTGTTGTTTATCTATTTCCATAACGCTTGTTTTTTCCCCCAAATCTATGCACAAAAATAACATATGTCAAACAGGATAGAGAAAAACACTGTTTCCTACTTTAGAATCACCACAATGATGAAGTTATCCAGAAAAAAAAGACAGAAATATAAAAAGCAAATGTTTTTAAAGCTACATTTTATGCGCTTTACATAATCTGGTCCCTACTAAGACAGCAAACTAAAGGAAAGTATACAAGAGATGGAGACACTCAGAGAAAAGTAATATTTACAGGAGTTCTAATAGGAATAAAACATAAACTTCGGAGGGGAAGCCTAAAAGACCCAGAAAAGCTTTGTTTATGAAAGAGGAAACTTCAAAGCAACAACACCAAAATAGTGAATATAACACTATGTATTAAGTACTGGGTTAGGTTCCTTCGCCTGTGCTCTTTTATTTAATCTTCAGAACAACCATGAAGAATATAATACCATATAGTATACGAAGCTTTGAGAAAAAGAAGTGATTTATTCAAGTTATTTTAGTTACTGAAGGGCAGAATCTCAAGTCCATTCAGGTCTTATAATACCAAACTGAACAAAAAATAAGTGTCCTATGGTTAAGTGGAAAAAGATGAGTTAATGAATACTAATAAAACTGGTAGGTTAAATGTATCAGCCCCATGTATGTAAAAGACAGGCAATTAAGGAGATAAGTATTCTGCTGTGGGTGATAATAAACAAAGGAATTATTAAGAGCCAAAGCATAAGAGACTCTTAAAAACTGAGAACAAACTGAGGGTTGATGGGGGGTGGGAGGGAGGGGAGGGTGGGTGATGGGTATTGAGGAGGGCACATTTTGGGATGAGTACTGGGTGTTGTATGGAAACCAATTTGACAATAAATTTCATATATTAAAAAAAAAGAAGTATCTTTCATTTCTCTTCTTTCAGAACTATTGATTGGTAAATTTAAGAAAAGAGAACTGACAAGTAAGACAAAAATAGAATTAGAAGTTCAAATCAGATGACAGGAAGAATCTTGTTCTATTCTCCCATTTCTTCATTTAGGTATTCAGTCAACAAATGCTTTCTAGTGATGCGTAGTAGTTTAGATTGTGTTGATCATCAGGGCAAAGTATTGCATGGAAGGTAATAAAGAATTAGGGTTTATTAGTAGCAGTAAAACTAATAAACTCAATGAATCAGATAAAACTGTGTAAGTCAGCAAAATATTAGAAGGCAAAATAAATAACCAACTAATAAAGTATAAGGAAACTAAAACACACTTATCTTCTGATTATTATTTTTATGGGATAGCCAAATATTACTTTTGAAATTCAACCAAAGGGAGCAGAGAATATAGCTGAATTCCAATGTCCAAGTACCTTTCTTGTTTACTCTGACCCCAGACTTCCTCCTATAATCAGAATAAATTAAAGTAGAATATATATATATATATATATATATATATATATATATATATAAAATTTATTTATACAAATAAATTAATTCGTATTCAGAGTCATGCAATTTTAATATGAAGGGTGCCAACTCTGGGGACAACAGTGGAATGGTAGACAGGGATGTGATACCAAGAGGGTTGGACTTGAGTTCTGCCTTCACATTTCCTGAACAGCCCCATCTGAAACCTTGCTCCATAAAAAGAAGTTCAAGGCAGAACTGAGTAGGTGAGTGAACACACATAAGACCTCAGATCCTGTACTTGTGGAAATAAGTTTTGTTGGAGAAGAAAGTAAATAATGGGATAAACAAACAAGTATATAACAAAAAATATAGAAACATGTTGCAAGATCTTGCAATAGAGGTTTATAAGGATGAGGTAGGAGGAGGGACCTACTTAGATGAGTTGATCCTAAGGCCTATTTGAAGAGATTACATTTAATCAGGAATTATGAAAAGGAGGCAGAGCCATGTAAGAGCTCCAGTCAAAGCGTATTGAACACACAGACAAAAAAGGTGTGAAAAAGCTTTAGGTGGGAAGAGGTTTGGGATGTTCTTGAAGATGGGACTATTTCTACGTGACTGAAGGTTAGAGAAACTGGGTGGAGATGCTATTTGAAAGGTAAGGAAGATTCAGGGCATACGGGCCTTTGTAATTGAGAAAACTGAAGGCCAATGATCAAGTGACTGGTCTAAAATCTAATTAGGTAAAAAATAAACTATAATATAGGTCTCCTAAGAGCTATTTATTTCCTATATTTCATAAGTCCTAATAGGTTATAAAGCTCAAAAATATATTTAGAAAGAGGAGAAACTATTCAAGGGCTTACCTTTTCCTACTTGTGATAATCAAGTGTTCCACGCAGAAGTCATGATCCAATTAAACTGTGGTTCTAACATGACCCCTGTGTACCAACTGGTATCATTACCATTCCAGTCACTTAAGTACACTAATGTTAGAGTCATTTTATTTTCTCAATATCAATGTTCTTTCATTACAAACACAACGTTCAAAATAAAACAAAAAAGTGTATGTTTGATGTTAGCAGCCAAGAATGCAATTTCAGGCTGGCAGGAGGCACAAGAAAAAGACCCGGGCTTTTCCAGAATTTATACCTTAATCAGCTGACTTACATGGCAGCTAAAAAACCCTGTGGGGGACTGGGGGTAGGAAATTGAACTGTCTGCATTTGGGATTCAGGTAATTCTAGTCTACTCTCACAAGCAGAGAGAACACCCAATTAACATCAGTTTTCAGTGCCCTTAGGGAAAAACCTCAACAAGAAGAAAGAAATTGATAGACTGAAGTTCACAGAAAGTTGAACAAATCTTTCAATTCTAAGTGCGATTTGATGGTTGGTTCTTGAATATCTCCCGTTTCCACTAGCTATTAAGGCTTTGGAAGTTTGGCATATGCATTTAATGTACATGTATAATACAGTTGTCCATTTTCAAGAGGCTGAAACTCCCAGTGATTATATTTTTATATTTAGCTCTTGCTAAGGATATCCTTGGGGATATAGCATTCTCTCCTTCTTAGTAGGAGAATGATAAGACCTGAATTGATTTGAGGTTCTGCCCCTCAGTAACTAAACAACTTTGACTAAGTCATTTTTCTTCTCTTGTGTTCAATTCTGTTATTTGTAAAAGAGTATATCAATCTCTTTAATTAAAAGATATTTTGAGAATTAAACAAAAGAGCACAAGGGAAGAAATCTAATTCTTAACCACTGCAGCTGCTCTCGGGAAGGCCTTACTATTGTTACACTGTCCCTCAGGCTGATGTTTGGCTGGTTGCTTATGAAACAGAACAGCATCAACCCTAGAAGTCTCATGTCCAACAGTATCATTTACTGTGATTTTCTGGACAGTCGTGCCTGAGCCTTAATACCTCAATACTTGATTGGCCCTCCAAATAATTTATTTTATCAAAATAGCTATGGGAGAAAACAATATGTATACGGTACGTGGTAAGACTCAAGAGTGGACACTACTGCTCATTTTTATTAAAATAAATTAGCACCAGAGTAAAACAATACCATGTGATTTCACAAAGTTAATAGTCCTCAGATAAGAGAGATGGGGGGAGCATTCAAATTACTTGAAATGTAAAATGGTTTCAGATGGCAACAATTTTTGTATCTTTAACACTATGTAACATAAAACATTTTTTTATTTTTTTTATGTTCATTTATTTTTGAGAGAGAGATAGAGTGCAAGCAGGAGAGGGGCAGAGAGAGAGGCAGACACAGAATCCCAAGCAGGCTCCAGACTCTGAGCTTTCAGCACAGAGCCCAACACGGGCTCAAACCCACAAACCGTGAGATCATGACCTGAGCTTAGTCGAACGCTTAACCAACGGAGCCACCCAGGTGCCCCTAACATTATTTTTAAACTACAATTTTGGTTTAAATTGCCATCATTTGGATTACTGGAGAGGTTGAAGATATTTTCATGTGTTTTATAATTCGCATTTCTTTCTTTTTAAATGTACACTCATATCCTTTGCTTATTTTTTTCTGATTAGGTAATTTTACTTTTCCCAATTTGTAAGACAATTTATATGATAGATAACAAATACAGCAAGGGATAAAAATGAAAAAAAATTAGTAATTTTACGACTCAGTTATTTAGTAGCATTTTGGTATATTTCCTTCAAATGTTTTTAGTTTTTATTATAGGGTTAATTTTATTTTTTTAATATGAAATTTATTGTCAAATTGGTTTCCATACAACGCCCAGTGCTCATCCCAACAGGTGCCCTCCTCAATGCCCATCACCCACCCTCCGCTCCCTCCAACCCCCCATCAACCCTCAGTTTATTCTCAGTTTTTAAGAGTCTCTTATGGTTTGGCTCTATCCCTCTCTAACTTTAAAGGGTTACTTTTAACCCAATATATGATAAAAAAAATCCATATCATCAACAATTCTTGAAATCAGAATTTTTATGTTGTATAGATATAATAATAGTGGATATAATTCTTACTACCATAGGCACTATTCCAAGAATTTGTTCCAAGAATTATCAACTCATTGATTGATGTGTTTAGTTAATGTATTATCTTTTTCTTCACGTTTTTTCTGAATATCCAGAGTATTTTTAAGATTTCGAATAGTCAGATGAATATTTTCTTTTGTAGTTTCATCTTTTGGAATCTTGCTTAGGGTGGTATTATCACTCCATGATTATACGAAGTTTCATTCATATTTAATTTTTAGATGGAAAATGAGCCTTCATGTTTCAGTGATTTTTATGTGGAAGGGTGAGGTCACAGGATCCATATGAATCTGTGGGAGTTATCAGAAAAATGAACACAAGTATATGAACACAACATTTTGCATATAATTTCAAAAAATTGTAGGCCTCCCAAAGTCCATTCACAAGCTACATACAAACCCATGGAACACACGATAAAAAAAAAAAGTCTTGTTTATATATATATATATATATATATATATATATATATATATATATATAGTCAAGAATAAAATAGTTCTATAACCCAGGGAATGATACGCATAATAGTTTCTTGGTTTGGTTTGTTTTATTTTATTATTTGCAATGTGCAAGAAAGATGTAGACTGCTTTATGTGTGGTGTTTGGTATTATAGAGATGAAATCTGGTATGATTGAATAGGCAGGAGTCAGAAAGTCCAAATCATCCCAGTTCTGAAACTAGCTGAGTTAGGAAGATTCCTTTAATTTCCCTTTGTGTCCAAATACCAATCTGTAACGTGTGTGTGTGTGTCTGTCTGTGTTTTTTTTTTTTTTTTTCAACGTTTTTTATTTATTTTTGGGACAGAGAGAGACAGAGCATGAACGGGGGAGGGGCAGAGAAAGAGGGAGACACAGAATCGGAAACAGGCTCCAGGCTCCGAGCCATCAGCCCAGAGCCCGAAGCGGGGCTCGAACTCACGGACCGCGAGATCGTGACCTGGCTGAAGTCGGACGCTTAACCGACTGCGCCACCCAGGTGCCCCTGTCTGTCTTTATATGTAAGAGTGTATTTGACTGAGAGGCTGAAAAGTAAAATTAACAATTTCTAAGATCTTTACAATTTCTAAGAAATATATAAACCTGAACTTGTGCCATATTATACATTTTCATTGTCTTTTTACCAAGGCAAAGTTTTCATACACTGCAAAGCACAAATTTTACTGTAACATTTCATAAGATTAAAGGATAAAGATACACAGTAGTGAAATCAACATCACAGTCAAGATCTAAAAAATTTCCACCACACAGAAAACTCCTGACTCCTTCCAGTCATACCTCTCATATGCAACCAT
Organism: Panthera leo; assembly: GCF_018350215.1. Classification (NCBI taxonomy): domain Eukaryota; kingdom Metazoa; phylum Chordata; class Mammalia; order Carnivora; family Felidae; genus Panthera; species Panthera leo. The sequence continues at coordinate 25,581,783 of NC_056689.1, read as the reverse complement.
TGATTTGATTTTTATCACCAGAGATGAATTTACTTGTCCTGAATTTTTTATAAATGAAATCAAGCAGCATGTATTCAGTTGTTTCTGTATTTGTTCCCTCCACATAAATTACATAATGTTTTTAAATTAATACAAGTTGTTTTAGGAATCAGTCATTTGTTCTTTTTTTTTTAATTGATGTATAGTATTGCACTTTATAATGGACTACAACATTTTTTTTTTTTTATGTTTAGCTCATTTTCCTATTAATAGACATTTGGGTTGTTTCCAGTTTGAGGCTATAAAGAATAAAGCTGCTAAAAAAATCTTCTTGTACAAGATCTATCTGTGGATGTATGTTTTTCGTTGCTCTTGTGTTAATACTTAAGTGTGAAATTATGGGGTAACAAGATAACTTCATATTTATCTTAAGGAGAATCTGCCAAATAATTTTTAAAGTGGTTGTGGACTCTTACACACTCACCAACTTGCACTAGGTTGCTTCTTATTCGTGCCAACAGTTGACATTGCAAAATTTTTGAAATTGTAACTACCACATTGAGTCATATCTTACTGCAGCTATAATTTTCATTTCCCTGACAGCTAATGATACTGAGCAATCTTTGATAGGCTTTCATCCATTCTTACGTGATTTCTTCTGTGAAGTGACTGACGAAGAACTTTGCCCTTTTTTACTGGATGTTGGCCATTCTTGATTCAGCGGGTTCTTTAAATATTCTAGATTAGAGTCTTGAGTCGGGTATATACACTGGGAATATTTTCACCCAAACTGTTACCTTTTCATTTTGTAACAATGACTTTTAGTGAAAAGAAGTATTTATTTTTTATGAAGTCCAGTTTGTAATTGATCGTTTCTGTTATGGTAGTGCTTTTTGTGTCCTTGCTAAGAAATCTTTGCCTGTGTGATTCACAAAGATATTTTTGTTACATTTTCTTCAGATTCTTTATAGATTTATTTTTTTCTGATGAAAGATGATCCATTTTGAATGAGTTTTTACCTGTCATATGAGGTAAAGTTTGAGTTTCATTTTTTCCCCATATACTTATCCCATTTGCCCTATACCGTTTGTTGAAAATACTTTCTTTCTCCACCAAATTTCAATTTAGTCATTGTAAAAAACCAGTTGACAGTTTATGTGAGGGTCTATTTCTACACTCTCTATCTTGTTCCATGATTCTATTTTCTTACATGAACCACCTTGGCTAGGTTATCCCAGCTTTGTTTTTAATTCAGATAGTTTGCGTGTGTGTTCTCCAACTTTGTTATTTCTGTGATTATTTTGCTATTTCTAAAATTTGAGATATGATTCTTTGTTTTCTACCCAAAAATTGTTGGTTAAATATTAATTGGTATTATTTTTAATAGAATAATAAATTTGGGGAGAGTTGAAAATGTGACAATATTGAGTCGGTCAGTGCATTCAAATATATATCTCTCCATTTAGGTCATAACTTAATTTTTTCTCAGCCAATATTTTGGTAGTGTGAGTGTAGCACTTTGTTAATTTTATTATTTTTTGTTTTTGATATTTTCTTTTTTTAATGTTTTATTAATTTTTGAGACAGAGAGAGACAGAGCATGAGCAGGGGAGGGGCAGAGAGAGAGGGAGACACAGAATCTGAAGCAGGTTCCAGGCTCTGAGCTGTCTGCACAGAGCCCGACGCGGGGCTCGAACTCACGAACCGTGAGATCATGACCTGAACCGAAGTCGGATGCTCAACCGGCTGAGCCACCCAGGCGCCGTTTTTGATATTTTCATAAAGACATTATTACATCTTTATTTGCTAGTATATAAAACATTCTTATGTATGTTGTATTCTATGCGCTTGCTGATTTCACTTATTTGTTTTAATATCTTTTATAGATTCCTTAGGACTTTTTACATATAAATCATCTATATATAATGACATCTGAAATCTTTATGCCATTCTTTTCTTTTTCTTGTCTTACTATTCTGGCTTATTACTAGGAACTCCAGAACAATATTTAATAAAGGTGATAAGAACAAACTTTTGTTTGTTTGTTTTGTTCCTGATAAAAGTGGGAAAGTATTTAATCTCTCAGTATTTAATATGATATGATTTTTGCATATACCTTTTGAGGAAGTTCTCTTCTATTCCGATGTTACTGAAATGTATATCATGAATTGAGGTTGGTATTGTTTTTTCCACCTCTTGAGATGTCCTAAATTCTTTTCCCTTTATAATCTAAGTATGTCCAATTGCATTGAATATTTTCATTGAATATTAACCTTGTTTTGAGATAGATTCCACTTGAACATGACATATTATCCTATGTGTTGCTGGAATTAATTTGCTAATTTTTTGTTGAAAACGTTTGCTACTATGTGTCTGTATTTTTTTTCTAATCAAGTATTGCCATCAAGTTTTGATATTAAGTTTATGGTAGCCTGGGGCGCCTGGGTGGCTCAGTCGGTTAAGCGTCCGACTTCGGCTCAGGTCACGATCTCGCGGTCCGTGAGTTCGAGCCCCACGTCGGGCTCTGGGCTGATGGCTCAGAGCCTGGAGCCTGCTTCCGATTCTGTGTCTCCCTCTCTCTCTCTGCCCCTCCCCCGTTCATGCTCTGTCTCTCTCTGTCTCAAAAATAAATAAACGTTAAAAAAAAAAATTAAAAAAAAAAACAAAAAAAAATTTATGGTAGCCTAATAAAATGTGTTAAGAAATGTTGTCTCGTTTGTTTTCTGAAAAATTGTGCAATTTTGGTATCATTTCATCATTAAGTGTTTAATAGAATTTGTGGGTAAACCATCTGGGGAATTTTGTTATAAATTCAGTATCAGAATATACTGAATATAAATTCAGATTTTCTGTTTCTTCTTTTTATACTTTTAGTCTTTTGTAAAGTATTTTTTCTGTTTCACATAAAAGTTGTCAAATTTATTGGCATAACTTTTTCATGATATAATATTTAGTGTTCATTAAAACTGTTGGCATATTATACTTTAATGTCTATAAAACTGTCCAAAATAACTTATAAAAGTATACTTAATATTTTACTACCTTATATAAAATTAAGAAATTTATAACACTAAAATTCCATTTTCCTTCTCTCCTTTTCTTGTGCTATTGTTTAAATAGTTTAAAATAGTTTATTTTTAAAATAGTTTATTTTTACAGGTGTATTCAATTTATGTTTAAAATAGTTTATTTTTACAGGTGTATTCAATTCAACAATACAATGCCATTATTTTACATTTATTTTTTAATTTTTTATTTAAATTCCAGTTAATACATATTGTTATTTAAAATTTTTTTTAATGTTTTTATTTATTTTTGAGACAGAGAGAGACAGAGCATGAGCAGGGGAGGGGCAGAGAGAGGGGGAGACACAGAATCTGAAGCAGGCTTCAGGCTCTGAGCTGTCAGCACAGAGCCTGACGCAGGGCTCAAACTCACGGAGTGTGAGATCATGACCTGAGCTGAAGTCAGACACTTAACTGACTGAGCCACCCAGGTGCCCCAATACATATTGTTGTTTTTAATTTAAGCAGTCAATTGCCTTTTAAATAAATGAAGAGAAGAAACAATGGTTTTAAATATTTACCCAGGGCTGGGTAATTTACCCAGGCTGACTGGCTGACTCAGTTAGTTAAGCATCTGAATCTGGATTTTGGCCCAGGTCATGATCTCACAGTTGTGAGATTGAGCCCCAGGGGCAGAGAGAGAGAGAGAGAGAGAGAGAGAGAGAGAGAGAGAATCTTAAGCAGATTCCACACCCAGTCTGCTTAAGATTCTCTCTCTCCCTCTGCCTCTCCCCCACTCTCATTGTCTCTGTCTCTCAAACACATACATACATATATTTTTACCCATAAAAGCATCACTTCTCCACTTCTCAAGCTCTTCATTCCTTTCTATAGTCCTAGGAACATTTTCTTTCAGACCCAAATGCTCCATTAGTTGTTTTTTTGTTTTTTTGTTTTTTCCCTTTTTGTTTTTAACTTTTTTTGTACAGCAGGTCCTGAAAACAAATTTTCTCAACAAAGTTTATCTTTTATTTATGTATAAATATAAATCCTTTGCCTTTACTTTTGGAGTATTTTTTACTGTCCATACGAACCTGGTTTACAGTGTTTGTTTTTTTTAATTTATGTCAGAGGTGTCTTATCATTGTTTTCTGGCCTCCATTGTTTTTTATGTATATTTGTTTGATAGTATGCTTGATTATTTTTCAAATGTATTTTTACTGAATACAGAAATCTAGATTCACGAGGGTAGTAAGAAACTACCAAAAATGTAGTGACTTAAAACAACACAAATTTATTACCTTCCAGTTTTCTAAGTCAGAAGTCTGAAACGGGTCACACAGGGCTAAAATTAAGGGGTTGGAAAAACTGTGCTCTCTTCTGCAACCCCTAAAGAATCTGTTTCCTTGCATTTTCCAGTCTCTAAAGTCCACCTGCATTACTTGATTCTTAAGCCCACCTGCATTCTTCCATGTTCAAAGCCAGCAATGGCAGATGGATTTCTTCTCATAGCTCTTCTTTCAATCTGATCTTCTCTTCTATCTCCTTCTCCCCTTCTAAAGACTTTACCATTACATAAGGCCCACCTGAATAATAGGTATATCTCCCTATTTTAAGGTGAGTTGATTATCAGTCTTAATTCTGTTACCTCTCTTCCTTTTCCGTATAACCTAACATGCAGGTTATGGAGATTAGGGCATAGATATCATTGGGGATCGTTATTTTACCTACTACAATATGCAATTTATCTGTGGTCTACTGTTGTTCAATTTCATCAGTTTGAGTAAGGCATAGACACCTTACCCCCATGTCTTTGTACCTTCTTCCATTTCTAGTAAACGTATGCTAAATATTCCTTCTGTATACATTTGGTTTGGTCTCTTTTTCCTGACCAAATAAAGTCCTAACTGAAAACACATGCATCTATGAATGCATACATACATACATACAGAAATAAATGAGAAATGTCATTGGTGAAACAGATCTCAGGGTTGTTTTCCAAAATACTTACCCACTGAGGCTAGGCAATATTATGTGCCAGAGAACAGGAATGGGAAGGGGAAAAAAAAAAGGAGAGTGACCAAATTATAATTAAAGAATACAAAGTAATTGATAATATAGACAAAGGAAGACTGATTAAAAACACTCCTTGAGCAGGGCAGATTTTATTTATATCCTAAAATTTGGTAAGCCTAAAAGGAAGTACTCAGCATTTGTAAGTGATCAAAGATATGAAAACATTTTATTTTATTTTTCTTACTCATATCCCCTTCGTCTTTGGAACCAGAAGCTAGTGTAGTGCTCGGCTTAAAGACTTTGTTAAATTTGCTAAATAAACCAGATATGACCTTTCATTTAAAAGAATCTAATATAATGAGTGAATTTAATCAAATACTGTTTTTTTTTTTCTTTCTTCTTCCTTCAAAATACATACCTGGTCATTTTTCATACTTAACTGCATATTAAGGTGTAAAATGTGTAAATTAACAATATCACCTTTTTTCATAGAACATGTCAGAATAATAAATAGCAACCTAATGTAATTGAAAGTGTACAGAATTAGTGGTTGGCAAACCCAGATTCTATCTTGGAAAGCATTTTTTTCAAAAACTAGCAGAAACATTTGTTTCTCTTTTCTTTCTTTTTTTTTTTAAATGTTTTTATTTATTTTTGAGACAGAGAGAGACAGAGCATGAGCAGGGAAGGGGCAGAGAGAGAGGGAGACACAGAATCGGAAGCAGGCTCCAGGCTCTGAGCCATCAGCACAGAGCCCGATGCGGGGCTTGAACTCACAGACTGTGAGATCATGACCTGAGCCGAAGTCGGACACTCAACCGACTGAGCCACCCAGGTGCCCCTCTTTTCTTTCTTTTAAGAGAGAGAGCGTGAGCTGGGGAGGAGGGCAGATGTGAGAGGGAGACAGAGAGAGAGAGAGAGAGAGAGAGAGAAAGAGAGAGAGAGAGAGTGTGTGTGTGTGTGTGTGTGTGTATGTGAGAGAATCCTATCAGCACAGAGCCGAACATGGGGCTCAATCCCATAACCCTGGGATCACGATCTGAGCTGAAATAATAAGTTGGGTGCTCAACCAACTGATCCACCCAGGCACCTCTGAAACATTTCTAAAAGTAAGGTCATAATGCTGAATTTCCACACCTTTGTCCTTAAAATTTCCAGAAATAATCTGGCATAGGTCAGTGATTATTGCTAACTAAAACAATAAAGATAGCATTTTTTTATTTACAATGAGAAATTACTTACTCAAGCCCAGAATATTCTAAGTCTGAATGGCCAGTGACTTTTCTACATTTGGTCAAATGTATTTGGATAAATTATAGTCAGTAGGTTTCTTGTTAAGCATGAAATAAGGAAAGCAAGTTGAATGGGACCCACAATGACATTGTGCTGAGATGACCCAACATCCCTCTCACAATCTGGACAGTCTTGTCATTCAAGGTGAAGCATTTCCTTAAAATTTACTAAAGTCCTATGAATCTACTCCCTCATGAAGTTTGACCTTGTTATCAAAATAATAACAGTCAAGTGACTAGGATTCCCCCAAGGATAAATATTGTTTATCTCGATGTCCAGCCTTTTCAAGTCCCCTGGCTAAAAATCCCTTAATAACCACATCTCATCGATACATGTTTTATGTAGATATCAAAATTCATGTAAACAACTTATAGTGAACTTCTAATTGCCAAAGTGCTTCTGTATATTCTGAGATAAATTGCATCTGTGTGCTTTTATTTGTCATTTTTTTATTCAAGGGATGAACCAAGGGGGGAGACAGTTAAGAAAGGCCTACAGTATAAGAAAGTTTTCTTTTTAATAACTGACAGTTTATAATCATGGGGCTCATGATAATAAAAAATGTAATGAAATATAGCTGGTTTTATCATTATTTGTCACTTCTTTACAGGCAATACACTATATTCTCATCGCCTCATTCTGAGATGGCTGCTCCCTTCACCCTGACCTTACTACTCCACTAGTTGATTCTTCTATTATTATTACTATTTTTAACTACCTCTCTTTTCTTTATAAGAACGCTTCTTATTTTACCATACTATTCATAGATAACTATCAGCCAGGGTTCTGTCAGGAAAGAGAAGTCACTTTATGCATTTGGGGTATCAATGGTTTCATACAGAATTAGGGGTTTATGCAACTCTAGGAAGAATAGAGGGAGTCAGAGAAGTTACCACTGAAGGTCGGGAAAGCTGACATGAAGGTCAGAGGGTCAACTGTGGAGATCCCATCCAGAAGACTAGAATGTATGTGGAGGAACCTGAGTGCAGATAAGAGCCTGCAGAGATGCATATGACTCGAAAGTAAAGGCTGATGAGGTGATTCCTGAGAGAAGCCATGACTGTCTGGTGAAGCTACTTTGTGTGATCCACACAGCATGCTGAGAAAGATGGATCCCCTAACTTTCTGCTTCAACTATCAGACAAGTTCCTCTTGATCAACTCAAACCCCCTCGTAGGAAAAGAGATTCTAGCCAACATGGTTTGCAGCCTTAGATCAGTGTGGTGGGGTGGTGCCCAGCTGACCAAAAGGTCTAGGACGGTTGCATAAAACACATTTTGCACAAGCTATCTTCATATTAGTTTTCAATTGTTCCCTAGAATATTGGGCTAAAACTCTTAGGGAGCATAGCTAAGGAAAGAGTTCTTGTTCAGTTTTAGACCAAATTCTACTTGGGTGTCTGTTTCTAGCTTCAAGGCCATTACTGCTGAATTCATAGTTTTTAAGATATGCACTTGTTTAAAATTTCATTTATAATAATAAATCGGATGTTTTTCCTCTTCCTCTTCACCTTTATCTATTTATGTCTTATCTATTACCTCTTATCTCTCTCAGCCTTAGCTGTTCCAGATCTATCCTTTATCCAACTTATGTATGAAAAAATTCACAACTTGGGATGCTTTCGTTTGTATGTTTCTCTGTATTCTTATAAAGAAATTATAGGTTCAAGTATAATATATACTATCTACACATAATATATAAATGTGCATTTAAATGTATGGTACATATTTTCCATTTGTTTCACAAAAACGTAATTTTTTTATATAATAGTTCTCTGCTCCTTGTTTTCCTCCCTCAACTCTGTATCTAAGCTATTATTGATCGATGTCATTTATTGTAATGATCTCACTATACCATAGTATGACTAGACTACAAAATATTTAAGCACACTCTTATTACAAAATAGTCACTTTACATTGATTGATTGCCACTACAAACAGTACAAAGACATCAACATCCAACAGCATATGTTGCTGTATGTTATTGTTTCCATTTCTAGGAATAGATTCCCATGGATCACATTTTTAGAAGGATGTGCACTTAAAATTATGATGTTGCAGATGTACTAAGTTAACATGAGGTTGTATTTGAGGAGAGAGGATCCTTAACTCAATGACAGTGAGCATGACATGGGAACATAAAGACAAAGGTCAGCATGATGCATCTAAAAGCCAAGGAGCACCAATGATTGCCAGCAAACCACCAGAAGCTAGGAGAAGGGTCTGGAACAGATTCTTCTTCACAGTCCTCAGAAGAAATCAACGCTGTTGACACTGATCTCAGACTTCTAGCCTTCAGAATTGTGACAATACATTTCTGTTGTTTAAGACACCGAGTTTGTGGTACGTTGTTATGACAGCCTTAGCAAACAGATACACACATTGTATTTTCCTTTAGATGAAGTTGGCCAGATATACTTATTAAATAAATTGATTTCCTCCACTGAATTGAAATGCTACTTTTTCATGTGAAATTTTGAATTCATTACGTATATTTTCTCAAATATACATATATAAAGAAATCTATGAATGTGCTCTCTATGTCACTGGCACATTCATCTATGTTCTAATACTAGTCAGTGGGATACTTTCTTTGGTAGTAGAGACTTTTCCATATATTTTAAGATTGACATATCTTTGTATGTTCTTGCTATGGTCATTTTTTTAGATTTTATGTTTTATTTTATATTTGAGACAGAGAGACAGAGAGACATAGAGACAGAGAGTGAGCCGGGGAGGGGCAGAGAGATAGAGACAGAATCCGAAGCAGGCTCCAGGCTCAAGCTGTTAGCATAGAGCCGGACGCGGGGCTTGAACCCACGAGCAGTGAGATCATGACCTGAGCCGAAGTCGGATGCTTAACCAACTGAGCCACCCAGTCACCCCATTATGGTCATATTTTTAATGTAACCACATGCCACTTAAAATTCTTCTGAACAACTAAGAAAAATCTCTCTTGGGATTGTGCTTGGCAGTGCATTAAGTTTACCCATTTAGAGACTAATTGAATTTGTTAAGATATTAAGTCTTTTGATTCATAAACATGTATTTGTCTAAATTTTATCTTATGTCCTTCAATACAGTAAATTGATAGATTCCATGGTTTTTAAATTAGTTATTTCTATTTTATTATATTTACAGAGATACTATTTGTATTATCAGTGTTTATATTACTTTTAAGCTTTGGATTTAGATTTATTGAAGGTGTCTTTGTGACCTCAGTGTCTTTTATGGTCAGTTACCATATTTTCTATCCTCCAGCCTTACATTTAAATATAGATAGGTGATAGATAGATATGTGTGTGTATGTATGGATGGATGGATGGATGAATATATAGGTAGATAGACATATATATTATATATATGTGCACTTATTTAAGGCTCATTTTGTTGTTGTTGTTGTTGTTGTTGTTACTGTTGCTGTTAGTATTTCTGGGACAGAGATACATGTCTTATTATTAATATTGTTGTTGTGACTATGTCCCCTATGTCCCTTCATGACCCACTATTCCAAATACATACCAGTGACATTCTTGTGACTTTCTGACTGAAGACTTTCTTCCTTTATGAGAGACTTATACCAAATAAGCAGCCCTCAGGGTAATGCCACCTGTGAGTTGGACTAAAAGTGCCCCAGGTACCTTACTCTTGTTGTGGCCTAACTCTAAGTTGTGTTCTACAGTTTCCCCTCTCAATAGGAATACACGCCAGTTGCCCACAATAAGCACCGATTACCAGACCCTTTATTGGCTTTCTTACTCTTCCTATGTTTACACACCTCTGTGGATCACCTCCAAACCACTTGGCCTCAAGTTATTGTCAAAGAGTGTGTTTCTTGTTTAACCCAATCTGAGACACCTTCTTTCTCTCCACGCCCTGGCTTTGGTTTCCAGTCTACAAAAGTTGCCTTTGTGTTAAATCCTCATTATGAATTTAAGCCTGTAGTAATATAAATTGTTACTCATTGCTTCCCTAACTGCTTTTTTATTTAACCCAAATCTTGTCAGTCTTCTAGATTCTAGATTACCTGCCTTTCTTCTTACTTGCTTTTGTCTAGTATAACCAGGCCTACTGTTGTGGTGGTTGTTGTTTTTAATTTTCTGAATCTCTTTGTGTTTAGTGTGTCTATTGTATGTCATACTCCCAGATTTTGTTTTGTTAGCCAATATGAAAATTATCTTCTTTGTTTTGATAGATTAAGCCAAAGCTTTTGGCATGACAAACAAATTTAGCCTCAGTTTTATCAAATAGTTTTATGTTCTATCCTTTTGCAATATTATCTGTTTTAATTTGTCTTTCTCACTTTTGGTTTATCTTTATGTAGTTAAGAAGATTTTTTTCTCTCACTCCCCCTCTTTTATAATTTATTAAATCTTCAAAGCATTTAAACATCACATACCATACTGTCACACACACACACACACACACACACACACACACACACACACACCTGTTAGTGCTGGTTGTAATCAAATATATATTCAGTGATAGCCACCAATGACTCTTCAGTAACTTTGGTTATTGGAAAACCATTCCCTGGTAAATTCCATGGGAATAGTGTTCCCTGAGTTCTTTCATGTTTATGATAGGTATCCTGTGTCTTTCATATTGCAAGTTGATTTGCCTGAATATAAAATACTTAGCCCACATTGTCTTTCCTTGATTATCCTACATATATTAGTCTTTTGTCTTACAGCATAAAACATTGCTACCAAAAAGCCTGACATCATTATTTTAGCCTGAAATCAATATTGTTCCTCTTTTGAAAGCAACTTGATCTTTTTTTGCTATGTGCCCAAAAGACTTCTTTTTTTTCCATCTCCTTTTTTTTTTTTTTGAGCGTGAGAGACAGAGAGAGAGTCTGAGTGGTGGAAGGACAGAGAGAGAGAGAGAGAGAGAGAGAGACCAGGGATCCAAAGCAGGCTCTGTGCTGACAGCAGTGAGCCTGATGCGGGACTTGAACTCACAAACCGTGAGATCATGACCTGAGCCAAAGTCAGACACTTAACCTATGGAGCCACTCAAGTGCCCCTCCATCTCCTTTGAAGTCCAAAAGGTTTGCTACAATGACTCTCAGTGTTGGCCATCTGGGACAATTTTCCTAGGAAACTGTCGGTTCAAGTCTTAATTTATCTCAGGATTTTTTCTAGAAATAATATAAAGATCCAGACCCTCATTTATTCCCAGGAGAGTAACAAGGAAAAATGGGTAAATGAGTATTCAAGACCATGATAGTGAAAGAGAAGGCAGACTGGTTCTTTGTCCAAGTAACTTCTAGGCACACAAACTCAACTCCTTTCTTTTATTTTTTCTACAAGCCATTTTCTCCCTGGCGTTAACTTTTGTCTGCCACTTAAGCACGTCCTAAACTTCACTCCAACTGTCACAAAATCAAGTTGAATTTCACAAAGCCACATTTCTTTTCCCACTTATTAGTATTTCTTTCATTTACATTTTATTTTATTGTATTTAGGTTGGTTTACTACAGTGCCATGATGTCCACTAAGTGATGCTTGTGAAATATGGACTCTCCTCCACTCAAACTAACGCAGTGTGTGCTCATCCCGCTAATATTTGGCACCTTTCTTCTTCTTATGTCATCTGCATGATTATTTATTTTATTTTATTTTTTAATTTATCCTCCTATATGCCTTTTAAGGGAAATAATTCCTTTTTTGTTAATTTTTTTTAAGTTTATTTATGTAGTTTGAGAGAGACAGAGACAACACGAGTGGGAGAGGGGCAGAGAGAGGGAGAGAGAGAATCCCAAGCAGGCTCCACGCTGTCGGCACAGAGTCCGATGTGGGGGCTCAGACTCACAAACCATGAGATGATAACTCGAGCCAAAACCAAGAGTCAGACGCTTAACTGAATGAGCCACCCTCATTATGTATAATGAGCGCCCCTCATTATGTATTTTAAAAAATATTCTCATACTGACATAAAACTTCTATTCTTAGCATTTTAATATACAGATTTCCAAACATGCATACCCATATAAATAAACGATAAAAATCCTTAAATGAAACGCATAATGTATTTATAAACTCTATTCCTTTTTCTCATAATAAAATTCACAAAATATATATATGATGTTATACTTGAGAAAGTCATTCCATTTCTCTGAGCCTCAGTTTCCTCATATATAAAACGAGGGTTTGGTGGGGTGGGGCACCTGGGTTGTTCAGTCAGTTAGGCGTCAGACTTCGGCTCCAGTCATGATCTCAGGGTTTGTGAGTTTGAGCCCAGGTCGGGCTCTGTGCTGACAGCACAAAGCCTGCATGCAGCCTGCTTCGGATTCTGTGTCTCCCTCTCTTTTTCTGCCCCTACCCCATTATTGCTCTTTCTCTCTCTCCAAATAAATAAATAAATAAGCGTTTTAATTAATTAATACATTTTAATTAATACATTGTAATTATTTAACTAATTAAAATGAAGGATTTGTACCCTATTCCAAGGGGGTTGTGAGACTCTTCTCCCTCTCACAACATAATGAAGCCCCAGGAATTCCAAGGCTTGCCTCCCGTAACCAAACAACTCTTGACTTCTTCCTTTTTTATAATGGGATTCTGCAGAAGATTTCACCGAAATCAAATTTCTGAGACAAAAAAAAAAGTGTGAAAATCACAGCATTAAATAATTATAAAAATGATATCTAGATCTTAAAGATAAAAATAGAAGGTACAAGGAAGGGAGAAAGGAGAAAATTTTCAAGCTTTCTTTCTTGGTTTTATAAATTAATCCCCAATGAAAATAAATATTTTCTTCACTATTATACATGAAACCATTAATGACCAATGGATAATAATTATTTCCTAAGAATTATATATGACATCGCTAATCTGGATAAAGAGAGGTTGTCGATGAGGAGTTTATTCAGTGTAACTCTCAGCCTATGAGAGAAAATATAAAAGACTGATAATCAGCTCTTTTGCACCAGTACAATCACACTTTTTTATGCTGGATTTCTTCTGATTGGTTAAGTACCCATTATCTGTTAAATACTTTGCTTATCATCTTTGAAACCCAGACATGGCTAACAGAAGAGGGTCATCACTATGGACATCTTATAGTGGTGAGGAATAACCCGAGCATGTCTTTGTTTACAATTGAACATTTCTTTTTTGTATGTGTTTATTTATTTTTGTGTGAGAGAGACAGAGACAGAGAGCAAGCAGGAAAGGGGCAGAGAGAGAGGGAGACACAGAATCCAAAGTGTGCTCAGGCTCTGAGCTATCAGTGCAGAGTCGGATGTGGGGCTTGAACTCAAGGACTAGGAGATCATGACTTGAGTTGAAGGTGGACACTTAACCAACTGAGCCACCTGGGTGCCCTTAAAATTGAACATTTCTGATAATAGTTGCCTCTACTTGATGATTTATATACCTAAATTTCAATATGTAGGCTTTAGCCATGATATTAATTCATCCACTGCATAAAGATTAAAAGTTTAGAAAGGATGGAGCGCCTGGCTGGCTCAGTTGGTAGAGCATGTGACTCTTGATCTCAGGGTTGTGAGTCCTGCCCCACATTGGGAGGTACATATTACTTAAAAATGAAATCTTTAAAAAATGGAAAGGATGAATATAAAATTCTTAAGAGCATACCAGCTCTGTTTTAATTTTTATTATCATAGATAAGATGTTGTTAGATAATGAAGGAAAATCTGTACATTAGCACATATATGTGCTATAATTAAGTATATTTTTTACCTGAAAAATATATTATAACCTATTGACCCTTTGCTTGTTTGGAGGCATACACGTCAGTAGTCTGTAATTGCGAATTAGAGGATTGGGCAAGAAAATTAAGACTAGTTTACTTCGGTTTGCCTGCTTGATTTTGCGTCACATAAATTTCTATTTCCCCTTTAAAAACACAAACAGGAATACAAATAACTCCTTCTGGTGCTTTCTCAGTAGGTACTGTACTTGTCCCAAGAATGAACTTCAAAAATTAACTCTAGACCTGAATCATTAACTTCAGCCTTTCAAGTATTTCAGTCCAGTTTGAGAGTCCACATTTTCAGAGTTGAGCTCTGGTGGCCATTTTGAGAAGATTATTTTGACCAAGAAGATATTTTCCTATGGGAATTGTGATCAAGAAGAAATGTGGCTCAGATTTTGAGTGATAATGACCAAATCTGTCATACATATTACTCGATGATTAAAAAATGAATAAAAGTTAAAGTGAATTGATTTGTTATTCAATGTTGTCAAAATGTTGCAGACATCAAAATAGTGAATCAACGTGGCAGACACATAAACCATCAGAACTCTACACAAATCATTCTACATACTGCCCCTGTACTCACTGAAGACATGGGCATCTTATTCTATTGCTGATCTGTTCTCCTTACCTAAGGAATGTTCTACCTCTATCTTTTTCTGTACCTATTTTACACTCTCCCCCTGTCAAACTCAAGCTCAGATTTCACTCGTCTTCTTCATGGTAACTTCTCTATCCCCAATTACTCCAAGACCTCCCCAAAGATCTCTCTCTTCTTTTATTAATATAATACATATAATCTGCTTCAAATAATGTATAGTTAAATATAAAATTTATTTGGCTTTCTACGCACTTTAGCCCCTTTCCTCCAGCTAAATATTAGTTTTTTTAGACAACAGAAACTAGACATTCCTCTTTGTTATTCAACTACAAGGCAGGTGCTCAAAGAATAGAGTTTGTTGAATATAAGAAAGAAAATAATGTCGCGACTGAAATTCAAACATTTCTCTATCATATAAGCATACAGATTATTAATATATGTAAAGATTTCCATTTCCGTTGATAAATAGCCGCTTCCCCATATCCCACCTCCACCTCCTACCACCCAAGTTCTCTCTCATCCCCCTGGATGTTTCCCCTCGATCTATAAATTAAAAGTGTGACATGAGATACAAATGGGGGCTCCAAGCTCTCTGCCCCAGCTTCATTGCCACTGTCTGTTCTATTGCGCTGTGGCCATCCTACAGCAAGGGATTTTACCACTGATTAATGTGTTATGTAACTTGAATCCAGGAGATAGTCTCTCATTCTGTAAAGAAATTTCAGAAATTTTATTCTGAAAGTAAGAGTCTATATAATCCTTTCCAAATTAAAAAAAAAATGTGCTCTTAACGATGAGCTCATACCATTTTCTAGCTTTTAATATACACTCTTTTCTAATAATAAACATAGCGATTTTCTTTATTATGTATAGATGATGACACTGTTGCTTTTAACACCAAATAATGAGTTTCTTTTTCTGCCTTCCAGAAATTAATGACAATTAAATGAGTACATGCAAAACCAAATTATATTACATAAATTATTAATGTACCATTAATCTAGTATTGTGCTTGCATATTGGGTTCAGATATCTCTAAAATAACATATCATCATATAAATTTATCTTGGCTCCAATAATATGCCACTCTAGTTTTCAATAACAACAGTGAAAGCCGACCAAAACCAATGTGAAAATACTTTTATAAGTAATTGATCTAGAAACATGCAACAAGAAGTAAATGAAAGAATTTTTTTTTTTTTTACTAATGGACATGTTGTGAATGAGGGACAATAATAGTATCATGACCCAAATACTTATCCTAAAATCTGTTATTGATCATAAGTCCCTTTTAAAATATCACTATGTTTTATATTTGATTAGTTTTTTTCAATGTTTTACAAGGACAATTTCCTTGTGAGTATAGTGTGAGGGCTATATGTTTTCAGGAAAACTTCCTAGAAAGCAAATTAATAAACTGGATTCTTCAGGAAAGGCAGCATTGTCAAAAGTTAAGTAAAAAGAAGACTGTAGTCTATCTGATGCATCAACATGAGTGAAGACTGAAATCAGGATTAAGTGCTTTATGTCTTTTGTCCTAATTAGAAAGAGTGTCCAAGAAGAAAAAACAAAGATCAATAATTTTTGTTTTTAATTCTCAATCCCCATGATCTATTCATATTGCCTCTCTGGAATAAGAAGCTTCTACTCATGATACTTTGCCTCTACCACCATAATAACACACATAGTAAAAACTTAGTTGCATCTATTCAATAGAATCACAAAAACAACTGCTGTTCATTCAATATACAGCATCCTCTGAATAGGGATGAGAGATATGATTATTTCAATGGAGACTTCTGCTGTTTAGGTAGAGGTTAGATTCTGAATTAGTGAGGTAAATATTTTATTTATTGTGCTCTCCTTTTTTAGATTTTCTGAGAATCCCTGCAAAACACCTGCATGCTCCAGAAACCGATTATGCTTTTCACTTATTACCTTTGCCAGCCATTTTGCCCAAATAGACATTCCATTTCCTTTAAGGTTCTATCTTGCTTACAGCAACCATGACTGTGGCCATTTTCCTTTCTTCTTCCATTTACAATGGATACTGATGTATCATTTAATTCATTAAAGCACAGCCAATAAAAATATCTGGGATGTTAACCTTATTCTTCTGAAGATTTGGAGATAAAATTACAAGGCTGAGAATGAATATATAAAACAGAATATTTGTGGTACATATTCTCTAAAAATGGTCAGTTACACATTCGGTCCTTGTTTGAGAACTCCATTATTCCCATAGATAAGAGTCTATTTCCCCTCCTCTTGAATATTAACTACACATATGATGTGTTATGACCAATAGGGTAGAATGGAAGTGACAATGGTATCAATTCTGGGCCTAGCCTTTAAGAGACATTTAGTTTCTACTCTCTTGGAACCCAGCTACTATGTTGTCATAAAATCCAGGCTATCCTGCCACAAAGTAAGATCACTTGGAGAGGTCCTGGAGGGTGAATCACATCAGGGAAAGAGAAGCTATGTGAAGAAAAGCTGAGAAGCCCCAGCAGCAGGCAGCACCATGGCCCGAGTGTGAATGCGATCTTCCTCAACATCCAGCCCCACACTTCTCCCAAATGAGTGCAGCTGTGCAATTGATTCCAAGGACGCCTCCTGGAACAGAACCACCCAACCCATCTACAGAATCATGAGTAATTATAACTTATTGTTGTAAATTATTAAGTTGTGGAGAAGTTTGTTATGCCAAAAGAGAAAACCAAAATGGTCTTTAATATCACTACCAACAGAGTCAATTTATCCCTTCATGGGTGGTCTCCTGCTTGATTTTTTTTCTGTCTAAGCTCCAACTTCCCACTACTGTGTTGTAGAAGCCAGTTTACTTCTCGTGAGGAGTAATGAATCCTCTTGATTCTGAACTCACTCCTAGGAGCTTAGATTCCTAACTCATTGTATGTGTAGCCAGGATGCAAGGGTTTAAGAGCGCCTGGCTCCAGGGGTTTCAAACACCACACTCACTGCTGACAAAATCCAAAGGCAGAGAGACAAGAGGTGGGGAAACAAGAAAGAAATTTATTGCAGTGAGGCCAACACCTGGAAGGCAGCTGACTAATGCCTCAAAAACAATCTATAAAATGCCAAAAATATTTCCAGGTTTATATGAGGAAAATCTGGGACAATGCTAATTGGGTACATGCAGGTGGGCAATGAAGGTCAAGACAATGTCTTGGAGACAATCACAGGTGGGGTCTTGCTGGCTCAGGGTCGTCCTTATTGCTTGGAGGGGTAGTTTCAGTTCACAGTGGAGGATGCTTTGCCTGCAGGGTCTTTTGCCTGAGTTAAGGAATAAGCTGGAGGAAAAATTTAATCAGAAAGCTTGGGGTCAAATGGACTGTAGTTGAAGTCCTCTTTCAATTGTTTTTTCTTTGTTTTGTTTTTTTATTGTGACCAAAATACATGCAAATTCATGATTTTTACCATTTAAACCATTTTAAATGTAAACATGCAAATTTTACCATTTTAAAGTGCAGAATTTGGTGACATGTAGAATACACAATGGTGTGCAATAATCACAAGTATCTAGTTTCCGAATATTTCTATCACACCAAAAGGAAACCTCATTTTACCCAGCCCCTAGCAACCATTAATCTACTCTCTCCATGTATGGATTGGCCTTTTTTAGAAATTTCATACAATAGAATCATACAATATGTGGCCTGTTGTGTCTGACCTCTTTCATTAGCATAATATGTTCAAAGTTCATCCATCTAACTCATTGTTTTGCAGAAAGAAAGAAAAAAAGAGAGAAAGAGAGGAAGGAAGAAGGAAGGAAGGAAGGGAAAGAGGGAAGGAGGGAGGGAGGAAGGGAGGAAGGAAGAAGGGTAGAAGGAATGAAAAAGAAAGGAAGAAAGAAATCTTCCTTAGTTACCATCACTGTAGAAGCCCACACCCTTCCCATTAAGACAGAAACTTCAAAAGTGTTTCAACCCCTTCATTTCAGACTAAAATCAAAGCATTACTTTTGCCTAACTGAAAGGTCTTTTGTAGTTTTCTTTCTCAAACAAAACAGGCTTCTTGAAAAAAGTCCTGTAGCCACTTTTGTACAAAAACCTCAGACAACTTTATATTTAGTAGATTGTCTCCAGTGTTTATACAGGCTGATAGAGATTTATGATGGGACAGTTCATTTTATGCGTCAACTTGACCAGAACGCAAGGTGGCCAGGCATTGGTCAAACATTATTCTGGGTGTATCTGTGAGGGTGTTTCTGGATGCCTTAGTGTTTGAAACAGTATGCCTGGTAAAGCAGATTGCCTTCCCTGACAGGGATGGTTCTTATCTAGACACTGAAGATTTGAATAGAGCAAAAAAGTTGAGTGAATTTCGCCTGCCTTCCTATTGAGCTGGAATATGTCTTCTCCTGACCTTGGACTTGAACTTATACCATCAGCTCTCCTTTGTTTTTGGCTTTTGGACTCTAACTGGAACTACCCCACTGGCTTTCCTGGGTCTCCAGCTTACTGATTCAGACTCCATATATGAGTCACTCCTTATTATATATAAGTATATCATATTTATATGATACATTATATAAAGATTATATAATATTATAAGTATAATAATTAATATATAAATGTATGTGTGAATATGCGCGTGTGTGTATACATATGGGTGTGTTTCTCTCTTAATTGTCTGTTTCTCTGGAAAACACTAACACACCTGCCTTTTTTTATTTCCTAGAAAATATACTACATAGTAAGTCAGAATAAATCTCCATCAGCAACAGGCATCATTTATTCATACCTCTAGAGAAAGCCTTCTACTAAGGCTTTTTACTACCTTCAGAGTATAAAATGATTTGGGGCCAAAAGAGTCATACAATTGTTATAGTAAGATGCTATTTTCTTCCCCTTTACCTAATATTCCCACCTTTAAAAAAGATGTAAAATTGTTTTAAAAGTGTTACATTTAACATTTATTATTAGTATGGCACTAATTAAAATTTGTGCCACATTTTCTAAAATGTAAGTATGTCTTATGATTTTCAGGAGATTGGAATTATCAGCGTTCAATTTTCTTAAGTTAACAAATAGTCCAAGGAAAAGAATAGCTCACCCCATGAGAAAAGAGAACCAAAATGTGAAAGTTAGGGCAAAATAAAAACAGCCTGTGTCAAAAGAGAGGGAAGATGTTGAACGCCCAGAGCATCTGTCATTTTTAGGCCATCCTCTGATCCAACCTATGTGGACTCATGCCTGATCCTTGGGCAAGGGGCTTATGATAAGAAAGTATGTCCAGACTACATTAATCGGGAGTCTGAAAAGCCAAGGTGACTATTGTACCAAGTGCCAATGGGTTCAGCAATGAAACAAAAATCTCTACCACTGAGCAGTGTTGTTGCTTTCAACAGTTAAGGGCACCATATGGCACCTGGGGCTTGTATATTAGCATGCCTGTGTTAGACATTAGCAACCACAAGCCAGAAATCAGTAGTTTCCCGCAGCCAGCAGAAGTAGATACCCAATTCAAGAGAGTGGCAAAATCGTGAATACCATACTGATTCCCAGAAGATTCGTTTGCAAGTGATATTGGGGATATGCTTTGAGAGGGCACTTTTAAGGACTTCCAAGTGAAAATACAGATGTGCTGTTCTGTGACTTGTAATAATACCCTTTGTGTGCCATAGGCTTTGTGTTCCCGGGTTAGGGTGGCCTGACTACATCCACAGCAATGTCCTGGCCTACTCTCTCCATATTCCTTTAATGCTGTTTATAAATGCAATGGGCCACCTGACTTATATAGCACACTGTTATTTTCAGGAATGAGAGAGAATAATAGGAGTCCTTTTAAATGTATATTTCTTGAATGTAAACTTGTTCCTAAACCATATCTGGTGGTTTAAATTAAGTCCACTCTTTACTTTTTAAAAGCAAACTTTCTATGAAAAATTCAGGCACCGGCTTGTGTATGGGAAATTTTGCAATATAAATTAATTTTGAATAATGCAAACTCACACTGTACTATTCAAGATGAAGCTTTTCCATTTAAATTTCATAAAAGATTAAGGCGGCTGAAAAAGGGATGTGGATGGACTCAGAGTAACAGTTTGCATTTAGATGCTGGAAAACAGTAAGAGAAATGGTTTCATGTTTCCATTTGCATATATATATATGTGGGTAAAGATGGGAGTAGAGATCAAGGGTCTGAACTCTGAAATGGCGTTTCAATAAAACAATCTAGTGACAAACATTTTTTTCATAGATCGACCAATTTCCTTCTTCCAGTATTTCTAGATAAAATATGACAAACCTTACTTTCCCACCTCCTGCAATTTTAGGGGGAGAAAATATGTTTTGGAAAATACCTATATGCAATCAACTAGATGTTAGCTAAAAATGAAATCATCTCTTTTCCGTATCAAATTCAATTATGCCTCAATTTTAAAAGTAGTATACAGTAGCATACACATTTCTCTTGAATTTAAATCTAATGTCAAACCTTTAAAAACTATTGCAGTATGATACTTTAAAAAGCAAATTTATGGGTTGAACATTAACTTAAAATGCCTTATCTTTTTAATTATACATGTTACAACATGTATGAACATTGAATACATTTTGCTATGTAAGAGTCAGATGCACAAGCCCACATTATGTGTGATTATATTTATGTGAAATGTCCAGAGCAGGCAACGCGATACGCTAGAAAGCAATCTGATGATTGCCATAGCCATAGGCTGCGTGTGGCAGCAAGATAGGAAGTGATTGCTAATGGGTGTGGGGCTTCTTTTTGGAGTGATAAAAGCATTCTAAAATTCCATAGTGATGATGCTTGCACAACTCTGTAAATATACTGAAACCCACTGTATTGTACACTTTAATAGGGTGAATCTGAATGCATGTGAATTATAGCTCAACTAAGCTGTTATTAAAATAAGAACAATTAAAGAATAAACAAAAATATGTAGGTCAAACAATAACAATAATACAACAAAACACAAGCAGAGAAAATTGCATACGTCTATCCTTTTACAACAAGAACTTTTTAGGAGCCATGTTGTACTTCCTTGACAGTGAGATTGAACATCTTTCCATATGTTTATTTTATATTTAATATTCCTCCTGTTTGAATCACCTGCCTGTAATTTTTTTGATTATAGTTGACACACTTAGTTTCGGGCATACATCATGCTGATTTGACAAAATTATACATTATGCTGTGTTCACCACAAGTGTAGCTCCCATCTGTCTCCATATATCGCTATTAGAATATCAATGACTATTCCTTATGCTGTGCCTTTTATTCCTGTGACTTACTCTAAAATGCTGTCTTTTAAAATTAAAAAAACAAAAACAAAAAACAAAATATAGACAGCTGATGCTAATAATAGTCATCTGAGGCACCAGTTAATAGTTCTTTATTTTAAATGTTTAAATATTAAATAAAGACTTGTAGAATCTTAGAGCTCTCAGATAATTTCTCAATAATTTCTAACATCCTTTCCTTTCCCCTGCTCCACCTTGCCAATCTCTGCCGAATGGCAAAACCAGTCAGCCAGAGAGGTCACCTTTGGTTACACAACCATGAAAACGTTTTCAAGAATTCTTTCTAACAGTGATTGTGAGGTTGCCTTGAAGGTAAGTCTAAAAAAAGTTTCCCTTACATGAGGTAATTATTTTCCAATGGATTTATATAATCTTGCCCCCAGAGGTGTTATCATCCCATTTTTAAATATAGCACACTGTACAAAAAATTTGATATTCTCCTTCTAAACAATCACTCCATAGATATTTAATTGAGAATTATTATGTTCAAGACACTCTTAACAATAGGAAAAAACATGTACCCTCAAAGGGGATGTCTGTTATACCATGCACTCAATTCTCAGAAAAGCATAATTTTATGTCCTTTGAACCCACGAGCTAACATATCATTTTATTCAATTATCTTTCCCATTGAAGGTATGATTTGAACCAATTTGGTCATATTTAAATGATGAAAGCCTTAAAAAAAACTAATGAAGTTAAATAAAATGAAAGAAAGTTTAGATTAGACCCAGTATAATCTGGAGATTTATTGTCATAGCTTAAGTGATCACTAAAAGTCAATATACCAATATAGGGAATAATTGTCTCACGAGAGAAATCACAATTTCTTGAATTCAAGAAGTTTTGTTTACAGCTCCCTGTATATTTTAATTTTTTCATCATACTACATATAAAATTTCAAGTTCTAGCATCACCACACACTCCAGTTTAGGTGAATATCTAACTTTTCCTGAAACATCTGTCACATTACCTAACAACATCATCACAGTGGTCTATATGCATCCGAGAGCAAATGGTTAGCGACCGTTTTGAATACAGTGGAAAAACTAATAAAGTAAGAGTACGATCAGCCCTGACACATATGTAAATAGGCCAAGTCACATTGCATAAATCAGATTTGGGTATTGTTTCTCTTCACTTTCCTTAAGATGCCAGGAATGTCAACATATACAGAGATGTATAGAAATTAAAGAGAAAATAACCAAATTTAAGTGTTAAATCTGTAACCAAATGCCCAGAGGATGTTTAAAAGCCTATACAATATCACAAAAGCCTTTTAATTGGTCCTTAATAAGAGATGAGTTTGTTTGTAGGCAAGTGTCTTTGTCAATTTTGCCCAGAGAAACAGAGCCAACAAGGGTGTGTGTGTGTGTGTGTGTGTGTGTGTGTGTTCCTCTCTCTCTCTTCTTCTTCTTCTTCTTCTTTTTTTTTTTTTTTTTTTTTTTCCCAATCGAGGGCTCAAATGGATTGGATGATGCTTATCCCCACTGGGGAGGGCCATCTGATTTACTGAATCTACCAATTCAAATGCTAATCTCTTCTGGAAACACCCCCTAGACACATCCTGAAATGATATTTTACCAGCTACCTGGGCACCCTTTAGCCCAGCTAAGTTGATATATAAAATGAACCATCACAATAAGTTACAAATTACTTACAAATAGGCTACTGAGAACTCTCAGACTGCTGAACGGTCTTGTACGATTCTATCCTAAACAAAACTACAGATTTATGATCATTGATTTATTTGTACATCACTTCTTCAATTAAGAATGACTCTAAGGGCACCCGGGTGGCTCACTTGTTTAAGCCTTGGACTCTTGGTTTTGGCTCACGTCATGATCTCACAGTTCCATGGGACTGAGCTGTGCATCGGGCTTTGTGCTGACAGTGTGGAGCCTGTTTGGGATTCCCTCTCCCTCTCTCTCTCTCTCTCTCTCTTCCCCTGCCCTTCTTCCACATGATCGCTCTCTCTCAAAATAAATAAATTAATTAATTAATAAATAAATAAATTAATTAATTAAATGACTCTAAAATCTTCCTTAAAGCCATCTGGAGAGTAATAGCTGAGGTTCTTCTAAGGACCCTCTCAGCAGGAGGTTTGGCCAATTTTATTTTTGTTACTAGAGTCACTTTTACTTTCTAGTGTACAGTTAAAAGATGGCTGCCATTAATCCCTTCCCTCCTTGATACACATGCTGTTCTATACATCATAAACCAGAGCCTACTTCCCTCCCCTTGGGTCTGCACAGTGCTGTAGTTTTGTTTTGTTAGTAGACTACAGCAGAAGAATGCAGTACCACTTCCAGGTCTGGTTTCTAGGAGGCCTGGCAGGCTCTGCTCTCTCTCTAGAGAAGCCAGATATGACGCTGTAAACAAAATTATGTTGTACTACTGAATGAGGAGAAAAAGATAAAAAGAGAACGTAAGGGAAGGGAAACAAAAATAAAATGAACACAGGGAGGGGGACAAAACAGAAGAGACTCATAAATAGGGAGAACAAACAGGGCTGCTGGAGGGGTTGTGGGAGGGGGGATGGGCTAAATGGGTAAGGGGCATTAAGAAATCTACTTCTGAAATTATTGTTTCACTATATGCTAACTAATTTGGTTGTAAATTAAAAAAAAATAAAACTAAGTAAGTAAATAAATAAATAAATAAATAAATAAATAAATAAATAAATAAAATCTTTTTAAAAAAAGAGAGAACCCAAGTAGAGAGGAAATGATTCTGTCAAACAGGTCAGTAAAACTTTATTAGGCTTAGGTACAGCCACAAGTAAATGTAGGTGATTGAGTGACCTTAGTTGATGTCACCTGAAGTAGAAGAACCTGCCTGAATCCTGAAATATCAAATCTTATGAAATAATAAATATTTTTTTAGCCAGTAAGTTCTGGGGTGATGTTTTTACACAACAATAAATAACTGAAACATATATGTATGCCAGAGAAACCAATACTTATATTAATGAAATTCTAAGGTTTTGTCTCTATGTCCTGAATCAACCAAGGTAGGCCTGATTCAAGTACATGGAATAAGTAAGGACGTGGAATTTGAGAATGCAAAACACATCTGCTCAGGCTCAGACATGAACTCACGAAATAATGGGAAGGCCAAGTGAAGGGAATAGCCATCCTCACTCTAACATAACCAAATAGCTATCCCTGAGATATGGATTAATTTATCAATCCCTCTTTTCTACTCATGCTCTAGCACAGCATGTTTAAGTTATTCAAAAAGTCTCCTTCTTCAAAAGAACTATACAGATGTTTTTCTCTAATGCCATAGTTTACAAATATTTCATACTCATGATTCTCTGAGGGCTACAACCATCCATAATCTTAAAAAAAAAAATTCAACCAAGAGATTTCTCTTGGGATTCTATTACTTTCAGAAGTGCAGAAGAGGTTATATGCAAGTGAACTAATACATCTCTCTCTGAAACATCTTATTCTTCGGATACTATTATTAAAATATTTTATGAGAAAATAAAACATAATTGCTTCAAAATAGGCATTGTTGTTAAGCACTGTTGAGATTGTTAAGCATTACTTAAATTCAAGATTGTCCATCAAAGATCTGACTCTTGTTAAATGCTTCTATTTTTTTCATGTCTCTTTGTATAATGCAAACTTTCTGAATATGGGGAACAAAGTCCTGTTACCTTTGCCAACCTTATATCTTGCTTACTGCCCCAGGGCTTTTTAAACACGGCCACTCTAAAATAGAAATAATAACAATAGCAACAGATACCATGGGAAGGATCAGGAAGAAGTTTGAGCAGCGTCCAAACACAAAGCCCAGGTACTCGGGATTTCTTAAGACTGAGGATAGACCAGGAGAACCACCAGCCCTTATTCTGCCACCACCATAAACATAGCACAGAGTAGAAAGCAAAAGTATCAACTACTACCTAGAAAAGTACAAAAGTAGAGAGACCTGATCTGTGGAGAATTCAGGTTGAAATCTGAGGGTTGAGCAAGAATAATGAGAATCACCCAGTATGCAAGGCCCCACATCAAATATAAGACTCACTATCCTACCACTGGGGGAATTTGAAATATGTGGTACACAGACTCTGCATATCATCTGTGATGGTAGCAAGAACAAAACCCAGGCCCAGTATAAACAACGACTACTTACTACTACTACAAAGTACGATCTACTTTGAGTAGATTGACTCAAATTCCTAGACTAACTGCCCTAAGGTAAAAGAGGCAGACCCATGCCTGGTTATAAATAGTATTTACCCCAGTCTTTCAACACCTGATCCCTGGCATGCAACATAAAATTTCGGGATACACATCAAAACAAGAGAACCAGAACATTTTTTTCAACAGATAGTGCAGCTGATATAACCTATTTCAGAAGTTACCCAGATGTTGGAACTGCCAGTCAAGGATTTTAAAATATCTAATAATTAATATGCTAATGGGTCTAATGGAAAATGTGGACAACATGTATAAATAGATAAGATAGGAAATATCAAGAGAGAGATGGAAACTATTAAAAAGACTCAAGTAATAATGCTAGAAATAAACACACATCACATCACATCACATCATATCATAGCACATCACATCAGCTACGAAGAATTTTCTCAATGGCTACATTAGCAGAATACACTCAGCTGAAAAAAGAATTAGTGAACTTAAAGGTAAGCCAATGGAAATTACCTGAACTTAAACACAAAGAGAAGGAAGGAAGGAAAGGGAAAGGGGAAGGGAACGAGAAGAGAAGAGAAGGGGAAGAGGAGAGGAGAGGAGAGGAGAGGAGAGGAGAGGAGAGAGGAGAGAAGGGGAGGGAAGGAAAGGGAAGAGAAGAGAAGAGAAGAGAAGAGAAGAGAAGAGAAGAGAAGAGAACAATAATCAAGAGGTGAGGGTCAATATCAAGGCATCTAAGGTGTGGGAGGGGAAAGGAGGGTATCTACAGAAGGAGATGAGGGGAAAGTGGGCTATAGACATGTTTGAGTAGATGATGGCTGAGAATTTAGCAAAATTATGAAAGACACTAAGTCACAGATCAAAGTTCAAAAGATCCCAAACAGAATAAAAGAGTAAGAAAAAAAAAAAAAGACCTAGATACAGCATAACCGAATTATTGAAAAACAAAACAAAAAGGGCTCCCTTAAAACAGGTAGAGAAAAAAAGATATAGGGCAAACAGAGAAACAAAGAAATATCTAAACAATTACAGCAGACTCCTTGTCAGAAAATATGCAAGCCACACGACAAAGTAGCAGTATTTTTTAAAGTACCAAAAGAAGAAAGAACTATCAACTAGAATTCTATATCTAGCAAAAATGTTTTTTAAAAAGGTGAAACAACAAGCAAAGAAATCTTATTGCTACCAGACCTGATATACAATAAGTGGTAGAATAACTTTTTGTAGACAGAAAAAACATGGTCCAGATTAAAATTTGGATAAGCATAAAGAAATGGTTAGCGCAAGAAATGGCAAAAATTGCAGTAATTAAAAAAACATTTTTTCTTACTGATAGTCACTTAAAATATAATTTATTGTTAGAGCAAATATAACAAATTGGATTTTTAACATGTGTAGAATTAAAATATATGACAAGAATAATACAAAAGATAGAAGCAAGGAAAAGGAAATATGCTATTCCATTTAGTTCCTTATACTATGCATCAGTTGGTATAACATTCAAAGTCAGACTAAGATTAAGTGAAACATATATATTATACACCCAAGAAGGTATAACCAATAATCCACTTATGGAGATAAAATGTAATCAATATTACTATATCGTACACCTGAAAGTAATCTAACACCGTATGTTAACTGTACTGGAATTAAAATAAATTTTTTGAAATGTAATCACAATTTTCTCTTTTAATCTAAAACAAAACAAACCAAAACACGAATTGTGTTGTGAGTATTTAAAGTGCTTTAGGCACTGTGCCCGCATACAGTGATGGACAAAAGACACAAAGTCCTGTCTTGGGGTGCCCGGGTGGCTCAGGGTCTGACTTGATCTCAGCTCAGGTCTTAATTTCACAGTCGTGAGTTCAAGCCCTTTGTCAGACTCCATGTTGGGTGTGAGTTTACTAAAAAGCAAACAAACAAACAAAAACAAAAACAAAACAAAAAAAATAATAAGGTCCTGTTTTGATGAAGCTTATACCCTTGTGAGATGGAAGAAGCAATAAATAATTAATCAATAATGTACTTAATAGTGTGCAGAAAGAATGAAAGAAGCTAAGAAAGGATTTAATGGGGTGGCCAGTGTAATTCATAAGATGTCTCTGAGGAATAGTATTGAAAGTACTCTTCTGTTAAACCATAACTTTTCGGCTTACTGCACCATTTAAAAATTACAGATTCATTTCATTGTATTTTCAGAAAAGTGCATGGTAATAAGACTGAATAACTTACATGTAAAGTTCAAAAACTTGCCGTACCCACTCGTGACAGAAAAGTAGCCTGCATATCTTGTCGTTTGTACTAAATACCATAGTATATTGATAAATAGAACAGTCAGATGGCAATGCTTGAAATGTTATTTTAAAGGGAATGAAAATATGCACCAGGCAATAGATTGATTTTTCAATGTCCAGGTTTGTCTAATTTTTTTTTCAAATAAGTTTATAATAACAATATAATAACGTGAAAATCTTAGCCTAAAAGAAATTCGATGATTGTTTTGAATGCCAATCTTTAGGGTAAAGTATAGTTCATGATATGATCTTTATCTTTCCATATAATCAAAACTCTAAGACCTATCTGCAAAATTTTAAAGGTATTTGGCATCATGATTCCTCGGTGTGTGTGGTTAGGTATGGAGTAAACTAAGGTAAAAATATCTGTCTAGATCTTTAAAAGTCTTAATAAAGTTAGATATTTTATTTATAAAATTTTCATTTTCATTAAATATATATTAACCTCCATTCTAAAGGGGCTGCATTAAAAATGACACAATCATAGAAAGTATATAAACCATTTATTTCCATATTTCAGATATAATTTACATACAGTAAAATTCAGACCACAATCAAGATAAAGAACTGTTCCATTACCCCCAAAATTCTCATATGTCCCCTTTAGCTCAATTTCTCCCCAAGCCCCATCATCTGTGACTAGTGATTTGTGTTTTCTCTCCATATTTTTGCCTTTTCAAGAATGTTGTACAAACAGTCATGCATTATGTAGCCTTTGGATTTAAGCTTCTTTCACTACATATAATGCATATTTTAGTTTCATCTATATTCTTACATGTACTAACAGTCCATTTCTTTTTATTTGAGCAGTAGTATCTCATTGTATAGATACATCACAGTTTGTTTATACATCCCATAGTTATACATTCCATGGAGACTTTGGTTCTTATGAACATACCTCACTAAATCCTTAACTACACATTTTGTACGAACATCAGTTTAATTTCACTTGAGTGTATACCTTGGAATGGGAATGCTCTGTCATAGGGTAAGTGTTTATTCAACTTCATAGGAAGCTACCAAATTGTTTCCCGAAGTTTCTATATGATTTTTCATTTCAACCAGCAATTTATAAAAGTTCCAGTTGCCCTACATTCTTCCTGGCCCGTGGTAATGGACTTTTTTTTTAAATTTTAACCATCCTAATAGGTGTGTAGTGTTATATCATTGTGGTTTTAATTTGCATTTACCCAATCCTTAACTTTTCCCTATACTTATTTACCATCTGGGTATCTTCTTTGTTGAAGTGCCTGTTTAAATATCTTTACCCCACTTTTTTAAAATTGGTATATTTTCTCTTGTACTGTTAAATGTGGAGAGCTCTGGCTACAATTCCTTTCTCAGATACATAGTTTAGGAATATTTTCTCTCAGAAGATAGCTTGCCTTCTCATTCTTTTAACAGTGTCATTTTGAAGAACACAAGTTCTTAATTTTTGTGAAATTCATTTATCTTTTTGTTTTCACTTTTTGTGAATCATGCTTTTGGTGTCATAACTAAGAAAACTTTGCTATCTGAGCTGTTGAATGTTATATGTCGACGTGGGTAGGCCATGGTGCCCACATATTTATTTGGTCAAATATTATTCTGGATTCTTCCATGAGGTGGTTTTTGGATGGAATTAACATTTAAATCTTGGACTTCTAATCTCCCCTCCCTAATGTGGGTGGGCTTCACATGCAATTAGATGAAGGCCTGAACAGAACAAAGACTGACCTCCATCAAGCAAGAAGTAATTTTGCTAGCAGACGGCCTGCAGATGAAAACCGCAACAGGCCTTCCCTTGATCTCAAGCCTGCTGGCCCACTCGCAGATGTTGGACCTGCCAGTCTCCGCCACTGCATGAGCCAAATCCTTGAAATAAATCTCTTTGTCTCTGTCTCTCTCTCCCTCTCTCTCCCAGAAACCACACTAGCTATTTAAACAGATAATACATTATATATAGCAATTTATGTAAATATGCAATATATAATATATAAAAGAGAATCATAAGGAATTTTAAGACAGATGTTAAAAGGCTAAAAAATCGGGGCACCTGGGTGGCTCAATCCATTGAGTGTCTGACTTCAGCTCAGGTCATGATCTCACAGTTCACAAGTTTGAGCCCCACATGGGGCTCTGTGCTGACAGCTCAGAGCCTGGAGCCCATTTCAGATTCTGTGTCTCCCTCTCGCTCTGCTCCTCCCCTGCTCGTGCTCTGCCTCTCTCTCTTTGAAAAATAAATAAAAATATTTTTTAAAGGCTAAAATATCAAAAAGAAAACCTGAGACAACACATATATAGGTACTTCAGGAAGCAGCTCCAGCCCCCTAG
This sequence comes from Panthera leo, assembly GCF_018350215.1. Taxonomy (NCBI): domain Eukaryota; kingdom Metazoa; phylum Chordata; class Mammalia; order Carnivora; family Felidae; genus Panthera; species Panthera leo. The sequence continues at coordinate 25,551,103 of NC_056689.1, read as the reverse complement.
GGACGGGGACTGAAAGAGGAGTCTGAAATGATCAGAACAGACAGGTAGAAATGGGGCTGGTCTGGGGCTCTGCCGTCCCATGAGTTCACAGCCAGTTGGCTGCTGGGACCTCAAAAGGGTATGACAGGCCCATTCTGGAATAGGCAGGGAGAAAGGATGAAGATTAGAATCGACTGCTGTTCATAGGACAGGCCTTTACTGGGATGACTACAACAAGAAAAAAAAATAACTAAAAACAGCAGTTTCTTCTCTCACCTCCTGCCCTTTGATCTCTGTCCAGGGTACATGGGCATAAATCAATAGTCTCCGAGGAAGAGAGTCCCAGCCCCAGCATCAATCGCATATAAAGGTATGTTTGCAGCTGAAAGATGACAGTTTAATAACTATCCGAGTAGGAATCTTTTATTTTCAATAGGGCAAGTGAATTGAAAAGAGGGGATTTTAAAGTGTTTTACATTTTATAACCCACGCCTCATTAAATACCAATATCTAAATTGCAAAAATTATTCATCTAAATAAATTCACTTTTGTGGAACTGGTGCATTTTCAAATTTCTATTATCAGAGAGATGGCTGCCAGTTCTAAAGCCCTCCAGCTAAATATTATTTCTATGGACTGAACATTACCGACAGTGATAGAAAAGAACATTTAATATTTCTTTGTGTTATCAAATTTCAGCTGAGCTAACAGTTGCATTAACTAAGAAGTTTCTGTTTATTTGTTCAGAACATTGATTACTCCAGAAAGTATTTCTTTAGTAAACTTAAAAAAAACTTGATCTGTTATAAATGTGATGCTGTATTTTGTTACGTGTTTATTAAAATAGAGATCAAAATCTGCAAAAAATAAAAGGATAAATAAAGAAAAAGGAAAAAAATGCATTCTTAGGATTGACAATTTTATATTTCCAAGAAAATGCCCATACCAACAACTGGAATTCTTACTAACCCCATCAAATTGATAGGTTTTTATGGTATATACTTTACAATCATCTTAATTTCTAAGTGTCATATTATAAAACTAAGTTCCTCGTAAATAAGAGACATTTAATACCTGTTGTTTCAAATGATGCATTAGTGAACTGAATAAAAGCTCTGAAAAAAATTAAATACTTTCTGCTCTGGGAAATTTTTAAAAGGACAGTTTCAGCAAATAAACTCTGTTTATTTATAAATGTTTGTTCATAATCACATTAATTAAACTGTGTTTTCCAATATAAGAGACCTAATGACAACCAATATTCACCCTGAGAAATATCATCTTCTCTTTGAAAGCCTATGGTACTTGTCAATATCACTCATATCAAAATAGCAATTCATTAGACAGATAGACAGACATGGATAGATGATAGACAGGCTGAGTAAAGTTCTTTGATTCTTGAATATTTTTTACTTTCTGACTGGCATAGATACAAAAGGGAAAGGCAGGACTTATTAGTATGGACAGGTTAGATCTTGAAAGAAAAATTTGAAACTGTGACTATGTTTACCTTAGGTTATTAAATGGATCATCCTGGTTATATACATTTATAATAGATTTGAGAATAGAGCATATGCTCTTAAAAGAGGATAAATTGGAAAGTGTGTATATTACATCAATGTTGAAAAGTTAATTATAAGAATTCCCCTTTAGAAACTTTGCTGAGACTCTCTGTGGTAATTGATCCAACTTTTCTTTGTTACTTTATTCTATTTTAGAAATATATCATCCTTTCTTTGAGGCTTTTTTTCCCCAATTCATTGAAAGGCAACATAACCGGGAAATTGGGTTCTTCTACTAAAGACACTTATCAAACAGACTGTTTCAAATTGCTTTGGCTTGGAGACAGAGATAGTCAGTTTCAGTGAAAGTGCTATATATTTTAAAAGGAAATTCTCTTTTTTAAATCCTGATTGGAATTTGTTTCTGTGAACCTAGAGGATGTATACATAATCCAAAGTTGGCATCACTATTTTAATACTTTTTAAGACATTATTACAAGTATGTATACATGTACACAGTATTGACAAATATTTTGCTCCATCATTATTTTTTTTTCATTTCCATGTCTTAACTATTGTTTTTTTTTTAATTTTTTTTTTTATTTTTTAAATTCACATCCAAATTAGTTAGCATATAGTGCAACAATGATTTCAGGAGTAGATTCCTTAGTGTCCCTTAACCATTTAGACCATCTGCCCTCCCACAACCCCTCCAGTAACTCTCAGTTTGTTCTCCATATTTACGAGTCTCTTCTGTTTTGTCTCCCTCCCTGTTTTTATATTATTTTTGTCTCCCTTCCCTTATGTTCATCTGTTTTGTCTCTAAAAGTCTTCATATGAGTGAAGTCATACGATTTTTGTCTTTCTCTAATTTCTCTTAGCATAATACCCTCCAGTTCCATCCACGTAGTTGCAAATGGCAAGGTTTCATTCTTTTTTGATTGCCGAGTAATACTCCATTGTACATATATACACATCTTCTTTATCCATTCATCATCCATCGATGGACCTTTTGGCTCTTTCCATACTTTAGCTATTGTGGATAGTGTTGCTATAAACATGGGGGTGTATGTGCCCCTCCGAAATAGCACACCTGTATCCTGTGGATAAATACCTAGTAGTACAATTGCTGGGTCATAGCGTAGTTCTATTTTTAGTTTTTTGAGGAACCTCCATACTGTTTTCCAGAGTGGCTGCACCAGCTTGGCATTCCCAACTCCATCATTATTTATCATCAAATTACTTTCAGACTGAGCAAGGGGCTTTCTTCTAAGGACACATATACAGTATTTATTCTGTTCCCTCTAAAGATAAGTCCCAGGTAGAAATGTGTATAAATTATATTTCTAAATTCATCTTAATAACTCCCCATCTCAAATCAAAGATTTGATAACAAATCATAACTTTATTCATGGAACGAATGACTTAGTATTAAGAGTATAAATTTGAGTACAATGAACTTTCACTTTACCAAAATGAACTCAACTCTATATAAGAGCTCCTAGAGTTTATCTTTCTATCTTATTTTACTTTATTTTTAAATGTTGATACATCTTTTATATTCTCAGTGGGAGTGTTGGTGTGAGTTACTTGTCTGTCATGATAAAAGCAGGAGTCCTTCAGCTTAATTTCTTTAAACATCTCCTCCCCTATTTCTCTGCTCTTGTATCAACAGGTTGATTTATGTTTTGAGTTGATTTTCTAATTTTACTATCGTTTCTCTTAGTCTTTTAAATCTTACTGTAGTTACCAAAGACATTCCACAATTTTCTTTCTCAAACTTTTTATCCATTTTCTCACTCATTTTCCCTCCCTTTCTCTCTCCACATATGCAATATGCACACACACTTCTGTGCATAATTTTCTAATTTTTAAAGTTTTAATTGTTTATATGTATTCCTTTTACATAGACTATTTTTATTTCTTAGAGGTAATATCTTCTCTCCACTTTATGAGGACAATGATTTTCAGTTTTCTTTGTTATCCTGATGAGGTATAACTTATAAACAATGAAATGTACACATTTTGAGTTTGCATTTTAAGCACAATGAATTTTAGTAAATATATACTTGTGTAATCACCAGCTCAGTCATGATACAGAACATTGCCATCACTCCAGAAGGTTCCTTCATACTGCTTGCAGTCATTTCTCCACACCTCCATGCTCAAACACAAACCTGATCTTTTCATTGTGTGAATATAAATATAAATGAATAGGAGTATGATATAAATCCACTTAGCAACTTACTGATGGATAACATTCAAGTTCTTTCCAGCCTGGACCTATTATGCATAAAGTAAGTAGAATCATTCTTGCACACCTTTTATAGATATCTGTGTTCATTTCTTATATAAATACTAAGTCATTGAAGTGCTAGGTCATAGGGTGGGTAAGTGTATGTTTAATTTTATGAGAAATTGAAAGACTTTTGCAACTGAGTTTTATCGTTTCATATTCACACCTGTAATGCATGAAAATTCCAGTTGAATCACATTCTTCCCACCATTTGGTATCATCAAATTTTTATTTTTTGTCTCTGTATTTCAATTAGGTGTAAAGTAGTATCATATTATGGTTATAATTTGAATTTTCTTGATAATCAAAAACGTGGAGTATATTTCCATGTGCTTCTTCGCCATAATGTCTTTTGTGAAGTGAGTATTCATGTCTTTTCCCATTTGTTAAAAAATGTTTGGTTGCTTAATTGCTTAACATTTCCTGCATACAAGTTCTTTTGCAGATACGTATTTAGAAAATATTTTTCCATTTTGTATTTTTCTCATTTATTTATCTGAGTCCCTTAAAAAGCATAAGCTTTTCAGTTCATTAAATCTAATTTATCAACTTTTCCGTTTATAGTTATATTTTTCCAGTCTGTCAAGGAATCTTTACGTAAAATCATAAAGATTTTTTCTCATGTGTTTTTCTAGAAGTTTTAATTTTAAGTTTTAGTTTTAACTTACATATTTAGGTCCATGTTTCCTTTCAAGTAATTTCTAGATCCAGTAGGGATAAGAGTACATTTTTCTCCATATGTGTACTCTGTTGTTGCAACACTTTTGGTTAAAAATACTACTCCTTCCTATTATTTTTGTTTCCCTTCCCTTATGTTCATCTGTTTTGTCTCTTAAAGTCCTCAAGAGTGGAGTCATATGATTTTTGTCTTTCTCTGACTGACTAATTTCACTTAACATAATACCCTCCAGTTCCATCCATGTAGTTGCAAATGGCAAGATTTCATTCTTTTTGATTGCCGAGTAATACTCCATTGTATATATATACCACATCTTCTTTATCCATTCATCCATTGATGGACATTTGGCTCTTTCCATACTTTGGGTATTGTTGATAGTGCTGCTGTAAACATGGGGGTGCATGTGTCCCTTCGAAGCAGGGAGGGGGACAAAACAGAAGACACTTATAAATATGGAGAACAAACTGAGGGTTACAGAAGGGGTTGTGGGAGGAGGGATGGGTTAAATGGGTCAGAGGCACTAAGGAATCTACTCCTGAAATCATTGTTGCACTATATGCTAACTAATTTGGATGCAAATTAAAAAAAAAACAAAACAAAACAAAACAAACTACTCTTTCTCCACTGAATTACCTTGAGGATTTTTTCAAAATAAATTGACAATGTATGTGGACAATTTCTGGATTCTCCATTGTGTTCCATTAACCCGTACGTTTATCCTGCTGTCCTGATGTCAGTACCACTGTCACAATTTGTGTAGTTGTAGAGCTGCGGGAGGTCTTCAAGTCACGTGCTACAAGCCCTCCAAATTGTACTTCCTGCCCACCCCCCACCAAGTTATTTAAGCTCTTCAAGATCCTTTGCATTTCCAAATAAATTTTAGAATCCTGGCAGTTTCTAGAAACAATAATAACAAAAGTAACTGTTTGAGGTTTTGATTAGAATTGCATTTAATCTATAGATCAATATGGGGACAATGGACATAACCAGAATATTAACACTTCTAACACATGACAACTCATCTTCCAGTATGTGACAATATTGATTCTTCCAATACATGGTATATCTCAACACTTGGGTTTATATGATCACTAAAGTGAAAGTATTTCTTGGGGTGCCTGGGTGGCTCAGTCCATTAAACATCCAACTCCTGATTTCAGCTCAGATCATGATCTCCCTAATCGTGGGATTGAGCCCCACATCGGGCTCTGCACTGTTAGACAGTACAGCTTGGGATTTTCTCTCTCTTCCTCTCGTTGTGCTCCTCCCCCATTCGTGTGCACATTCTCTCTCTCTCTCTCTCTCTCTCTCTCTCTCTCTCAATAAATAAATATTTAAAATGTATATTTTCTAATTTTCTTGCCCAACAAATTTTATTAGAAGTGGAGTTAATATAATTTCCAAATATTGGGAGATTTTCAAGGTTTTAATTTCTTGTCAGAAATCTATTCTGCTATATTTAAATCACTTGAAATTTGTTAAGACATTTTATGGTCCAAGATACAATGCACTGTCTATCTTAATTAACATTCCACATGCACTTGAAAAAATACATATTCTATGGTTACTACATGTAGCACTCTGTAAATATCAATTAAGTGAAATTGGCTGCTAGTTTTGATCAGAACCTGCCTGATTTTTTGTTTACCTGTTTTATCAAATACTGAGAGAAGTATCTTAAAATCATGAACCATGATAATCACTTTGTCTATTTTTCTCTTCTTTTTTTGCTGGGGGATAATTTTAATTGATACTTATGAAGCTATATGTTTTTTGAATTTATACCTAGGAGTGTTAGGCCTCCTTGATGACTTGTTTCTTTATTTTTTCAAAAAAAAATTGATTCTCTTAACATAGTTGCAACTTTTGAATGAAACCACTAACTCTTAAAAATCAGCAGGGAAATACAAATCAAAACTACACTCAGATATCACCTCACGCCAGTCATAGTGGCTAAAATGAACAAATCAGAAAACTATAGATGCTGGAGAGGATGTGGAGAAACAGGAACCCTCTTGCACTGTTGGTGGGAATGCACACTGGTGCAGCCGCTCTGGAAAACAGTATGGAAGTTCCTCAAAAAATTAAAAACAAATCTACCCTATGACCCAGCAATAGCACTGCTAGGAATTTACCCAAGGGATACAAGAGTGCTGATGCATAGGGACACTTGTACCCCAATGTTTATAGCAGCACTTTCAACAAGTGTTGAGAGGATTATGTTAAGTGAAATAAGTCATACAGAGAAAGACAGATATCATATGTTTTCACACTTATGTGGATCCTGAGAAACTTAACAGAAGACCATGGGGGAGGGGAAGGGGAAAAAAAAGTTAGAGAGGGAGGGAGCCAAACCAGAAGAGACTCTTAAAAACTGAGAACAGTCTGAGGTTGATGGGGGGTGGGAGGGGAGGGTGGCTGATCGGTATTGACACCTGTTGGGATGAGCATTGGTTGTTGTATGGAAACCAATTTGACAATAAATTTCATATTAAAAATAAATAAATAAATAAATAAAAATACAAGCAACACATGTCCAGTTAATCATACAAGCTCCCTCTAGATTGTTTTCAGAAAGGTCACAGTTCTAAAATATTAATTTAAGCTTTCATTAAATCTCTAAGTAGAATGAGTCCATAAAGTAAGACTCTTTACAATAATAGCTAAGTAAATACGACCTTAATTCTTTGTGGCAAAACCATAACCTTGTATTAATAGAGATATTATTTTGGTACTTATTCTATTTATATATCAGTAAGAAATTATTTTTAAAATTCTATACATACCGGAGCACTTGAGTGGCTCAGTCGGTTAAGTGTCCGACTTCAAGTCAGGTCATGATCTCACAGTTTGTGAGTTTGAGCCCCAGGTCAGGCTCTGTGCTGACAGCTCAGAGCCTGGAGCCTGCTTTGGATTCTGTGTCTCCCTCTCTCTCTGCTACTCCCGCATTCTTGATCTGTCTCTGTCTCAAAAATAAATAAACATAAAAAAAATTTTAAATACTATACATATCCAGTTGAACATTGGGAAGCCTTTATGTTTTTATAATTTTATTTAGATCTAGTCAATATTTCTCCTTATATTTTGACCTACTTTCAAGGAGCTGGGGATTTGCTTCTGTAGCACATGCAAAGTCCTTCTTTACCTCTGATAACATAGATTGTGTGAAATCAATATAGACATATGTCTCTTTTTATGCTTATTGTTTGCATGTTACATCTTTTGTATTCTGATTACTTCTGAACCTATATTTAAAGCACATCTCTAACAGATATTATATAGTTGTATTTTTCTTCTAATACTGACAATTCCAATCCTTAAAATTGGAATGTATAGTCCATAAATATTTAATTTAATCATTGATATTATAGGGCTTACCGGTCACTAAAGCTGGTTTATTTTCTTCTATCTTTAATTCTCCATTTTTTTTCAATTAGATCATTATATAAATTGAATTAGTAGGTTGCATAATTTCTATTGATATATCATCAAGTTGACTTTCCATTTTTAAAAACCTCTAATCCAATCTGCTATAGCGCCTACTGTGAACTTTCACTTCAGTTCCTGCAACACTCTTAACTTATTATTTTAATTTTGCTGTATTTTGTAAATGCCTCTGCTATGGTTTTCTATGTGGTTACTCATTAAGGCCATATTTTTCTTTAGTCATTGTATGTATTTACAATACTGGCTTTTAAACTTGTCTGCTAAATCTAATATCTAGAACATCTTGGTGTCTGTTTCTATTTATTACAGTTTTTCTTGGTTATGAATCATAATTTCTTATTTATCTAGATATCTAGTATTTTTAAATTACATAATGGACATTATAATTATTACATTACATAGACACTGCATTCTGTTTTCTTTCTCTGCACAGTATTGTTTTGGTTTTTTTTTCCCCCTAGGCAATGAGTAGCTTGAACATGAGGAGATTGGTTTTATGCGTTGTTAGGGTAGATTTGTAGAAAGCACAAGGTGTTTACCAAGCTTCTGTAATGTGTTAGGTCTCAAGCTCCAAGTTCTTGTTGCCCCACATATCTTGCTGTGGCTGTGTTTTAGGATTTAGGGGGTGTCTAAAGTAGGTTGGATGCTAGGGCATGGGCCTTATTCCTAACACATGTTCTTTCTGGTGTCTCAATTAAATGCTCAGGTATTCCAAAGGTCTCTCTACTCTCCTTGTGCTGGAACTCAAATGTCTGCACCACACATTAACTTATATCTGTCTTGTTCTATTCTCAACCCAGGAGCTTCTGGTAACTTCATATGACCTTGCCTGGAAAAACTACAGTTCTGTCTCAGCCAAGGACCCTTAGGGACAGTCACACAGATTTGTGCTTTCTCATATCCCCCAGTCTCCCCATTGCTTAGCTACTCCCTCTCTAATGATTGCAAACTCTAGCTGCTTTAGCAGTCAAGATTCCAATCTCTGCTTTCTCAGCTCAGAATGCCTTCCTTGAGTCTTTGTTTCGACTTCACAACTAGGAAATTGTCCCTAAAAAGGGAGCTGGGATAAATGTAGGGTTTACTCGCAAGTGCCCTTCACTCAGAGAATGTAGTTTGGAGAGTGTGTTCTCCCGTGCTTGAAAATAATTGTCTCATGGGGCACCTGGGTGGCTCAGTCAGTTAAGCATCCAACTTGGGCTCAGGTCATGATCCCACAGTTCATGGGTTTGAGCCCCATGTCGGGCTCTGTGCTGACAGCTCACGACCTGGATCCTGCTTTGGATTCTGTGTCTCCCTCTCTCTCTGCTCCTACCCTGCTCACACTCTGTGTCTCTCAGTTTCGAATATAAAAAATAAATAAATAAATAAATAAATAAATAAATAAATGTCTCAGATGCAAAGTTATTAAATAATCTATCAATTGGGAAAAGATATGTGTAGTATTTAGCAATGAAAACTTTTGAGAAAGACTGTAAGGAAAGCAAGCTTTACACAGTATTAGTGGAGTCACAGTTCAGAAGAGTTTTCAGTAGTATGTAGTCATTTTGAAGAGCACAATCTACAAGCAAGTAATTCTAGAGAAACTCTGTAGTCACGTGATAAATGTTATGTATAAAGATATTCATTGTGCTTTCGTATTTAAGAGTAAATAAATGAGGCAGTTTGATTGCTCTTCAGTAAGATGAATAAATGCAATAGCTTAGGCATACAATAGTTTATCAGCACTAAATTAATCAACATAAAGATTTAATATTTTTTAAAGATCTTAAAACAACTCTCCATTCCTAAAAATGAGTTGGTCACTGTAATGCAGGTTAAAATGAATGAATTAGATTTAGATATTCTAACAGAGATAAATATTGAGGGTAAAATCCAGTTGCAAACATGCACACCCAGTGTGATCCTATTAATGTAACATTGAAAACACATAAAACAATAGAACGTATTGTCATAAATACATAGGAGTGATATACACTCACTTTGAAGGACATAGAGGAGCTATGGGGAATAAGTGGGATTTGGGTATGTGAATGACTTTTTTTTTTCCTTGATAGGAAAATTCTGAAACAAGCAAAAGAACAAATCATGGTAAAGCTTTGGACGCATATGGCACAATTGTGTTAAGAGATCGGCCGCATTATTTTGAGCATGTCACACCATGATTTTCAGTTGAACTGATAAGCAGAATCTATCTATGGAAGAAACATGGTGGAGAAATAAAAGGAGGGCTATCTTTTCTCATGCTCCTGTAAGGAAAAGCCTCAACAATCAGTGAATAGTGCATTTGGAATGGGATTTCCACCTTTAATTCACCAAATTTATAAATTAGTAAGTCTTAATGTAGAAGGCTTGGTAACACAATTTTGCTTCTTGGAAGGGGGAGCTTTAGCTTCATTATCCCAGCTAATAGTGATGTGCTGTGTTACATGCTTACAATAAAGGTAATTAAAACTACTATACCTTAGAAGTGTGAGAATTTCATGAACTTTACTAAAAAATTTTAAACAGAAACAAACCCCACATATGCTATTCTGACATATCTAAGGATGATATTTATATTTACATGGTGACATGACTCTAATTAAAAAGATTTCTCATAAGTAAAGAAAAGGTTCTCCTTCTATGAATGGACTGTATTCCTAAACATCTGTCTTTAGAGCGGGGCTCAGCAAACTTTTCCCCTAAAGGGCCAGGTAGTAAATATTTTAGACTTTGAAGACTATATCGTCTTTGCTGGAAATTCTCAACTCTTCTGTGTTCATGTGAAAGCACCCATAGATAATGCCTAAATAAATGGGCATGTTTGTGTCCCAATACAACTTTGTTTACAGAAATAGACAACAATGCAGATTTGGCTTCCAAGTCATAGTATGCCAACATTTCCTCTAGATTGTTTTGATTCTTCCAATATAATAGCTAAATGTTTAATAATTTTGTCAATAGCTTTGTGTATCCTCCTTGCCTGTTGTTTTTTTATGGTTCTCTGCTACATAAAAGTTAGATAACTTGAGATCTGCAAAAATGAGATGCTTATTTGGACTGTGAAAGGTATGAGATTATTGATCAGTGATGAACTTTATTTTGGTGGTTTTTCCTCCTTTGAATAAATTCCATGATTCCCTGTTAGTTTCTCATATGGTACAGCTGTGGGTGTCCCCAGTGCTATACTGCTGAGGAGGCTTGGAAAGTTAGTACACATTCGGAGCTTATAAAGTCTTTCTGATTAACATTTTTTTCACTGAATCAGGCTTGAATTCCTTCTTTCTCTCAACTTCCTATGGCATTCTTAATGTTGTTTATCAATAAAATCCCACAAGACTCTGCAAAACAAACAAATAAACAAGCAATGGCTTCTGACTCACTTACACCTGCATTTATAAAGGTTATAATTATAGAAGAGATCAACCCTGGTAGGAATAACCAGCAGGGTTCAAAATAGCAGGAGAAATTTGATAAGACATTTTATGGTTTGTTACTGGAAGAAAGCAAGAAATTAAAAGGGTGTAGCTTATTCCAAATTATGTCTGTTTCTTAAACACAGATGAACACGAAGCACTTCCTGAAAAAAAAATTCTTGCATATTAAGCAAATAAAGGGCATAAATTTCACCTTAAAAGTGATTATTACTGTTGTTTTCATTTATATACTACAAGAGTTGTGTGGTTTTAATTTCATATTAAAAAGGGTGAAGTAGACAGTTAAGAGCCCCAAAGTGATGGCAAAGTTCCGCAAGAGTGCATTTTTTTCAATGTTTATTTATTCATTTTTGAGAGAGAGCAGGGGAGGAGCAGAGCAAGAGAGAGAGAGAGAGAGAGAGAGAGAGAGAGAGAGAGAGAGAGAAAGAATCCCAAGCAGGCTCTGCACTGTCAGCATAAGAGCCCGATGCAGGGCTCGATCTCACGAAACCCGAGATCATGACCTGAGCCGAAGTCAGATGCTTAACCAACTGAGCTACCCAGGCACCCCTGCAGGTGTGCATTTTAAACAGGTATTAATTAGATAGTGGATAAGACACATAAATAGGAAGTACTGAGGGCGATCATGGAGTTTTTAAAGAAGAAATGGTGAAAGACTAAGTGGCACCCTAATTTTCCTTTCTGTATTTTTTGTCACTGTAATGCTTAGTATTAAGATAAACTGTATGCTGTGCTCTGGGAAAAAAAGAAAAACATTTTTTCCTAAATTTAATTTAAATATTTACATTTTTGCTGACTTGGGTAATGTCTTGGTGTCAAGAAAAAGTAACAAAAAAAGACTTATTTAAAGGCAATTTCTTCTTTTTAATATAACATTTCACTGTCTTAAAACAGAAAGTTAAAGGAAATAATGTCTCCATGAATGCCTGTTTAGTAATCTTATACATTCAAATATGCTTGTCGGAATTCTGGTTGAATTAAGTGGCACATGAATAGTATTATACAAAATATCATGGAATTCCTAGGGCAAAAATCTTCATGAATTTATCTAGTAGGACAGTTCAGTGCCATTGAGAAATAGACACCATGATAGGACCAGAAGGGTCAGATATTTAATGATGGGCATGCCTGAATGAGGGAATGAATAAGTGAGTGACTGAATGAGTGAGTAAAAGAAAGAGATAATGAAAGAAGCAGAGGGAGAGAGGATGGGAGGATGAGAATGAGGGAGAGAGCGAAAGAGAGAGAGTAAAAGAGAGGAATGGCGGAAGGAGATGGGGGATGGGGCAGAAGTCAGTAAGCAGAGCCTCCAGGCCAAGATGCAGGGCTGAAATCTGTGAAAAGAGAAAGGGAAAAATTAGGTATGAAAGCTTCAGGAGGCAATGAAGTTCCGAGAAAGTCTCAGCCAAGCTAAAAGGGAGTTCTCAAGCGCAGGTTGGTTTTTGGAAGAGCCCCCACATCAAGCAGGAGTGGATGGGCTCTAGAACATCCAACATTACCAGCCATTGGCTTGGACCTATGGGAACCATGTCTATGGTGTGAGTGGTGAATGATCCAGAGTTGTCACAAACAAGGCCACCTCATAAAAGTTCTACCTCTTCAAACAGATCTTCATAGGATATAAGCGATTTTAGCTGTCAGAAGTACTGTCTATGCAGATTAACATATTTTTAAGGAAATATATTTTAGCATTTACATTTATACAATTCAGCCACTGATAGGAATATAATCTTAGTACCAAGGATAGTTCTTGAAGTATGATAGCTGTCCAATATAAGTGTGAGAATAAATGTATGAAGTTTCTCATATTTCTTATTTTAGAAAGCTCTTCAATTTATCACTTTCATTCTCTTTTCCGCTTCATCCCTACTGCCTGAATAAACTTTCCTTTTTGATTTAGTTATGATCTTCATCTTATGATCATTAAGAGTATGTTATCTACACTCTTTTTAAATCCCATGAAGTGTGTGTAATAAGCAATACCCAGTTGTAACAGTGATTAAACTCATTGGCCCTAAACCAGGCTACCTAAGATCAATGCATGGCTTCAAGATTTTCTAGCTGTGGGTACTTTGGCAAGCCAATTAACCTCTCCCTGCCTTAGTTTTTTTGTTGGCTAAATTGAAATTGTAATACTATCTAATCATGGAATAGTTATGAAGATTAAAAACAGTATGTTAAAATATTTAGAGCAGTGTCTGATAAATCGTAAGTAGTGCTCAGAAAAGTAAGCCAGTATTAATCATGTCATCATTATTAACATGGATCACAAGCTATCCTATATGATTAATACAGCAGTAGAAATGTCTGCGCTAGTGGAAAAAGATTTGATAAGGGTGCTGTAACCAGTTCAGCAATTGAGCAAATGTATCATATCAAATGAAAATTTAGTACAAAAGGCTGGAAACAGGGAGGACCTGGATGTAGCAAGAAAGGCAATATATAGTAAAAACATAATAATAATAATAATAATAATAATAATAATTGAACACATGTCTGATGTAAAGTTATGTTCAAAAGGCTCCAGTCACATCAATACCCTCAGATGCAAGCTTGATATAGAAACTGCTGTAGCTAATGCTCATGGACACAAACCTGATGATAATGCACCCCTATACTCAAGTCTGCTTTGGCCAATATTAATCTCCTTGGCATTTGTATAACTCTACTTCAGAACGGGCAACTTGGTTAAGATAGTCTTCCAAGTTTCATGATTGACTTTCGAAGGGTTTCTGCCTGTCCCTTGTACCATAGTTCAATAGGCCTAGCCATAAAAATAAGATAGAGCCCTATCTCCTAAATATTTTGGAAATATTCACTTAAGCTTGAGACATATGCTGGCATCTCTAGCTTAACATTATTATATAAGCCAATCACCAAATAATCAGTTATTTCATTCATTCATTCATTCATTCATTCATTCATTCATGTCTTGCATGCATGCAACAAATAGATAACCTCTCTATTTCAGGCACAGCAGTGAAAAAAATAATGATGAAAAACAGGGACAGGAAGCATATTAAGTTCATGTTTCTATGGATTTTATAGTATTGTAGCAGGGAGTTAAACCTATTTCAGATCAATTTCTTTTCTCCAACAATTACCATCTGTAACCATCTCCCTAGATCCTTCGGTTAACTGATAGAGAAGTAGCATATAGATCCTATAGGTGTTGCAATGACTGGATTAAATAGTAATGGATGTCAATAACATAAATTGACTAAACAGTCACACCAATTATCTGAAGGGTATCTGCTATACACCAAAACAATGGGAAATTCTCAATATGTTAACAACTAGAAACATGGTAAAATCAAGAATGAGATGTGGAAGGATAATATCATATTTCTTATTTACAAGAAAAACGTACTTGTTCTTAACTTTTAATTTATTGATAGCTTTTTATCTGATAGCCTAAAGAGCAAAAAAAATTTAAATTATAACTTCCATGTGTACTCAAATTTAGAGCAAAATATTATGAAATTCACTATTTCATTTAAACACAAAAAAACCCAGGAATGTAAACAGGGCAACTGCTATTAATTATCTCCATTTTGCAAGTTAGGAAATGGAAACCCAGGTTAAACGGTTTAAGCTTATATGGCTAAAAAATAAGAGTTTTGTTTTTTTTTTTTTTTAAACCCAGATTTCTCCAGAGCCTATGTTCCTTCCATGTGTCCCTGAAGCAGAATCAAAATTCATTTCCCTATGATGTGATCCTGTTTTCTGACTAGGTCAATGTTATTAACTTTTCATTTACTCTACCTAACTTGCAAACTCATAATTCCTTTTACAGTGGAAATAATTGAAAATTTGGTATTTTAAATAATACCCCATCTTACACACATTTCATTTTATGTAGTTCACTACATGAAGCCTGTGATATTAAGAAAATGTAATAATGGAAACTTGCACATGTTCCAGATCCTGTCAGCAAACATTTTCTGTCTGCCTTCTTAAGAATCATGCTCAAAGTTGTGGAAGAGTCACACAATAGCAAACCATGATTTCTTTTTTTTTTTTTAATGTTTATTTATTTTTGAGAGAGAGGGAGAGAGCAGGGG
This sequence comes from Panthera leo, assembly GCF_018350215.1. NCBI lineage: Eukaryota > Metazoa > Chordata > Mammalia > Carnivora > Felidae > Panthera > Panthera leo. The sequence continues at coordinate 25,535,720 of NC_056689.1, read as the reverse complement.
AGGGGCAGAGAGAGAGGGGGACAGAGGACCCAAAGCAGGCTCTGCACACTGACAGCAGAGAGACCCATGCGGGGCTTGAACTCACAAACTGTAAGATCATGACCCGAGCCAAAGTCAGATGCTCAATCGACTGAGCCACCCAGGTACCCCAAAAGCCATGGTTTCTGCCTTAAGTTGCTTATGCCCAACTAGTGAAACAATCCATAAATACAAATAATGATAATACAAGGTGCAATGAAGTAAAGGAATTATGGACAAGGTCTTATGAGATCACAGAGTGAGGAGAAAATGCTTTCCTTTGAGACAATTTGTTTAGAAATGCTTAATCATACAAGAGGTAACACATACCTGGGCTAAATTGCCTCGGGACAGGTAGAGACGAAGGTGAAGATATTTCAGTAAACAAGAGATCAAAAACACAGCAAGGGGGAAGAAATTAACAATAAGTTCTGATTTGGGGTGCAATATCATATGCATGAGTGGACACGGTGAAAAGAAGGGTGGTTGTTCTGAGACCAGACTTTGGATAACATGCTAACTATACCGGAGAGTTGTATACATTGTCCTGCATATAGTTAGGGTCAGGGAGGGTACTGGGCAAAGGAATAACAACCTCAAAGACATCTCTTAGGAAGAGTGCACTGAGGGCAATATGAAAGAGGTTAATAGAGAAGGGATCAGGGACAGAGATGAAAGTAACATCAGTCTCATGCAAATGTCCAAGTAATTGCTTAAGAAGACCGTGAGCTTTATGGACTAGACATGAAGGGGTTGTGATGGATAAGAGAAGTATTTCAAAACTAAAATCAATAGACCTTGGAGGATAATTAGATACGAGAGACAGAAACACATCACTCATTTCTTTCACCCTGCACTTGTCCTTCGGATGCTTCTTGTCCATTTCTTGCCATACAGTGATCTAATATCTAGCATGAGGAGAGAGACACACAATCTTCTGCAGGAAAGAGACTCTTCAACAGAGCATTACAGTGCAGAGTGATCACTGCACTGTCAGGCACAAGTGTGGGATGCAAGTTATCTAGTGTGGCCCCACGTGGAGATAACCGGCACCGTGGTTTGATCTGAACAACTGCAGACCATGATGCCATTAGTAAAAACGAAGAAGACAGGAAGGGAGGAACACGTTTTGGAAGACATGATGAGGAGGTTCATTTATATGTTGGAAGGCATCCTCAGACCAACTATGGATGGTTACATTAAGAAGCCATACAACCGATACCTGTGACGAAGAACATTTCTTCCAAACTCAGGCACATTTGAAAATATTTTAATGCAACTGAGAACAAACTGAGGGTTGATGGGGGGTGGGAGGGAGGGCAGGGTGGAAGGGAGGGCAGGGTGGGTGATGGGTATTGAGGAGGGCACCTTTTGGGATGAGCACTGGGTGTTGTATGGAAACCAATTTGACAGTAAATATCATATATTAAAAAATAAAAAAATAAAAATAAATAAAAAAAAAAGGAAAAAAAAAAGAAAATATTTTAATGCAAGCAAAGACAATTGTAACACAACCTCATATGCATCTAAACTCTTTTCATAAATATTACCATTAAAAAAACAGCCTTTTCAGAGAGCTTTCTAGTACCAAAACTAGTTCCATTATTAAAAATACGAAGAACTTCTGATCTAATTTTTAAATGCGACAGACATCCTAGCATTATCTGGCTTTTTTTTTTTACAAGCTGTGCTTTTGGATTTCAAAATCTAAGGCAAAAAAAGAAAAAAAAAACTGAATATATGCTGGTTAGTCTCTGGCAGTTGCTTTTTCAGTTGATTGTTTGAAAGAGAATTAAAGTCTCAGGAGAAGAAATGTAGCTTCTCTGAGTACTCAGCGGCTCTCTGCAGCACTGTGTGCTAATCCCTTTCACCCAAGATAACACCAAGCCTAAGTTAAAATCTCACTCCATTTAGAGCCTCACACTTCAGAAGGAAACAAGGCTTTCCAGACATTTAGAAACAGAATCCAAAATTTTGAGAGTTATCAGAGAAGTATGTACTTAGCCATCCACCATGTAAGAAATTGTGCAATCCAATGTAAAAATAAAAATATTGTGATGTGCTTGGTAAAATAAAAAGAGACTAATTGATAATTGTGCTCCCTCAAAAGTGATGGCGTCATGAGTATATCCTATCAATGAATAACTGATACTACAAATCAACAAATGAAGATGCAATTCATACATTTCTCGTAAACCAAGCAAATTAATAAACCAAGCTAATTAGCCAAGCAAATTGTGCTTTATCCTATAGATTTTAAAGATTGCTTGTATATTTTCCTATAATAGCCACATGATTAAGAAGAAAATCTGTATTTCACTCTGAATTATTACATCCAAATCCATTTCCTTTTACCCCAGTGAGTAATTTATTTATAGGATTATGGACTTCTTAGCCATTCAAAGTGTGAATGAATGAATGCAAACAGGCCGCAAGCTTCTGTCATGCGAAATCCACACAAGATCAAAAAAGAAATTCATCATTCAAAAGTTCTATCTAGTTAGCACTCAGAAAATGGATAAGGGTTTTCGTAAATTTTCTCTGCCTTTTGATTTCGGAACAACAACAACAACAACAAAAACAAAAAACAAAAACAAACAAACAAACAAAACACCCTGCTGTTTTATCTTCTTTTGTGTCCAGGTTCCAGGCTTATATTTCGGTGGCTTTATACATCACCATCCTCTGCAAAACTCCCCTCCTTCTCTTGACTCTAATTAACCCATGCCCATCACGCATTTCAAAATGAGATTCAATACCATCTCCCTAAATATTTTTGATGCTTTCTTCTCTCTTCTCTTGTATTCATATTATTTCTTCAAATCACATGCAACATATTTTTTATTTTTTATTTTTTATTTTTTTTTTTGCAACATATTTTTTAAAAGTGATAAGAAAAGAACTGGCTCCCTTTTCTGTTTAATTTATATCATTTATGCCATGAGAGGTACCCAATATGTAAAGTTCAATTTCATTCATTGCTAAAGAAATTACTAAACAAACAAACTGAAGGCCAAGTGTGGTCATAATGCCAGAAATTAAAATTAAATGAAGATCTGTTTTTGAAAAATTTGCAGAGTCTATTCATCCCACAATTATTCATTTAATAATTATATTACCAAACACTTTGCTAAGTATTTCGGATATTTTGTATGGAGTATTTGCCTTTAAATATTTCACACAGAAGGATACATACGTAAAAATTAAAGCATAATTCATTACAAGTAAATATAATGTGCGATCCCAAATTGGATTCTGTCCAGAAAAAGAAAATTAATGGAACTGGTAAAATTTGAAAAAGGCCTGTATTTAGTTAATAGTATTGCATCCGTATTAATTTCCTGGTTGAGATCATTGTACTGGAGTTACATAAGCTATTAACATGAGAGGAAGGTGAATAAAGGGTACTTAGGACTTATCTGTACTATTTGTGCAAACATTATTTCAAAATTAAGAGTTTTTCTAAACTATGTAAAATATAGCATGAGATTACCCCAGAAATACCCATATCATGATAAATTGAAGCGGCATTCCTTTTTAAGAAAGGTTTTAGTGTTCAACTCTAGGGTCTTTGGTTTGCAGACAATTCACAGGTATCAGCTTCTTTAGGATACGGCTCAGCTGCAGAGAGCGCCCCCTACCTGAGCCTCAGCCTTCCAACCACATCCATATCTGGTAACTGAGTAAAGCCAGAGGAGCACAAAGGCTTGGCCATTTCTGTTCAACAGAGGACATACTCTCTGACAAGCACTATTCCTTTAAAAATTATTTCCTGTGGCTTTGTTAAGCCTATCCCACAGGACTGCCTGGGTGGCTCCTCAGTCGGTTGAGCGTCCAACTGTGGCTCAGGTCATGATTTCATGGTCCGGGAGTTCAAGTCCCGCATCAGGCTCTGCGCTGGTGGCTCAGAGCCTGGAGCTTGCTTCAGATTCTGTGTCTCACTCTCTCTCTGCCCCTCCCTCACTTGCACTCTGTCTCTCTCTCTCTCTCTCTCTCTCCAAAATAAATAAAACATTAAATATATTATATATATATATTTATATGTCATTACATTATATATTAATGTATTATATTTTATTATATGTATTTTATATACATATATGTGTGTATATATACATGAATATATATACATATATGTATATATACATGAATATATATACATATATGTATATATACATATAAATGTGTATGTATATATATATATATACATATATATGTGTGTATATATATACATATATATATATATAAAGCCTACACCACAGTGTGTCTGCCTCCTTAGCCCATTACTGCTACTCCATACTTCCTTTCCCAGATGTCGATCCCCAGAAACATGTTGCAGCCCAGCTACACCTCAGTGTCTACTTTTGGGGAACCCAACCAGGGTTGCTAAAGGACTCGGACAACACAGATGATAGAGCAATTATAATACAGTCGATTTTATTTTAATGTGACACACACATTTCAGAAAAAGCATCACGCTGTGCGAAATTTGCACAATAAACCCCACAGGATTTATGAGGGAAAATAAGGTGAAAGGACAACACGCAAAATGTAAAGTGTCAGTAACACATTAAAAAAGGGTAAGAACCTAATAGAAAACTATTATCATTTATACATTTTAAGTAGCATATATACACTTAATATTAATATATAATATAATATATACTTATTATATTGTATATATTAAGTATACAAGAATATATACTTAATATATATGTGTATGTATATATATATATATATATATCTTGTATGTTACATAAGCATATACATATATATGTATATTACAGTGAATATGGCATTTGACCCAAAAAACCTGAAATTTGCTTGTGGAAGTGGGCATTGAATGGGTGTCAGCTCGTGAGTTGGTGTGAAATGGTGGACTGAAGGTTATCTTCAATCGCCTGGGAAGTTGTAACAGCAGATGACACACATGGTGACCTGAGGTATCCAGTGTGGGTGTTTCAGGAGTGAGTGTGTGTGTCTGTGTGTGTGTGTGTGTGTGTGTGTGTGTGTGTGTGCGTGTGTGCCTACACTTTGTGTATTCCTATCCAGCTTGGTTCAACTGGGTGTGGTTTTCTGAATTCATCTAAGAAATCATACAAAAGAAAATACAACATTCGTGTTAAACTCCGATTATTCCCTAATACATCAATCACATTAGAACAAATTTGTGTTTTTATTTTTTTATTTTTTTAAATTTTTTTTAACATTTATTTTATTTTTGAGACAGAGAGAGACAGAGCATGAATGGGGGAGGGTCAGAGAGAGGGAGACACAGAATCTGAAACAGGCTCCAGGCTCTGGGCTGTCAGCACAGAGCCCGACGCGGGGCTTGAACTCACGGACCGCAAGATCATGACCTGAGCTGAAGTCGGCCGCTTAACTGACTGAGCCACCCAGGCGCCCCAATTTGTGTTTTTAAAACAATCTTTTAAGAGACATGACTCTACAAGACAATCAAAGCACACTTCAGACTATTTGATACATGGCAAATAAATCAGTAGTTCGTGAGGAAAAAAATACAGCTTTTCAGAAGAGGGAGAAGTTACCCTGCAACATGTGAAGACCCCAAATCATACCATTGTGACAACATGCTGGCTAATAATTTACAGTTAGGATATGTTATTAGTATTGTTTTGATTTAACCAATGTCAGTACAGGGAATATATGATATGTGAAATTCAAGCAAACATAAACATTTAATTTACTAATAATAATTAATTTAAAAGGTTAAATTGAAATTAAAATGTAGAATCCTAGCAAATAGATTATTATTCTTTCCTGTGAGTGATAGGAAATTTTAATTTATATACACACAACTAACAACATTGCTTCATTCATTTCATATTTATGGAGTGCCTGCCATAAACCAGGGACTGGTCTAGATGCTGGGAATAAGGCACTCAGCAAAATAAAATATTTGTCTCTTCTACTGCAGCTTATAATCTAGAGGAAAATAGAGAAAAACCTAAACATAAATTTTGTAAGACAGTGAAAATGCTATTGAAAAAAATAATAATAAAACAAGGTAAGGCTTTAGAGAGTGATGAGGGTAATGGAGAGTTCACCGGAAGGGCCTCTTAGGAGTTTAAACTATTGCTACTCGGTAAAAGAAACCATTTTTTTTTTCAGGTACAAAGATAAATTATTTTGGATCATTACTTTCTATAGAGCTAAGAGCAAAGTTTATGTTTTTAGTGGACAATTGTAGTTGTAGTCACCTTGCACCAAAATATGCTCCATTGAACAGCTAAACAAAATGCTCAACAGATTTCAAAATGCATGCTTTTAAAGGCATCAGAGACTGTGGAGGCAATGAGTGCTAGTGAACACAAACAAAACACATTTATGATCACCCCCCAGGACAAGAAACAGAAGAGTCCAGCACCTCAAACACCCCCATAGTGTACCCCAGTCATCCACACTCTGCCAAAGAACACCTTTCAAAAGCATTTACATGGGAGACCTTGTGGGCCAGGAGTATTAGAAGGAAATGCTTATTTGGAAACAGTTTCCTGACTTCATTGGGAATGAGCAGATCCAAAAGTGTCAGAGACCAAGGACAAGCACTTAATTGCCAGAGATATAATGGGCATTATTACTGTAATAAGAGTAGGGACAGCATGGAAAAGAGAATCATCTGACCCACAGGGATCTCTGGCCATGGTGGATCAACCATGGGGTCCCTAGGAATGAAACAGATAAGTAACTTTTCATACACCCAGATCTGGGCAGCAGGAACCACAACAGACCTTCATCAAAGTCTTTGATCTGAAACTGTTAATAGACTTAGGCCCCTGAAATAACAAATCGTTTCAGGAAGAATCTTGGAATATCAATGATATACTCAAAATGTGGGCACATGCTGAATCTCTGCTCTATATGTCCCAAAGTGATGTGCAACTATTAACAAGATTCCTTCACACTCAGGAAATGGAAAGACCCACACGCACATACATCAGAGACTGTTGAATATGGTTCAGTGCTAACACACTGTCGCCAGTTGAAACTAACTTGAATCAGCTGAAAAATGGACATTTGGCTTCTGAATCTCTTTGATAGCCCTACTGGAACCCCAGTTTATTTCCTACTTTTTTGTTCTAGTTTGAGTTCCCTTTTAATTCCTGAGTACATGGCTGGACTATATTTCTCTTGCAGGCAATTTTGGCCATGTAACTGAGTTCTGGCCAAGAAAATGTGAGTATTTTATTTCAAGTCCTGAGCCATAAAACCCTCTGGTATAATCCTCTTTTCTTTTTCTTTCTCAAAATCCAAGCTAGTCAAAAGAGAATCTAAAAAAAAAAAAGTCAAGGGCTACCTGGGTGTCTCAGTCAGTTGAACGCCCACTCTTGATTTCAGCTCAGGTCATGATCTCAGAGTTTGTGAGTTCAAACCCCACATCAGACTCTGTGCTGACAGCTTAAAGCCTTCTTGGGATTCTCTCTCTGCCCCTCCCCTGATCATTCTCTCTCTCTCTCTCTCTCTCTCTCTCTCTCAAAACAAATAAATAAACTTTATTTAAAAAATAAAAGAGAGTCGAGTCATAGGGAGGAAAATGTCCAGATTCTAAGGTCTCTTAAGGGGAAGCCATCTGACTACTAACACCCACCCTGCACTGTGGCATGTGTGAAAATAAACATTTACTGTGTAAAACTGTAAGATTTGTAATTTGTGTACTGTAGCAGCTAGCATTACCTCATTGATAATCTACCTATTGCAATACAAATATCCAAGTGAAGTCCTTGGATCGTTCTCTTTCCCTATCAAAAATAATGCAAAAACAATACCACAATCATGTAGAAGACACAGATTAGTGTCACATTCTACTTTAAAATTCAAGTGTTATGTTATTATAATATTTAATTTTTAAGTTTGCCCAATACGTAAGGGGGGCATATTTTGGAGACCGAGGATGGATGACCAGAAATTTAATCAGGTGCAACCGTTATTCTAGATCACACATAGTAACTGTGACTAGAACCCAGATATTCTGACTCCATAGCTCCAGTGCTCATTCACTCAATAGCCTTCTATCATCGTCCCCCATAATTCCTATGTTGAAATCTTAACCCCTATGTGATGTCAGTAGGAGGTAGGTCCTTTGGAAGGTTAGTAAGTCATGAGGGTGTAGACTTCATGAATGGGATCAGTGCCCCTATTAGAGACCCCAGAGAGCTCTCTTACTCTCTCTCTGTTATGTGAGGACACAATGAGGAAATATCCTTCTGCAACCAGAGGTGGGACTTCACCAGAACACAACCATGCCAGCAGCCTGATCACAGACTTCCAGTCTTGAGGACCGTAAGAACTATATTTCTGTTGTTCATAAGCCACCTGGCCTATAGTACTTGGCTGTAGCAACCTGGGCTAGAACACCTTCAGAGCAAGAGTTTTATTAAGTTCAGAAGAACAGAATCAGAACTATACGTACCAGCCTGGTTGATACTTTATATAAAAGATTACCGTCCTTGGTGTCCTGACTTTTAAAGGGAGAGAAGAGATTTGATGGGTCCAAGATGAGAAAAAATCATACTATCCAAAAGCTTTCTGTAAAAGTGTGTAATAAGACGTTATGATAATGATAATCTGTACCCATGTTTGAAAATTTAACAAGTTCCTCCATCCATATTGTCTACTGGGAAGTAGACTGGAGATTAGATACTAAGGGTAAAAATAGATATAGAGAGTTTTCAGGAGTGACTTGAGTGTGGAATGTAGACTCAAGTAACTTTTGAAACATTTAAAAAATGTGTTCCAAAAAGGTTGTTTTAGGTTAATTTTCTAAGTACATGATAAATACTATATTATACTACATTTTTATCTTACATACTTTTAGTGAGTAAAGAAGATATTTATATCTGAAAAAAGTAGAGATCTCAGAATAAATGTGGAAACATGGTCCAGTATTCTATTATCTAAATAATAATGATAACTAATAAGAAATGCATGAATTTTGTCCCCTATAGATATTTCCTTGGGTGTTTTATAAGCCTGATACTAAGGACAAGGACATACTTCAAATATAGGGCATGCTTGTTCAGTATAGCCAATTACCAGAGCGTCCTGTCTCAGACATAGTTTAATAAACTAATAAATCTAATTTAAAGAAATAAAGTAGAAGTTCTCAGGACAATTTACTTTTTTTAAATTTTATTTATTTCTGAGATAGAGACAGAGTATGAGTGGGGGAGGGGCAGACAGAGAGGGAGACACAGAATCCGAAGCAGGCTCCAGGCTCCGAGCTGTCAGCACAGAGCCCGACGCCGGGCTCGAACTCACAAACCGTGAGATCATGACCTGAGCCGAAGTCGGTCGCTCAACTGACTGAGCCACCCAGGCGCCCCATCTCAGGACAATCTAATGTCTAAATAGATACTTTGTGTTTGCACATGCAACTTTGCTCCTAAAATTCCACCAACTTATTTACCACTGTATTTTAATTTTTTATGGTGCCACTTTGCATTACGTGTATGTCTTATCTCACCCTCTAGTTCCTAAATTCAATGAGATTAATATAGTAACCACACAAAGCCTGATGCCTTCCCCCACCTTGTATATATTCAATAAATATTTGTAGCTACTCAATAAATAATTTCATTATTAAATAGTATACTTCAAGGCCTACATCTATAAGTTCTCTCAAATCAACCTAACTACAGGAATCTCCCTCCCTCATTTTCAGTGACTCTTTAATATTTTTTTAAAAGATCACCACTGTCTTATAGATTTCTGAGGGTAATCTAATCCAGTTTGTTCTAAAGAAACCTACTTCTGTATATTGACAGACATAAAAAGTAAGAATGGATCGTTTTGGAAACTGGTTAAACAAAGTTGAGCAAGTGTTTTGATAGGCACTTCTTGGTTATTTGAATTTACAGATATCAATTATAAATCTCTAAAACAGGAATAAAGTATGTATTGTTTTCCCAACCTATCTGACCTTCACCTAGTATTTCACAAAGCACATTGAGATTGAATATACTGCAGTTTGTAAGATGTCCACAGACACATATCTCACTTCATTAAAAATAAATGTATATGGGGTGCCTGGGAGGCCCAGTGGTTTGAGCGTCAGACATTTGGTTTTGGCTCAGGTCATGATTTCACGGTTGGTGCGATCGAGACTTGCACTGGGCTCTGCTCTGACAGCCTGGAGCCTGCTTGGGATTCTCTCTCTCTCCCTCTCTCTCTGCCCCTCCCCTGCTTGCACTCTCTCTCCCTCTTAAAATAAATTTTAAAAAAACATTTAAAAATAAATAATATATGTTATATAGATAGCCTGATTATATATATATATATATATATATATATATATATATATATATATGTGTGTGTGTGTATATATATATATATATATACATATATATATATATATATGTATAAGTATATACATATATATCCTGATTATATATCAGGAATGAGTACTACTATGTTCCCTAAATTTTGGTAAAAAATCTTGACCAACACGGTCTTTGAGTGAGCTGGGGTGGATGTTTTGAGGGCAGCTGACCTGTAGCCTGCCCATCCCACCCCATCTCCCGTGGAAGCCTGAGCGCACCATGCCATACAGCTTTCTCCCTTTGTCTCATAACCACGTCCACCAATGAGAATGCTAATTCACTAGCCGCTAGCTTTAACAGATTCAAGAACAAGGGGAAAGACAGTCCAGACATGAGGCAGTGCAGAGGAGAAGTTAACGGGGGCTGAGGCGAGGTAAGAAGGATGACGAAATACTGTAAAGGAGAGATGTAAGCTCATTTCCTGATGATGCTACTTCACTGCAGGAAAACCACAACAACCAGGGCACTGTAAATTGGTCTGTTGATGACACTGATGACATTGTCAAAAGCATAAAGAACAACCATTTGGAAATCGAGTCCTAGGCTACTCAAGCTGGAACTTGCTTTCTAGGGAAAAATATCCCCCACAGACAACATAATCTGAGCTGGTTTGATTCCAAAATTTGTGTCTTTTTTGCCCAGAATTGACTGTAGTCCCATTCAGTTTGAATCTGCCTGGGCCCTCACTAACATTGCTTCCAGGACATCAGAAAAGACCAAGGCTGTGGTAGATGGAGGTGCTATCCCATCATTCATTTCTCTGTGGGCAACTCCTCATGCCTACATCAGTGAACAAACTGTTTAGGCTCCAGGAAACCTCACAGGTGACGGTTCTGTTTTGCAAGACTTGGTTACCAAGGATGGCTGTTGGCTTTCCCTGCAGCTCCTAATATGTTATCTTCAGCATGTGGTTACTTAATTAGCTCTTTGGGCACTTCCAAACATTTGTCACAACAAAAATCCTGCACCCCTGTTAGATGCTATTGAGCAGATTCTCCCTATCTTAGTTTGTCTTCTGCGTCATGATGACCCAGAAGTAGTTATTAGCAGATAACCTGCTGGGCCATTTCCTACCTTACTGGTGATCCAAATTAATGGATTGAAATGCTTGTGCAAACAGGTGTTGTGCCACAACTGTGAAATTTCTAGGAGCTACTGCATTGCCCACTGTGACTCCTGCACTAAGAACCACAGGAAATATTGTCACGGGGACACATGAACAGACTCAGGGTGTAATAGATGCAGGAGCACTTGTTGTCTTTCCAAGTCTATTAATGAGTCCCAAAACTAATATTCAGAAGGAAGTTATGTGGACAATATCAATCATCACAGGTGGTTGTCAGGACCAGATAGAGCAGGTTGTGAATCATGGATTAGTCCCATTCTTCATTGGTGTTCTCTCTAAGGCAGATTTTAAGACACAAAAGGAACTGTATGGGCTTTGACTAACTATACAAGTGGCAGAAGCATTGAACAGATTGTAAACCTCATTCATGGTGACATAACCATTGATGAACCTTTTAACTGTAACAAATACCAAAAGTATTCTGTTTTTCTGGATGCAATTTCAAACATACTTCAGTGCCATAGACTCTGGGTCTAAAGTTCTCTCTTGTCTAGCAAAAGAGCAGGATGCAGGATGGAAAGCAAGAGATGGCTAATGTCCAGGAAAAGACAAGAGCCCCGAATAAGGGTTCTTACCCCATTTTTATCAGGATCAGAAGGCTTATAAACATGGCGATGGATATGCACAAAGGGACAATGAGTCTGTGAACATTAACTTGTGAATGTGAGGGAAAGGGGGTCTTGAGGATATTTGTGGTTAGGGGTTTAGGTCAATATAACACAAAATCCGGGCACCGGACAGTTGGGAGGAAGGTTGTTTACAGTGGACATGAGGCCGCACCTCTGTTTATCTTAGCCTAGGGGATGAGACAGGTAGGGGGAATAACCTCAGGGTTAATAAGGCACCTTTTCTTTTGTTAACCATCTCTTCCCTGGGCTGCTTTGCCTGCAGCACAGCGGTCCATAGTCCAATTCACCAGTTTACCTAACCTGGCCCTATTCTCCCGTGAAAGCAGGTTTTCAGCTATAGTACTAAATTGGCAGTGCTTCCACCTTGAGTATCTAATCTTGTTTATTTCATATACCTATGTATTGGTCACCTTTCTACCTGTTCCTATTTTAGGACTTTGCCTCTCCCTCTCTATTCTGGGGGTTCTGCACCTCCTCTCTATGTTGGGGTGCCTTTGTACCTTCCTATTCCTGGCACCTTTGTGCTTCCTTATTCTCAGGGTGCCTTTGAACCCTCCTATTCTTGGGGTGACAATCTGGTTTACCCAAACTCGGGTGTGAGCATTTTATGACTTTGTATTTCTTTATGCCTTGTTAACCCACTGGTGTAAGCCAGGGGGATTCCTAAGCTTATCCCCCACACTTCAGGTTTCTGGGAAACTAGGTGAAACTGAGAAACTTAGTATAATGATTGAAAAATGTGGAGGTTTGGACAAAAGTGAAGCTGTACAAAATCATGAAAATGAATCTGTGTACCAAGTTTCATGAAACTTGATTGACAAATAGTTCTCTGTAGAGGAAGAGGAAGGTCAGAATGTTGTGCCGGACACTACTTCTGAAGGCTATATGTTCCAAGTTCAAGATGGCACTCCTGGGACCTGCAACTTTTAGATTGTATTACTGAGGCATAGAATTGTTTGTTGTGTACTATGGTATGTTTGTCTTACTGTTTCTCTACTAAGAACTCTTTTTAAATACGTTTTGTTATTGCAGCACTTTCTACAAAGAAACTATACTTGAACAGTTCCAAACTGTACATACTGTATGAAGCTTCTCTTCTCAATAGGTATCTTATTTCTATATGGAATCTCATATCTTGCAGTGTCCTGAAAATAGAGATTTAATTCCACCCTTTTCTTTACCAAATGAATGAGAAGGAGAAAGAGGAGGAGAAGGATGGGGGGAGGGGAGGAAGAAGAAGAAAAAGGAGAGGTGGAAGAGGAGGAGAAGGAGAGGAAGAGAAAGAGGAAGGAGGAGGAGGAGGAGAAGGAGAGGAAGAGGAAGGAGGAGGAATAGGAGGAGAAGCAGAGAGAAGAAGAAGAAGAAGAAAAAGAAGAAGAAGAAGGGAAGAGGAAGAGGAAGCAGAAGGAGGAGGAAGAGGAGGAGGAGGAGGAAAAAAAGGAGGAAGGGAAGGAGGAGAGGGAAAAGGATGGGGGAGGTGGAGGAGGAGGGGGGAGGAAGAGGGGGAAGGAGGAGGGGGAGGGGAAAGAGAAGAAGAAATCTTGACCAAGATCACAAGACTAATAAATAATGATTCCGAAACTGAAACCTTCAGTACTCTTGATTTCTAGCACTCTGTGCTCTTGCATAGTTTCTATTTCATAGTTTATATTCAGAAATGTTTATAATTTTAGTCACTGATTCTAGAAGGAGTAGTCTTGAAGAAGTTACTTTATGACTGGGAAAAATGTTTTTCTTTCCAACTAAAACTAAACAACAAGAACTGAGTGTCAGCAATCTTGTTTTAATATTCATAATTGATCAGACGCAATGGCTTGTGATCCGAAATTAAACTTCTTTTGTGGTTGTTATTGCTATTGCTTTTGTTTATTGTTGTGAAAAGAAATTTTGCCTCCCAGAAGTTACACAGCTATTCGTCTGTATGCTTTTTAAATTAAAATATAAACAGCCAAATTAATAACGCGTATCAACGTAATCAAATGAATATAACTGATGCTGATTTGGAAATGGTTTCTGGTTTTTCTTTAGTTTTAGTTGTTTAATCCCATGTGCTGGGGCTTGCTTTTCCACATCTCTTGAAAGTGGTCTCCATAATTGTTTCATTAAAAAAAAAGTCTCTCAAGTAGTGGATTATATGTTAATCTTCAAGCACACAACTGTTAGCATATTGTCACCATAGAGTGCTATTATCTTTGCAAAATACCTTATAATTTTGTTTATGCCTAGAAAGCAGAAAAGCAATCAGAATTCCTTCAATTTACTTCCTGCCTTAATCTGGAGGCAAAGTTAATACATGTGACTCCAAAAATTGATCTGTCTTCTAAAGCCCTTGCTTCGCATTTGAATCACCTAAAAAGCTTTACCAAAATACTGTTAAGTAGGTTTCATCCCAGTCAAATTAAATCAGAATCTCTTAGCATGTGGCTTCAACATCGATATTTTTTTTTAATTCCCTAAGTGGTTATAATGTGTAATCAAGGCTGAGAACCACCACTTTAGAGGCAAATAATCATCATAGTCTGAGACTAGAAGGGAGTTTTGAGCAATGTTCACCAAAGCCTAACTATGCACATGAGAATCACCCCTGGGGCTTTTGCAAGGTACAGAATCCCAAGGCCCCACTGAATCAGAATTTCCAGTGGCAGGGCCCCAAATGAGCCTTACCCATGATGGAGTTGGAGGACCACTGCCTTGGACCTTTTTAAAACTAACTTTCTAACACATGAGAGAATCTGGCTGAACATTTTAACCTAAATAACACCCTCTTTTTAGCTCCTTTCGTTGAAATTTCTTCATAGCCCTTTCCTATACGATACAGCATTTCTTTTAAAAACTAGAGTGTGTCGAGGGAGCCTGGGTGGCCCAGTCGGTTAAGCGTCGGACTCTTGGTGGCTCAGGTCATGATCTCATGGTTAGTGAGCGCTAGTCCTGCATCAGGTGCTGCGCGGACAGTGGGGAGCCTGCTTGGGATTTCCTCTCTCTTTCTCTCTCTCTCTTTCTCTCTCTCTCTGCCCCTCCTCACTTCTCTCTGTCTCTTAAAGTAAATAAATAAACTTAAAAAATTAAAAACTAGAGTGTGTCATAATGCAGTATGTCAGCTGCTAGGAGCTGGAACACCTGAGTTCGGGGTCCTTGCTGCAGTACTTACTAGTTGTATTAACATGGGCAAATCACATTGTCTTTCTCATTTATTATCTAAACTTAAGTCACAGGATTGTAATGATCAAAGGAGTGAACATCAAATTTCCAAACTTGACTGATCATCAAAATCTTCTGGAGTATGTGAGAATATTATATAAATTCCTTGGTCCAGTTCTAGGAGATTTTGTTCCTCTATATATGGAGAATGGTTGAACATAAATAAATTCTCTCGCTCTTTATTTAATTTTATTTAAATCCAAGCTAGTTAACATACAGTGCAGTAATGGTTTCAGGAATAGAACCCAGTGATTCATCACTTCTATATAACATCCCATGCTTATTCCAGCAAATGCCCTCCTTAATGCCCATCACTCATTTAGCCCATCCCCCCCACCTCCCCTCCAGCACTCTTCAGTTTGTTGTCTATATTTAAGAGCCTCTTATGGTTTTCTTCCCTCTCTGTTTTTATCTTATTTTTCTGGACCTTCCCCTGTGTTCATCTGTTTTGTTCTTAAATTCCACATATGAGTGAAATTATATGATATTTATCTTTCTCTGACTGCCTTATTTTGCTTAGTAATTTCCCTTTTGAAGATTTGCAAGTTTGATAACTGGCCAGTTGTTCCGTG
The DNA here is from genome assembly GCF_018350215.1 of Panthera leo. Lineage (NCBI taxonomy): Eukaryota > Metazoa > Chordata > Mammalia > Carnivora > Felidae > Panthera > Panthera leo. Next base: position 25,519,837 of record NC_056689.1, on the reverse strand, counting down.
TTAATGTGCACTGGAGAGAGTGAGACCTGCTGTCAGCATCAGGGATATGGAGATTCAATTTGCAGCCATGCACATGACCCCTCAGGCAGCTCTCCAGTAACACAGATCACTCACATCTCAGCAGGTGCTATTTCTAGAAGAGCAGCTCTCAGATAACTTGATGTAGGAGGCGGGAAGATTTATGGCATAGTCACTTTCTGATGTGTATCTAGAACTAAAGAGTTACCCAGGGTCTTTGTTCACTTATTAGTTTGTTTTCTGCCTTTTTCTCTCACCTAAAAAGAGACAATACAAAGCAAAGGAAAAGCATAAGGTTTGAAATCAGATCTCAGTTTGAGCAGAGGTTTGCTTTTATTTTTACATGACCCTGGTGTCACTACTTTGACTTTTACGGGTCTCAGGTTCCTCTTCTGTCAAATGCAGATTATATCCCTGCCTTATCTGCCTCACTGGAACTTAGTGGGAAATAAAAAAAAATAATAATATATATTAGTATGTCAGGCATGTAAACATTTTACATGAGATTTCTCTAATGGATTGTGGGCTCCTAGAACTTTTTCTTTGATTTCTTCATTTACTCATTCACTTATTCATTTGTTTATTTGTTCACTTAAATATTTGCTGAATGTCTAGTATGTGCCAAGAATTATCCTAGGACATAGGGATATAGGAACACACAACAGTAGATAGAAGGCAGATGTGGTTGATGTTAGGATGCTTGGCACCGTGTTGTGGGCTTTAACTGAATAATTACACAAATAATTATTAAACTAGGGTCAAAATAAGCACTATATAGGAGAAACTAGGGCTAATGAGAAGATATAAAGAGGAGGCTACTCCAGTGTCGCCCCATTACCAATGAGCAGTCATATTTATGTTGACATTAGGTTGAATTGTGAGTAGGACAGGCAAGCAGTGATGAGAGTGATCCTGGCAGAGGAAACAGTCTGTGCAAAGGTCCCGAGGAAGGTAAGTGGGCAATAGTGTCTGAGGAACTGAATGAGTAATTAATGATTGCAATGAGCAGGTGGTATGGGATCCATGAAAATGAGGCCAGGAGGTACCAATGGGCCAGGGATATTTAGGTCATGTCTAGGCTCCTATTTTGATCATCTTTAATAACAATGCATCCCTTCTATTAGCAAGATTAAACAAGGAATGAAAGAATTGGATTAGCCCTTTAAATACATACTCCAGTTGCTGTATGATTCATGTCTTGTAATACTTGAATATTTGGACACCAGGCAGAAGGAGGGGAAAATTAGAGAGAATTCTTCCCTCTACTAAGATGGAATAGGAAGGAAGAAACTAGATGGATTCAGAGATGTATTCAGGCAGTGAATGACTCCTCTACGTTTTGCATTCTTATGGCTTAGTAGAGCGTCTGGCACATAGTCATTATTAGCATGCCTGTTTGGGCTTTGGGGTGGTTTGCTTTTTTTTTTTTTTTTTTGGCTTTTTTGATTTTTGTTTTTTGGTGGTGAGAACCCTTAACATGATGTCTACCCTCAAAAAAGTATTAAGTGTACAGTAGTTAATTGTTCACTGGAGGCACTATGCCATGCAGCAGAGCATTAGAATCTATTCGTCTTGCATAACTGAAAAAATGTTTAAAGCTAGTTATGATGTCCTCATTACCTGAACCTTCTCCACAAACACACTCTGATGTATGACTCTTTCTATCCTTCTTGGCTTGTCAGGGTTTCTGTACTCCTCATGTTTCTACTTACATTTCAGACCCCTCTGGGTTTGTTACTTTACCTTAATACCTTGTATTTATGGACCATGAAAGTGGCAATAAATTTTTACAGTGGCTTGACTGGTGCAGAGCCCAGTGAATAATGTGACCACAGCAGATCAGTTTGTCCACACAAAGGCCCACATCCCAGGAAACCCTTAAGTCCTGGGAAAACCCAGATGGATGGTCAATCTAATTTAATCTTAGGCTTTAAAATAAGTCTTCAGCATCTACATCCTTTTCTATTATGATCCACTCTTGCAGGGACATGAATGTAACCTGTTACCGAGGTTGGCTTTTATTTAAACACTTTGTAAAGCACTTTCACATGCACATTTCATTGCTTCTTAAAATTCCTTTGTGAGGCATGATTTAGTACTCAAGTTTTAAGGGTGAGAAAAAATGAGAATCAGAGATGTTCAAGGATTTGCTTATGTTCACTTGACTTTAAGAATGTGAAAGCCACATAGTTTTACCTTCCTTCATCTATTTATTTTTCATTTTTTAATTTTTTTTAGAGAGGGAGAGAAAGAGAGAAAGAAAATCTCAAGCAGGCTCCACACTCAGCATGGGGCCCAGTGAGGGGCTTGATCCCACAACCCTGGGATCATGACCTAAGCCAAAATCAAGAGTCAGACACTCAACCAACTGAGCCACCCAGGCACCTCAATCTATTTAAATATACTATGACAGAGTGGGCAGAAAATATATTCAGATAATAATTTATGTCTTATTTTCTTTCCCTTTGCTCCAAATGGGTAGGCGGTCCTTACTCACAAGGACATTATAGGTGCCAAAGCAGAAGATGTCTGAACAAAACTCTTTTGGGAAAACCCACATTCATTTATTCATTGATTTGCTCCGTTCAGAAATGTATTTTTCAGTACCTGCTTTGAGAAGGCCTCTTCTAGAATGGAATGGAAAGAGCTGGGAAAAAAAGGAATAAGCAAACCAGTACTGAAAAGAACATTCAGCATGCTGAATGCTATGCAGAGAGTAGAAATAAAGAAAAGTCATAGCCAAAGACCATGAGGCTATGTTAGGTTAGGTGGTTGGAGAAGGCCTTTGGAAACAATGACATTCAAGCTGGTATATAAATAACAAGATGGAGGCCATTCTTCCAACCAGGAGTAGGGGAAGAGCTTTTATGGAGGAGGGAATCATAGTGCAAACTTTCCGGGCCAGGAATGAACTACTTTGTTTGAGGAACAGAAGTTCAGGAACTCTGAAACATAATGGACAAGAGTTAGAGGGACTTAAAGATGAAGACACAAAAGGGGACAAGGACAAGATCACAGAGGGTCACGAGGCCAGGGTAACACACAGGATTTTCTCCTAAGCATGATAAGCCTTAAGGGTTTCAAGCAAGGGAGAGACATAGTCTGACTTATGTCACTTTCAATACAGAGTAGAGGGCCAGTCAGGGAAAAGAGGTGATTATAGTAGTCAAGGAAAGAGGGGGAAGAAATGGATACATTAGGTTCTGGTCTTAGAGGTAATGATGACAATACTTGCTGATACACTAGATATGAGCAAGGGTTGAAGAGCCAGGGCAAAAAGAAAAATCATGTTCTGGGCATGAGAAACTCAAACCTCAAGGTTGGGAGGGGAATGGGGAAGATGGCAAGACCTCTGGGAAAAACTAATGGGAGAATTAATGAAACATTTTATTTTGCCCAAGTTAGGTTTAAGAGATCTAACAGACATAGAGATATCTAAGAAGCAGTTTGCATATGGAAGTCATTGAGATTTGACCAGATGTTCTGGATGATGAGTGCAGGCAGAAGAGGTATATTTGAGGAAAGAGAGGTTTGGACTCTCTAGAAAGAGGAGTATATTACTCCAAATCTAGGGAGGGAACATAGCTCTGCAATACTTGCAAATAGTTAAGGATCTGATCCCCAGACCCACACCTTTGCAGCACACTGGCAGTGTGGGGTAACAGGCACTTTTTGTATCTAGGAAGGCTGAACCTCAGTTTCAAGGGCTCTCCACCCTAAAAAATATCTTCACACTCATTAAGGGGGATGAAACCAAAGAGATTCTAAACCTCAGGCAGTCCTGTGGACCTAGAAAAGGAGCCTCTCAGAGATAATTTATGTAGATCAAAGAAAGAATCAAGGGACATTCTCCAATGTTCTCAGGAGGAAGGAAAAGAAAGAAGAAAGAAAGAAAGAAAGAAAGAAAGAAAGAAAGAAAGAAAGAAAGAAAGAGAAAGAAAGAAAGAAAAAAAGAAAAAGAAAGAAAGGGAGGAAGGCAGGAAGAAAGGAAGGAAGAAAGAAAGTTTGGACAAAAGGACATTAGCACCTCGTAAGCGCCAAATGGGGTCAAAGGCAGCCCTGAAGAGTCAGCAATGTCAGTGAGTTCCAATTAAAACCTATAACCCTTGGCATGTCAGTGATAGCAGAAGTACCAGGCAAAAGGGAGGGTCAGGGCACAGCACCTTCATGACCAAAAGCCATCTCCTCCACACGGAGGTCTCATAAGCCACATCCTTATTCTTACCTCGTAAAACAAGCTGCAAAGGATGAAATAATCTAGGTGACTGAGTAGTTGGTTCTTTTTTTTTCTATTATTCTTAGAATACGTGATACCTTAGAGACTATTAACATGTCTCATACACACCAAATTTTAAAGTAAATATAGCTAAAATATAATTTCCCTCTAACCAGCAGATGGGAGTCTGGGGAACGACAATTTCTCTGCACATCTGAGATATAGCATGAGTGAATTTTATGATGCTGCAACATGAATAAAGTATATAGAGTGAGAGGAAAACTGTGAACTAAACCGAGAAAGGCATACATTTAAGAAGCAGGTGGAGAAAGAATAAAATAACAAATAGAGAGCTAATAGCACATGTTTTAGTCTTCCAAAAAAATAAAAATTATCTTAAGAAGGAAAAAAATTACTATTATGTCCTCCATAACATGGAAGCTGAAGCTTCATTAAGAAAATTTCTGATCATTTCATTAGTGTGATGACCTTAACCAGTGTGTTGTTCTTTCCATGAAAAGTGTAAATTGGTCATTTAAGGAAGAGTATTCAATTGGGTGGACAGCAGGGTGCCTGAGTTCCAGGCTGCCCACTGAGCGTGGAGCCTTCTTAGGATTCTCTCTCTCTCCATCTGCCCTTCCCCCCCTCATCCTGCGCTCGCTCGCTCTCTCTCTCTCAAAACAAAAGCAAATACAAATCAATTGAGTGTACAAGCTAAGCCTAAAAAGAAAAAATAGTGGCCTGAACTAAGAACTATGAGGTCAGAGAGTAACTCCACAATCTGACTCCCAGAAGAGATGGCTGGCATCTCAAAGTAGACTTTGTAGCCTCCATTTCACCCTGACTCCTACGATCTTTCATTCTCATTGTTGGGCACATTGGCAAAAACAAAACAAAACAAAACAAAACAAAACACCCAGATATTTGTAACCAAATTTGAAAAATCCATCCTTGAAGCTTCCTTTACTCATCGAGGTACAGCACACAGAGAAGACACATGATCACAAACAGCAACAATTGAAATTTGGTGAAATATGAATTAGGTCTAGTTTTGTTTTAAAACGGTCCTTAAGAGATGATTTCTCTTTATGAGAATATAAAGTCTTGACAGTTTAAAAGTTTTTTCTCACAAATCATGTATTTATTTGTATAACTATTAGGTTATTAGTTCTATGGAATATAGACATGATGACTTCACAGGAAAATAAATTCAACTTCTTTGCCATTATTCTCTCAGGTTCAGAATGTATATGGGAGCATGGAAACAAGAACACCCTATCTAGGGGCACCTGGGTGGCTCAGTCGGTTGGGTGTTCGACTTCGGCTCAAGTCATGATCTTACCGTCTGTGAGTTCGAGCCCCGCATTGGGCTCTGTGCTGTCAGTTCGGAGCCTGGAGCCTGCCTAGGATTCTGTGTCTCCCTCTCTCTCTCTCTGCCCCTCCCCCACTCACACTCTGTCTCTCTCTATCAAAAAATGAACAAACGCTAAAAAAAATAATTAAAAACAAAAGAACACCCTATCTAAAATTTCCTTTATTTAAAATTTCCAGTTTGGTTTCTGCTAGTGTACAGATAGGCAGACAAACTAGGGCTCAAAAATAACCATGTTCTTCAGATAAAAAATTGACTGTGTATTCTTCCTGGAAGTATTCATTCCAGAGAGGCCATTGACAGGTCCGTGTAGCTCTCCAACCAAGAAAGCATTCACTCGGTATCTTCTCTCTCTGCCACCCATGACCTTTAAGGCTTTTAGCAGAAGAAAGCCACTTGTGATCAGATGTCCGCTAGGCCTTTTCTTCCTCTTATATCCCTCTATCTTTGCTAGCTTTGTGAATACACACTCGCATTTCCTCTCTCACACCTCCCCCACACTCCTCATGATGAAGTTAACAATCTTTTCTTTAAGGATTTTGGTTAATATTTGAGGAAACCATAAAATAGAAAATGGCTCAGAAAAAAATTATGGACAGACTGGTCACAGAGAAAAAGATGTACATGGCATTTCAACACTTCAAGAGATAGTCATACCCATTCATGTTGAAATAAGCACACAATGGGAAATATCAAAAAGTTGATTAACACCTTGTGATGAAAAGGATGTAGGGAACAGGTGTTGCTGATAGAAATCTAAATAGGCACAGCCTTAGTTGAAGATAATTTGGCAATTCCTATCAAAATATAAAAATGCACCTATCTTTTGGGCATGTGCCCAAAATGACATGTGCAAGGTTGTTCGCAGCGACCATGTTTGCAATTGCTAAAGACTGGTAAGGACTTGAATCAGGTTTTCACTAAAAGACTGATTTTACACGTACCTAATGCAATGCCATGAAGCTATATTTTAAAATATGATCCATCCCCCTATATATGTTGAGATGAATGTATTTCCCAAATACACTGTTAAGTGAAGGTAACATGTTCTTTAAATCTCATTTTAAATTGATGTTCTATCAATCTCATTTTAAAAGGAAAAAATATAAACATTGAATATTCTGTGAAAGATGCTGAGAACAATAGTTGCCTATGGAGGTGGGGTAAGGATCTGGGGGTTGAGAAATTCGTGGAAAGGATGGTTTGTTTGTGGTTTTTTTCAAAGTATTTTCTTTTTGCACTCTTTTAAGTATTTATTGTGTGCAGGTAGTAGCTATTAAAATTAATAACTGATGTAGTAAGGTATAAAGAGCACTAAACTATATGCTAAGAAATTTAGTTTTTACCTGAAGGTGGTGGGGAACTCTTTTTTTTTAAATTTTTTTTTAACGTTTATTTATTTTTGAGACAGAGAGAGACAGAGCATGAACGGGGGAGGGTCAGAGAGATAGAGGGAGACACAGAATCTGAAACAGGCTCCAGGCTTTGAGCTGTCAGCACAGAGCCCGACGCGGGGCTCGAACTCAGGGACCGCGAGACCATGACCTGAGCCGAGGTCGGACGCCCAACCGACTGAGCCACCCAGGCGCCCTGGTGGGGAACTCTTAAATCGTCCACAGAAAGGGGATTGCATGATGAGGTTTATAGAACCTGACAACATCATGCTGACAACATCATACTTAAATGCATCACTAGCATTTGGGGTACAGGGACCGCTTAGAACAGTGATTCCCCACCTTCATTGCACATTAGAATGCCTGAACTTCATCTTCATACATCCTAATGTAATGGTCTGAGGTGTGGTCAGGGCATCAGGGATTTTAAAATCTCCCTAACTGATTATAGTGTATAGCCAAGATTGAGAACCACTGACATAGAAAGTTGTTTAAGTAATTAGGTAGTCCCTAATAAAGAGGACTTTGTTAAATAATGCCACAGGGAATGGAAAAGAAAAGATAAATTCTAGAGCTATGAAGATAATAAATCTTCAGAACTCATCGATCATTTGGATTTAGGGTGCGAAAGAAAGGGAGGCTTCAAAGACGGGGGCAAATAGGCAATGTCAGTTAGATGCTCATGAGATATGCAAGTGGAGTGATACAGGAGAAACTGACTATATGGGTCCAAGGGTTGAAAAATGAGCATATAGGAAATTTGGACATTGTAATTAGCAGCAAAGGCTGTTGTGTGAAACTATAAGAATGAATATGGTATTTGAAAAGTTCCAAAAATAGAATTATAAACAGATGGAACAGAAAAAAGAAGATAAACATTCAAATAAATAATGAAGTAAAAAAAATGGCCAGAGAGATGAGAGTAAAAAAAAAAACAAAAACAAAAAAAAAACAAAAAAAACAAAACAGAAAACAAGTGGTGTTAATAGATCAACAAGAGGGTGGCTTCAAGGAAAGAATTATTAACAGGCTTAATTGCTATCGGAAAACTAAGACTAGGAAAGACTTTTATTGATTTAGCAACTGGAATCTGACCTTGGTGAGAGCAATGTCCATGGTGTGTAGGCAGAGTATTGTGTGGGTTACAGTGGGGTCCTTGGAGTATTTAGACAGATAACTAGGCTACAACAGAAAAGTAGGACTGACAGGAGGTGAGAAGTGTAAAGAGCAGGTATTTCTAGAAGATGGCATCTTTCTAGAAGATGGCTGCAAAGAATAGGGGATTGATAATAATTTGATTACTTTTCAAGATTGGGCAAACAAGCATATTTCTACCCTAAAAGGAAAGAGTCATTATGTAATAAAGCTGATGAGAAACAATGAAGAAATTGATGAGGAAATTTCCCCAAGGAAGCTGAAGAAGATGGGACCCATATCTTAGGTAACAGATTTTGCCTTGAGCAGGAAGATTGGCATCTCTTCTTTTGAGGTTGAAGGACAGATGATTTCAAAACAGCAAGGATGGAGAGAAGTTTGCTGGAGTTGGAAAAGGGAAGTTCCCCCCTCTTTTGTAGCTTCTATTCCTCTATGAAACAGAAGACGTTGGCTGCAGAGAGCAAGGGAAATGTGTTAAAGGAAATGAAAGTTTAAGTTCAAAATTAAGCCGGGGTTGGGAGGAGGATAGGAAGAAAAACCGACCAAGATCATGCAGAGGAACTTTCATAAAGGAGTAAAAACACTACTTCTATGGAAATTCCGCCAGGAATGTCTGTTAGCTCACCATAGACTGAATACTCATCTAGAAGTGGATGACATAAACAGTAGGAATTGCAGACACAAATCTGAGTCGTGAGAAACTTGAAATGCAGTTAGTAGGACACCCAGACCTGAGGAATCTCCAGGGCCACTAACATAGCAATAGGTGGCTGTAAAGTAAAGTAAACCCCCAAGAAGAGTAACAGTTGTAAGAAGAGCAAGAAATGCATGATCAGGCAAAGGTCAAAGACAGATGGAAGAAAGTGTTATGGAGAACATGATTGACTTGGATAAACTGGCAGCACGGAGGAAAGAAATAAAGAAAGGATCCTAGATTTGGAAAATAATACTGAAGACTGTGAACTCCGGGAGAAAGTGTTCGCCACGGTGGATCTGGGGTCACAGCAGAACCTCAACAAAGATTTGTTGAATTAACAACAAAACAAAAAAAACAAAACAACAACAACAACAAAAAAAAAACTGCAAGGCATGTAGAATATGTGAATGAGGGGAGCTCCTGAAAGATTGGCTTCCATTCCATGTGGTGATAATGAGATCAATGGGGAGGTGGCTCTGGGGCTCAAGAAGAGCTATCATTTCTTGGATTGGTAAGAAGAGGCTGCTCTAAGTGAGCTGGAGCTGTGTGTCAATGGTCAATAAACTACTTCCTCTTTTCCTTAAAAGGAATAGGTCTAAAAGAGCAGCTCCTCTTAAATTCTCTCCAAGGAATGCAGAAACCTCTGCCTAACCCCCCCACCCCCCCTCCCCCGGCCCCATAGGCAGCATCTCACTCTTTGCTTGCTTCTGGTACCCAAATGTGAGCTACATTAATACCAATCTGCCCTGCTGCTCAGGCTGAGAGGCAGCCTTGTTAAACCACCAGGGCTCTTCGTCTGCCCACCACCTGGCTCTTTGCACAGTGGGATCCCCATGGAAGCACTGAGAAGCTGTGCTTATTTAGGGATAAGAAGTTTGTGAAGATATATATTTTTTTCTCCCTCTATAATCTATCCTCTCTACCCTAACCCCTCACACATACTTCCTCCTGCTTTTTTGGCGGGGAAGGGGGGTGGATACTCTTTATATGGCTTTTTTTATTAAAATTGCTATTTTTTAAAAAAGGGAAGGACATTTGACTTCTTGCCCAACTTCCTGTACTGAATTCTTTAGAAGTGGCTAAAAATAACATTGGGGGGAAATGCTAAAATAAAAACTCTCTCACCTACCAGCATGAGAGTTGAGGTTTATTTTCTACTTTTAAAGTTATTTCAACTGACATATATTTTGTATGCCTGCAATAAACAACGTTCTACCGGCATAGAATGTACTATACTCAGCATCCTATAATTAAGCATTTCTAAAATTTGCATGAAGATGTCATCTTAAATACCACAAAGAGATGCTGAGTTTCTTGCATAAAATATAAAACAGCTCATTAACATTTGCATGAAGAACAAAATAACACCTCCACGTTTTAAAAGCAAAATATTCTTTTCTTTTAAATCTTCAATGTATATATTGCTTTTCCTCCTAAGTACCTTGATTAATATTTTCCTGGCTTGAAGAAAAGGTGCTAAAATTACCTTCAAGTAATGCAGACATTGCAAGCTGCTCAGTGTGACAGTAACAAATGGAATCTTCCTTCCATGTTGAAAACTGTCCTCAGAATCAACACTATTCAGTACATTTGGTTACTGATGGGAAAAGCATGTAGGCGGTCACTGCAAATCATGTTGCAAAAACAAATTTTCTGCCCTCCACTCCCTTGCTTCCTGTAGCTCTGCTTTCCTGCCCTGAGCATGTTTGCAAATATATGTCAAGACTGTGACATAATAAACCTGCTTGAAAATAATGTAGAAATGGAGGAATTAAGTATGGATGATAATTAATGAAAATATCCTTGTAGTTGGGCTATGTTTCTATTTTAACACTAGAGTCATTCAATATAAAAAAGTTTTGCTTGAATTTACTTGAAATAAATGGAGTTGAATTTACTTAGCAATTTTAACTTTAATTTCATTTATGTGATTTGTTTTATTCTCTGCTCAGATAAAATTAGTAGATGAGAGGAATTTTTTTTTTCTTCTGTAAACATTGCTCAGTTTAGTTTGAAACTAAAATATGGACCAATGGCATTAATACCAATATTTTGTAAGGAATGCTAGAGAGCAGCATTTTCCTTTGCTACATTTTGCACTTACACATTGCAGTACAGAGGCAGGAGCTGGCTTCTGAAGGGCAGGGGGTTTCCAAGGATGGACAGAACTCAGATTGGGATTTATTGTGCAATACAAGGAAAATACCAAGGGAGAAGGGATGGTTGAGAAACAGATGTAGGATGATGATGAATATAAGATTTGCCCAAGGAGAATATGTGTAAATAGCAGGGGCATTGCCAAATGTTGAACTGAATAAAAGGCCCAAAATTAAAGATGCAAATTATAATTTTGTAAAAAAAAAATCAATGTTCGTGCCAACAGGAGGACCTTGGCACTGGTGTACCTTTCCCTCTAATAATTAAAGCCAATCTGCTTATGAAGCTGCTCTTCCCTGGATCTTTCAAGTAGCACATCAAACGAGCTAACTACAGCATACTAATGATGCATTATTACTCAACAGCCGTAATCACTCAGGGACTGAAAAAGGTCTAGAAGCGGATTCAACATAATTAAAGGACTAAAAGGAGCCAGGGCAATGAACAGACTGTTCTGGACTCTATTTTGCCACCAGGTAGAAACGTTGATACAGAATATAGTCTCCCAGCATTATTAATTTCCTTGTTCAAGACAGGAAAATACATCACAGTAATTCACATGCTGAAAAACTACCACAGAGGCATCTATAGAACTTTTAAAATATCCAAGTCCTAACCATACTCTTATACTGTCCACAGACGTAAAGGAGAGGTGACAAAATTTTAACACCCGCAGTTAACAGCGAATCTATTGTAGCAGAATTTACTCATTGGTCACTGTAGCTTTTCTCTAAAAACATGATATATACCCAGAATCTTTTTCAAGCAATTCTTCGGGAACCACAACTGATTCACCTGAGTTGGTTCATGACATATACCATGGTTTAGGATAAACCTTATGTGCTAACACAATAATTAGACCAGGTCTTCATGGTCAAAATGAAACAGTGTAGGTCTGCTAAAGCCACGAGGCCCAGTAATCCTGAGTTATTCGTTTATTGGCTTACAGATATTTATTGAACTCTTTCAACATTCCTGTTGCCATTAGATTCTGAATAAAACAGTAAATAAAATTCAATTTCTGCCAACAAGGAACCTAAAGTTTAATGGATTCATTCCCAGGATTTCCAAACTAAGAGACAGGTAAGGGAGAATGGTTAGTAATTTTCCAAATAGGAAATTCGTCTTTCACCCTCACAGTGGTCCTGGAACCATACAAACAAAGCGTTAGGCTTTTCTACCCAAGCAATTGTCTCCGTGATGCAGCATATGCTTTCCCTTGTTCACTAGTTAAGCACTGAAAAGTATAAACTAATTTATACCAATAAATAAAACAAATGTACAGCAACAAAATACTGGGTACATTTCAGTGCAATGGGAAAACCACAGGTTTGGAACCAAAACAACCAGGGTTTGACCCCTGCTTCTCTACCAATTAACTGGATTACCTTTGAACTCCCTTCTTTGAGTTTCGACCACCTCAATTCAAAACTGATCTGTAAATTAACACCTATGTCTACTCCAAGTATCAAATTAAATAACACAGAATAAGCTCCTGACATATAACAAATGCTCATAAAGCTGTGATGTCATGTGGCGTCCAGCACGGATCACATCCGCTATGAATATTGTCGTGGAAGGAGCTAAAATGAAAACGAAGTAGCATTGACCCTCAAGGTATTATTCTCTAAAATAGACCAAGACACAGTATAAGAAGTATTTAGAGTGACCTAGCCATTTATTTATTAGCAGATGGCCACACGTGGTCACTGGAGTAGCACAAAGGAAATGAGTAATGATTCTTCAGAAATCTTTTACTACTACAAGAGGAGGGGAAAAAAAAAAAACCCTAACGTTGCTTCTCCCAGAGAATCAGCTTCTCCCAGAGAATCAGCTTCTCCAGCCTTCCTCATGTGCTACTTGATCTTTAATTTATGGAGTCAACAGAACCCTGTCTTCAGCAGCACAGATGCTGGGCAAATAGCTAGGGCATTGATTTTGGTATTTGGCCAAACCGATGGCATCATTATGTTGACTGAAGATCACTGTCTCTAATAAAAATGCTTTATGTGGAATCTCAGGGAAGGAAGAGGACTGGCTTACTGTAGAAAAGGAAAGAAAGAGATGCACTTAAGAAGTGGTATTTTCTCTCGGGCCACTTGCCCTCTTACAATGTTTAAACATTTTTAGTGTTCATTTTCTGCTGTTTATTTTTATTTTTTATGTTAATGCCATCAAACATTGGGCAAGAGAAGTATAAATATAATTTCGTTTTTCATGTCAGTACATATTTGCAATATAGCAGTTATAATATTTAATTAAAATTGAGGTAAAACATGCACACTTTTTAACTGATTCTTTTACTGAAACTAACAATTTTAGCCAAAAAATGATATCTATTCAGAAAAATTTTAAGAGTTAAAAGAAAGTTACTTGTCTTGGTTTCCCCCTAAAAGCTAAATCCAGACATATAACCACAACATGAAAAAATCATTAATAGTTATTTTCAGAGCATTAAAGGTATTAACACAATCAAGTGTACGTTAGTGATAGAAAAAAATACAATTGCAAGAAACTCAAATAACTTGCAAATTGCAAATAAACTTTAATTTATGAAAGATTATAGTATGAAAGAATACGTACTTCAACAAGCTTGAGAAATAGTAACAAATATATAAATTCGCAGTTTGAGATTCTTTGTTATAACAGTTGATCTTCTATCATCATGTATATATATATAATATATAAATATAAAATAAATACATAATATGTAAACAAGTATATAAAATATAGTAAATAATATATAATATAAAATAATAATATATAAATAATAAAAATAACAATAAAAAATAAATATATAATAATTATGATCACACAATTTGATATAAAAATGATCTATATGCCATAAGTTTATATAGAACATACTGAATTCAATTAATTAGCACAAGGGCCACACTCTCATCGCAGAATATGCACATATGGAAGCCATACACATATCTTACTCAACAATACTGTCTTTTTTGCTTTTCTTGACTGATTGCTGAGCCACAGATCAAGTCCCCAGTTCAGTGATTTGATCCATTGCTTAGAGACCAAAAGCATAATGACAAAAATACCAGTTCACTAGTCTTACTGCCAAGTGTCATCCACCTTTAATTCATCCTGCATATCACCAGCACATTCGCCTTTTAAAAATACCAGTTTTATCACCTTAAACAACCTGTAGCACAATAATTACGACCTAAGGCCTTGTTTTTGAAAGGGCGTATGTTCATATCTCAACGGTGCAATTTTAGCTTTGTGACTTCCAGTTACTTAACCCTTCTGAATCTAAACTTCGGTAGTCTCATCTACAAATCAGAAGATCAAATCATCTTATTGCCATGAGAACTAAACAAGATGATGCATGCAATATACTTAACAACATGGCTGAAACATAGCCATTAGTCTTTGATGGCATCTTTTTTTAATTTTGTTTAACATTTATTCATTTTTGAGACAGAGAGAGACACAGCATGAAAGGGGGAAGGGCAGAGAGAGAGGGAGACACAGAATCTGAAACAGGCTCCAGGCTCTGAGCTGTCAGCACAGAGCCCGACGCGGGGCTCGAACTCACAGACCGCGAGATCATGACCTGAGCTGAAGTCGGACGCCCAACCGACTGAGCCACCCAGGTGCCCCTGATAACATCTTTTTTGATAGCACCATGTCTGTGGGACAAAGTTAAGAATTTTCAGCATGATTTTTTTTTTCCAGATTCTAAATCCTGTTAGAATCACTTGGGGGGAGTTTAACGAAAATAATGAAGCCTAGGACCCAGCTGAATGAAAGCATCATTATTCTGGTATTGGAGCATCATTATTTGTTATGACACATTATAAGACCCTACCCCAACTGGTCCAACCCACTAATCTTTGTTTCCTTTTCACTGGTATAGGTCTTTTACACGCCTCACTATGTCTGTGGTCCCAGTAATAACAGAAGATATTGCTTTCCAAATATGCCATTCATTGTCAAAATTTTATTAACTAGATGAGAAATTATATTGGAAACATAAAGATAAATGTAATGAAAGCCTAATTAAAATTCACTTGAGGGGGGAAAAGGGGGAGGCAATGTCCTGACTGATACAACTGATTGGTTAGATCTGGTAGAACTGGGTTCAGGTGCACAATATCATCAAAGCCGCATCTCTCTCCTTGCTCAGGTTCTCATGTGGTTAGTAGCTTGTACTAGGTTGAATGTTGTCCACAGATAATTTACATCCACCTGGAACCTCAGAATATGACTTATTTGGGAATAATGTCTTTGCAGATGAAATTAGCTAAGATGGGGTCAAACTGGCTTAGAGCGAACCCTGTATCCAATGAACACCAATGACTGGTGTTCTTTTAAGAAGAGAGGAAACACACAGCCATCTATAGAAGAAGGCCATATGAAGACAAGAGTAGAGGTTGGGATGATGCTACAGTCCAAGGGTGCCAATGATTTCTGGAATCCTCCAAAAGCTAGGGAGAAGTAAGGAAGGATTCCTCCCTAGAGCCTTCAGAGGGAGCAAAGACCTGCTGACAAGTTGGTTTTGGATTTGTCGGCATCCAGAACTATGAGAGAATAAATTTCTGATGTTTTAAGCCATCAAGTTTGTGGTAATCTTTTACAGCAGGCTCAGGAAATGAATATACACTCAGTAAATTTTTTGGATAGCATTGTAAAAATTGTTCCAGGGTGGCTTCATATTGGAACACTGCAATAGAAACCCATTTTTTAACCAATCACTATGTCCAAGAGCTCGGGTAATTCTGGTCAGGACTGGTTCCCACTCATACTTCTCTAGAGGTCTTTCCTTTCTGCAGCATAGATTATAGTCCACTGCATAGTTTTTCCTGGTAGTAAAACGGCCCTCTCTTTCTCAGGCTAGTCCGTACCTAGTAATGAGGATTCCCAAGAATGCAATTATCCCTTAAGATTGGCTTAGACCTATCATACCATGAGAAGTCTACATCTGGCACAATTAATACTGAATTTTTCTTCTCAGATTTCACCTTCACGAACTTGATAGTTGGTGGCTCTACCTAGGGAGATCTGTATGGAGGTAGCTGCTTGACAGAAGCTATCACCTTCAGTGGAGGAAAGCACCCACATCCAAATCTTGGTCTGTGAGAAAGTTAAACAGAAGGAATAAGTAATCCAACCTGTTTTCTCACCCTTTACTCTCTGGCCTGTACTTCCAATGGTCAAATCTGTGTAGAAGCAGGAGAGGACAATGAGGCAGTCCACAGAAGTCAGACTCCTACAGGGTACACAGCAGAGTAGAGAAAGTTGGATTATAGATCTGGAGGGGCGCACAGAAGCACAGTAGCCTTATTAGAAATAATGTGAGAAATGGATAATGGATCTGGTATGAGATATAAGTAGGAAAGGTAAATGAAATGTTTTATTCATTAATTGTGTCCATGATTTTAAATAATGAAATAAGATGACAAATTATAGATTCAGACCTTTTAGGCAAGTCAGCCAAAATACACTGAAATCCTCATAGTATTTCAACTGACTAGCCTCAAAAGAAGTCAGATGGTACCCCCCCCCCCACCATGCATCCTTCCTTTTCTAACATTCTCACAAATTTGATTTCCGAGTGTTACTTCTACTCTTTGTCCATGGTCTTTCAACAATCTGCCTCTAAGAAGCTCCTAGATTCCATGTTGTCTGAAATTAAACGCAAAGGATGGGTGGGTGGTTCAGAGAACAAAAATGAGCAACCAGCTGGGCTGGCATGATTGATTGGGCTTATGTACACATCAGGAAGATCAATCTAGTCTCCTTGAAAAGAGAATTTTTAAAAAGTTCAAAGGACTTTACTCTAGTCCCTCAGTGAATCCAGCTGAGATGCAGTAGAGTCTAGTCCACCAGCTTTTGTGATGAAAAAGTCACCTTTCATATAGTTGTTGTTAGCCATCAAAGAGACAAGCAGCTAAAGCAAGCAGCTAACATGATCTGTCGAAAGACAGAAAAGAGCAGTCTGACCAGAGCAGAGCAGTCAAGTCACTAAAGCTTTCCCCCAGGGGGAACATGGCTGCCCTCTGTCTTCTTGGAGGGGTGCTTACTGTTTTTCACAGAGGAACAGGTTTGGCATAACATCCATGATCTTCGTTAACTCAAGAGCAGAAGGAAAATTAGTTAACTTAGCCTTGTTTAACCACAGTAATTGCACGTAAAGACATGGAAGATGCCTTTAAGATTGAAAGTTTCTTTTTTAAAAAATGTTTATTTATTTATTTTGAGAGAGGCAGTGTGAGTGAGGGAGGGGCAGAGAGAGAGAATTCCAAGCAGGAACGATGCTGAGCACAGAGCCCCACCCAGGGCTCCATCCCAGGTCTGATCATGACCTGAGTTGAAATCAAGATGCTTAACCGACTGAGCTACCCAGGTGTCCCAAGATTGAAAGTTTCAAATCAGACTCTCAATTTCTTCGTTTACTAAGTAGACATGTATTGAAAAAACATTTTACCTGCCATATATAAAATAGCATTATTTCACCTGAAGTTACCTGAGTAAGTAATAAAGTACTTGAAATTTCAGCAAAGAGATATTTTTAAAAATTAAACTATTCCTACAAAATTGCTTAGAGTTTCCTATAGCCCTAAGTATCTGAATAATTGCCTCAATTTTTTATGCCTTTTTAAGTTCAGAGATATTCTCATTGGTACTTTGGATTCATGACTTATTGAGCATAGAATATATTTATTAAAGTAGAAACTTGGATTACATGAAGAATGACGTTCAATTATACTCTAAACTGAAAAAAAAAGTTGTTTATTTTACTTTTCAAAGGCAAGTTATTCAAATGTCACCCAAGTTATGAAATCACACCTATTCTTATACACAGAACATACTTCTTTAAAAAATGTTTAGTTTTACTGCATAAATTTCCTTATCTCATAAATATGTCCACACAGCTACATCTACAGATGTGTCTAGGTATTTAAAACTTTTAAGAGCCAGAAGCTAGATTACTTGTCAATTGTGTTCAATATAAATTTGCCTAACATTATTTTAAGCCCATTTCTATAAAATGGTTATTATGCATTTGAATGAATTTAAATTCCAGTTTGAGAAACAGTTTGACAGTAAAATCATTTAGGTTTAGCAAAATATTTTGATATTTCTGTTCTGTCATGCGTTAAGTTATGTATTCAGCAAACATTTATGGAGGCATAGAGTAGGTATTGAGACAGATATGATGCCTACTTTCAGAAAATACAGTCTAGCTTAGTATTCCGACAAATGAAGAGACCACTTATGTTAAAATAGTACCCGAGGAAGGAGTTTATGCCATCTTTAAGGGTGGCTGGAAATAAGAAATGTAAATGTGCAGAATCTTGACTGAAAAGGTCCAAAGACTTGGCCTAAAAACTCTAACAGTGCAGCCCAGAGACCATGAAGATAAGGCTTTCTCCACTAGCAATATGAAAAGGAAATTGGGTTTTTGCTCCTCTGCTCTGGAAGTCATAAGGCTTTAAACCCTCTCAGCCCTTCATTACTTCAGTAGCAGATCAGATCCAGTCTACTTCTCTTACAGCCTTACAGAGGCAGTGTGGGCAGATCTGGGTTTGTTTTCCAGAATCACCATTTTCCTTGAGCAAGTTTCTTCATCACCCTGCACCTCAGCACCTCAGACTCCTCCTCAGTAAACAGAAATAATCTTGCCTATCTCATGGGGTTGACATGGAGGTTGAAAGTAATGCACATAGAGCCCCTCAGAAAAGTCTCTCTGGTCACCAAAAGAAATGGGGGGGACACATGGCATTAGTAGTAATAGTAAAAGTAGTAGTTAGTATACAATAGTGATAGATCTGTGATAGTTCTATACCAATAATAGTAACAGTTGTGGCTCTGAACTTGTAGCAGAAGCAGCTTCAGAAGTACAAAAAAAGAGGAAAAAAATGGGTGCCTGGGCAGCTCAGCTGATTGAGCATCAGACTCTTGATTTCCGCTCAAGTCCCCAAGGGCACGGGATCGAGCCCCACATTGGGCTCCAAGGCTGAGTGTGGAGTTTGCTTGAGATTCTCTCTCTCCTTCTCCCTCTACCCCTCCCCCCTGCACTCTCTCTGTCAAGAAAGAAAGAAAGAAAGAAAGAAAGAAAGAAAGAAAGAAAGAAAGAAAGAAAGAAAGAAAGAAAGAACAGACTGGATGTCTTGCCTAGATTTGAATAGTGCAGAGTTAGCCTGAACCTGATGCTCTTGAGTCTGACTCCAGTCCTCTTCTCACAATATTATGCTACCTTCCTTCTCGAAAGAGATTGTGTTTCCATGAAATATTGTTTAAGTGTTATTATCAAGACAAACAAAAAAACATTCAAGGGTGTTGACTCTCTCAATAAACAATGTAAATAGCCACATGTCTGAAATCTGAAGTCATCAAGCAGTCATTAGACAGGAAAACAGATCTAGCAAGATATCAACTGCAAACAATTGATCTATTATTTATATATAAACACCACTATGGAAAATAAAAATAAAAAAAAAAAAAAACAAGTCTATCACAAAAAGCTTTGAAATGCTAAAAAACAAAACAAAACAAAAAAACCTTCAGCAGGTCATTCTAAACTATTGGAATTATAACTCTATATTGGCTTATTTTGTATAATGAGACTGCAGCATTATTAAAGGAAAAACAGTTTTATTTTAGCAGTGTCATTATAGTGCACTTACTAGTTTTAACAGCACTCAGAGAGAAAATGGCTGGTAATATCCATGCTAAGCATCCCCCAAATGTATTTAATTTGCATTAAGCAAAGAACACTATAGCAAATGCTTAGAAACTCTCTTTCCAACATCTTTTCCTTTCCCTTCCCACAATCATCACCCAGGTTCCAGCCCTCATTATCTTGCATTTCACTATTAAAATAACCTGCTACCTTATCTCTTCCCCCTCACTATTTTCCCTTCCCAGTTCACTCCTACACTTTCCTTACAGGAGAATTTTCCTTAAGCACTGCTCTGATTATGTCTCTGCTATGCACAGACCTGAAGTACCTCCCCAAACTCTAAACACCTGACCTTCACCTTTACAGCTGTCTCGGATCTACACAAACCCCATTGCGATAATTCCTCCAACAGCTTACATATACCTAATTGCTGCCTATACATATCTATTAATTGTTTCTTAAATATTCACTGGACATTCTCATTTCCACGACTTTCTTTATGTAGTTACCTTAACTGTTCCTATGCCCAGACCCACTTCTAAAATCTGAAAATCTACACAACACAGGGGTATATATATCTGGGATCTTAAATTGTTAATAGAGATAATTATATAAACCATGGGACAGGAATATGATAAAATAGTGTTCATTTTTTAAACAATATATTCTGGAGATATTTAAGTTAACCCTTGAACAACATCTGTTTGAACTGCATGGATCCACCTATCCACGGATTTTCTTTTATAAATATAATACAGAATGATAAATGTATTTTATCTCACTTAGGATTTTCTTAATAACATTTTCTTTTCTCTAGCTTACTTATTTAAAAACTACAGCATAGGGGCACCTAGGTGCTCAGTCAATTAAGCGTCCGACTTCAGTTCAGGTCTGATCATAGCATTTGTGAGTTCAAGCCCCGGGTAGGGCTCTGTGCTGACAGCTCAGAACCGAAGCCTGCTTCAGATTCTGTGTCTCCCTCTCTCTCTGCCCCTTCCCTGCTTGTACATGCATGCTTTCTCTCTCTCTCAAAAATAAATAAATAAATAAATAAATAAATAAATAAATAAATAAAGGGGTGCCTGGGTGGCTAAGTTGGTTAAGCATCTGACTTCAACTCAGGTCATGATTCGAGCCCCATGTTGGGCTCTCTGTTGTCTGTGGAACCGGCTTCAGCTCATTTGTCCCTCTCTCTGCCACGTCCCAGCTTAGGCGCTCTCTCTCTCTCTCTCTCTCTCTCTCTCTCTCTCTCTCTCAAAAATAAATAAATAAACATTTAAAAATAAAATAAAATAAATACGGCATGTAATACATATAACATAAAAAACATGTGTTAATCAGTTATGTTAGTAAGGCTTCCATCAATGGTAGACTATTAGTAGTTAAGTTTTGAGGGAGTAAAAAGTTGTAAGTGGATTTTCTGAGTGTGCAGCATGGGGGCAAGGGGGTGGGAAGGATGTTTGGTGCCCCCAGCTCCCATATTGTTCAAGGGTTAACTGTACGTTATTTTAAGACAGTGTATAAAGTTATAATATGAATTATCATTACATAAAAATATTTTTAACGTACATATAAGAGAAATAAAAGTTTATCTGAGATAAATCTTAGTTTAAATCTTAGTAGTGAGTTTCCTGGGTGATATAGATGAATTTTTATTCTGTCCAGCAGATAGATGTTTTTTAATTCCTTACACCAACCACATAGCGTTTAGCATTTTTATAATTAAAAAAATATTTTATAAGTTGGCTCACCTATTAATTTCAGTGAAAATATTTCTTTCTTCATGAAATCTTGGGGTATGGCTCAACTGGATTACTCATTTCCTTCCTTTAAGGCATGGACATGTTGAAAACCTCTCTGACCACATCCCCTTGCATATTTTGGACACAACATTGGAAGACTATCTGATATTGGGGCTATAAGCCCCAATTCTTTCTTAAGTACCTAGTACTCAAGGCTCCTAACCACCAACCCCCACACCAGTTTTACTTTTAGAAATAAAAATTTAATCCTAATCCCTTTAGAGGACATTTTGTTTTAAATAAGAATGGATCATTTTTTTTGTCCCCACTAAATCAGGTGTAACTTAGAAAGTACTCTTAAACCACAGAGCTGTGAAAATAACTACATTAATAAAAATGTTAAAGTTTAAAAATGAAATCTTATTATGTAGCTTGAGTGAAAGCCATTAAAAAAATAACAGTTCTCAGGCGCCTGTTATGTATTATGCCATTCACCTCTCACCTAGTTATCCTCTTTGATACTTATTACCGTCAGTAAATTGTGATCTAGTATTAGATAATAATAATGTTTTTAGTTTAGAGTCATGGAATAGACCTTGAAAAAAGGACCCAGTGAAATATATGTTTATTCACTCATAATTCCAGCATCTTTTTTCCTGAGCATAGTCACTTATTTCGTGACGGCAAATTAATCTGTTTTTTAATTTATTATTTTCTCAGTCTAGGCAATCAGCAGACTAAAGTCGTTTCTTTAGGGCTTTAAGTCACCATAGTAAGAGGGAGGAAACTACAAAGATTTGATTCAAAATAATGTTTCCAATATATACTGTTGAACAAGTCCATGCCAGTACCCTTTCTTCTAAACCTGAGTATTTCAAGAAGCACTAAGTTTCGTATCGGAATAAAATTGCAGAATATCTGAGATTATGCTCAAATTTCATTTCCCTTTATACAATGTGACAAAGAAGGGGGAATATGGAAACCAGGATGGCACTGATATTAAACTTTTAGCACATACTGAGTATGTCATCTAACTGAATTCAACTGTCAGTGAATCCTCATAAACAATCCTAATGCATTATTATTCCCATTTTACATCTAAAGAAACTCATCTATTATTCCCATTTTACATCTAAAGAAACTCAGACTGAGAGATTAACTGAAATATGCAGGATCACACAGCCAAAGAATAGCATATTTTGGATTTAATCTAAAAATCTAATGCTCTTGCAAGAATATCGTGACGTTTTGATTTGTCAAGGAACGATAGAGACAGAGAGAGAAAAAGGATATCTGACATCAATCGTTTCTTGAACGTTTGCTGGGCACCTCATATTAGCATATCTGAAACAGAGCTCGTAGTGCCATTTTTTTCACCCAACTAAAAACCTTTTCCAAACTCCACCTTCACCACCTGTGCTAACATTAGTACCCACCACACAATTGGTCAAGCCAATAACCTAGGGAATGACATGGATTCTTTTTCTTTTTTTTCTCACACACTTCCCATTGAATATATCGACAAATCTTGTCAACTCCACCTCCAGATGTTCCTAATATCTTCGGGAAGTTCTTAAATGTTATTATTATTTTAAACATGCTAATATTTGATAAGGGCGTCAACAATACTCAATAGGGAAAAGATAGCCTTTTCAATAAATGGAGTTGAAAAACTGGATAACTGTTTGCAGAAAAATTGAATTGGGCCTCTATTTTACACAACTCACAAATATAACTCAAAATGGATTACAGAGTTAAATGTATGGCGTGAAACCATAAAAGGCATAGAAGAAAACATGGGACAAAGCTCCTCTCCTTGGTATTGGTCTTGGCAATGACTTTTTGGATATAACTCTAAAAGCGCAAGCAAAAACCAAAAATGACCAACTGAAACTACATCAAACTGAAACACCCTAAGCAGCAAAAGAAACAACGAGCAAAATGAAATGGCAGCCTATGGCATGGGAGAAAATATTGGTGCTATATGTCTTTTAAAGGGTTAATATCCCTTTGAATTCATGCAACTGAATGACAAAAAAAAAAAAAAAAAAAAACAAGCATACAAAATGATTAAAAAATGGGCAGACATTTTTCCAAAGACGACATACAAATGGCCAACAGGCACATGAAAAGATGTTCAGTATTACTAATCACCGCAGAAATGCAAATCAAAACCACACTGAGATATCACCTCATACTTGCTAGAATGACTATCATCAAGAAAACAAGAGATAATAAGTGTTGGGACTATGAGAAGAAAAGGGAACCCTTGTACATTTTGGTGGGAGTGTAAATTGGTACAGTTTAAACTGTGTTAAAAACTAGTATGGAGATGCCTTTAAAAATTAAAAATAGAACTACCATATGATCCTGCAATTCTACTTCTGGGTATATATCTAAAAGAAATGAAGACAGAATATCTAAAAATATCTACACCCCCATGTTTATTGCAGCGTTATTCGTAATTACCAAGGTATGGAAACAACAAAAGTGTCCGTATACAGAGGAGTGGAAAAAGAAGATATGGTATATGGTGTATATATATATATACATCACACACACACACGCACACACACACACACACACACACACACACACACTAAATATTATTTGGCCATAAGAAAAAAGGAAATCTTGCCATTTGAGACAACACGAATGGACCTTGAAGACGTTATACTGAGTGAGATAAATCAGACAGAAAAAGACAGATATGTATGCTATCACTGATAATGTGGAATCTGAACTTATAGAAACTGAATAGAATGGTAGTTACCAGGGGCTGGGGCTGGGGTGTGAATTGGGAGGTGTTGGTCAATAAATTCTGGAGATATAATTCACAGCATTGTGATTATAGTCAACAATCCTGTATTATATACTTGAAAGTTGCTGAGAGACTGTATCTTAAATGTTCTCACCACAAAAGTAAATGATTATTATGTGACCTGATGGAAGTGTTAGCTGACACTACAGATGTAACCATAGTGCAATATACAAGTGTATCAAAACAACGTATTATATACTTAAACTGCCGCAATGATATATGTAAACTATATCTCGATAAACATGCTAATGCCATTTAAAGGCAAACTGATGGGGCGCCTGGGGGGCTCAGTCGGTTGAGCGTCCGACTTCAGCTCAGGTCATGATCTCACAGTCTGTGAGTTCAAGCCCCGTGTCGGGCTCTGTGCTGACAGCTCAGAGCCTGGACCCTGCTCCGGATTCTGTGTCTCCCTCTCTCTCTGCCCCTCCCCTGCTCGTGCTCTGTCTCTCTCTGTCTCAAAAATCAATAAAAATATTTTGGAAAAAATAAAATATATAAAGGCAAACCAATTTTTCAACTAGGAGCTTAATGCCACAAAATTTGAGACATCTGTGTATATGTGTGCTACCTATTACTCCAGGATCTATGAACTAAGCCTGAGATGAAGATCAGAGACAGCTTAGGATACCAACAGAGCCTCAGTAGACTGGAGGGTTTAAGCACCCTTTGCATCTTGAAAAAAGTACAAAAGTAGAAACCTTTGTTTCTACTCCCTGCATAGGGATGAGAAGCTGCTTCCTGAGAAGACCTAAGAAGGTTGCTCAAACAAAAAGCTGGAGGGAAGCACAGAGAGGATCCTAAAAAGGCAACCAAGGGACAAAGACCAGAGGATGAAGGTTCAGGACATACCCATGTGCCAAGACGGAAGCTACAAGCAGCGGTTTTGTTCAGTGTGTCTGTATAAGTGTGATGTTACAAATACAGGAGGTGTGGGGGGGGGGGGAGGTTCATGAGGAATAAGTGATGACTGAAAACACATGTAAGTTTTAGATGGAGAGTAATGCTGTGGGCAGTATAATGTCATTTATCCTCCATAGATCCTGAAATAAACTTGTGTGTAAGTCCTGATATATACCAAGAGAAAAAAAAAAATCACTCAACTATGACGGGGGTGTGTTTGTGTGTGTGCGTGCGCGTGCATGTGTGTATAGTGGAAACATACCTCTTTGAATATGTATTTGTGTGTATAAAAATGCATTTATTTACAAATATGCAACATTTGGTATGTGTCATTACAGATCTTGGGAGTAAGTCGTTCTTTTCTCTTTCGTTTTTTAAAGACCAGCTCAAATCTTAACTGGAAAGGTAATCTCTGCCCTCTCTGGGTTTGTGCAGCAATTGTTCATGCCTCTTTTGTAATTATTATCACGCTGTATTATAATTCTTTGTTACAGCTCTTGTTTTCTCGCTGAAGTGTCTGTGTTTAAGGGGAGAAATTTGGTCTCCAGGGCCTAGCAACGTGCCAGCCTCAGTGTACAAGAAAGAAAGAAAGAAAGAAAGAAAGAAAGAAAGAAAGAAAGAAAGAAAGAAAGAAAATACGTTTTGTTTTCAGACACATAGAAATTATATAGACGTTTTATTTGAAAAGCATGCCATGCATAGAAAAAACTGTATCCACTAAAACAAAGTTTGATGAATTGTCAAGAGCATCGCCTTAGAATTTGTGGAGGAGTAGGTTCCACACAGACCATCTCTGAGAAGCGGCAGGTGATTTAAATCCAACATTAATGAAATGTGCAGATAATTCTAAACAAGAAAAAAAAGTAAACAGGTGAGATGATTGAATTGCTGAATGGTAAGCTTGGGGAGATTGGCAGATATAATGAAATGAGATTAACATGAATACTGTAGGATAATTTACCTAGGGAAAAATCATCAGCAGCTGAGATATAAAACGGAAACCCATTCCCCCTTTGGAAATAAATAATGTTTAAAAAGGCTACGGTTATAGTGGATAATAACTTGTATATGAGCTCACTTTGTAATGCTGTTGCTAAACAGCCAATTGCCTTCCCAGGAGGCTGAACATAATGGATCATTTCAACCAGACACACACACACACAAAGGAGAGAAAGTACCTTCAGAAGCTTTCGGAATCACCTTGATTCTACTGTCTGTAATTGGAACACTTTCAATAGAGAAAGGACACCTTAAAGTTTAAGGAAAAACCAATAAACATCGTGAAATGAATCAGAGCCCATTTAATTTGGAAAACCTTGAAAGGGCTCCGAAAGAAGGTCATTCTGCCTAGTCCAATGCAATCAGCCTCGGGCTGCCAGGCGACAAGAAAAATTACTACAGTTAGTGTGTATTGAGTGCTTACGCTGGGCCAGGCCCTGCCAACTGTGTAAAACCATCATCACACTTAACTCTCACAACAGATCCATGCCGTCGCTACTTGGCATTGTACCCATTTTACGGATAAGGAAACCGAGGCTCGCAGACATTAGGGAAGCTGAAGATGGTCTCACAGAAATGAGGTGCCGGCACCTTCACTGTAGTCCGCTGGCTGCTCAGGATCCAAGACTGTGCTCTCTTCCACACTGTTGCATTTTCAGGACGCCGATCTGCTGTTACAAAACCGTAAGGGCATGTTCCTCTGCCTGGTTGCCATGGTCCCCCATCAACCGAGGAGGGCGTCCTTTCTCTTTACCCTAATCTCTGTCCGCCCCTCCACTGTTACTTTCCCTTACATTCGGAACTTCCTGACACACTATGGCAAATCTTATCTGTACATCTTCTCTCCGATGTACCCAGTCTGGAAAATCTCTCTTTACCAAACCAACCCTTCCAGTCAGGACCCAGCCCTCTCAGAAAGCAGTAAATCTATCGCACTCTGTTTCTGAAACGATCTTCAGTTGTTCCGCACATGTTTACGTTCCCTTCGCCGTCGGCAACACTAGCCACGGTCTTTATCTGCTTCATAGTCCGGCACATCTCCAGGCAAAGAGGTGGCATTCATCAGTTCTGTTGGGTTGTTCAAAGAAAGACAGAATTAGGGAGATAGGGAAGATTTATAAATACCTCCAAATGTTTGGCATTCAAAAGGAATGGTACTATTCACAAGGAAGAAACTGAAGTTTACCTTTGCTCTTCAAACTGACTAGAAAGAAAACCAGAAAACAAACTTCCCATGTAAAGAGAAGTATGAGATCTATTAAGCCCGGCTTTGAGAAAATGTATTGACATTTGATGTTCAGCAATTATCCATTTAAACTGTCAGCGAGAGCAGTGAGAGGGCACTGTTCTGCCAGACAAGAATCCTGGGTTATCAAAGTTGTCCATCTGTTTCTGGCTCTGCGTGTTATGCGGAGAAATGTATTCTGACTTCCACTTCTGGGACGCCAGATATCAGATTTCAAAAAGGGCATGAGCATGGAGTAAATCAAATTGTAATGACCCCCAGCTCTGAAGCTGTCTCTACCTGGAGGACAGCCTGTTTCTGGAAGTAATCCAAGAACCGAAAATCAGCTGAACGTCAGTGCAGTTTCCCATTGTAACCCCATGGAAAGAAAAATGACGATGAAGCCGTCAGCTATCCTATACCACACACGTTCCGTTGCCACTGAAAAATGTCCCACATCTGTGTCTTAATGCTGGCATCTGCTTCAAATTACCCTCAGATGAGCTCTCCAGCTCTTGCCTAATTGGACACTATCAAAATGATACGGCTGTTATTGCTTACTTCTGGTTGCCCTTTATGCAGCAGTCTGGGCTACTAATGAATCCCCATCTTCATATGCAAGAGCCTTGCTTTGACCAGAAATTCTAAAAGTAGTGTATCAGTAACTTGTTCAAAATATCTGGGTATCAGACTATTAGTTTTTACCTATATTTCTTATGGTCTTCTAACTACGAAGTTTTAAAACCTATTGTCTAGAAGCAGTTCAAATAAAACTAATAGGAATTAAATCCAGCCACACTTTTGGAGAATCAGAGTTTTAGAGACAATAGAGACTTTCTTTTTTAATACATGATGAGATTGAGGATCAAGAGGGTATCATGGCTTCCTCAAGGTCGAATGGCAGAATCAAGTGGCAGAATCAAGACTAGGACCCAGGTTTTCTTCCACTATAGAAAACAGTCTAATCTCTAGCATTGCCATGCAAGCAGTCATTACTGTCAGTTAAGACTCATTTTATAGGGGCGCCCTGGTGACTTAGTCAGTTAAATGTCTGACTATGGGTCGGGTCATGATCTCCTGGTTCCTGAGTTCGAGCCCCACATCAGGCTCCGGGCGTGGAGCCTGCTTCGGATCCTGTGTCTCCCTTTCTCTCTCTCTGTGCCCCTCCCCTGCTCGCTCTCTCACTCTCTCTCTCTCTCTCTCTCAGAAAATGAATAAAACATTAAAAATTAAAAAAAAAAACTCATAGAGTCAGCAGAGCAGCATCCAAGGGAAGTTGATTCTCCACACCATCTTTCCTTTCTTCTTGAAAAAGTTGAAACAATACCGAGAAAGATAATGTCAGTGTATCGTGTTATCACAGAACACAAGAGTCAAGTCAGGTACAAAATGATGGAGGTGAAAGCATGAACACCAAAAGCAACATGTGACTTAAATGTCATATATGGCATGTTCAATGGGGAGCTGGGACACTGCAGTGTTTTTATAAGATGGGCCTCGCCAATAAGATGACGGCAGAAAATGAACCGTTAAGACCGCGTTTTAGTATTAATAATGCCTCATCTTGAAAGTCAAGAAGATACTACCCAGGTATAATCTATTCAAATTGCCTTGCACTAGGAAAAATACGGAAGACTATAGCAAATCCATGTCAGTGGTGTTCTTACATTTTGGAGCACACACAAACAATGAAATTTTATATCTCGTGGGTATCTCTCTGAATATTTTTTAAATATATAATGTAGAGGTTATGAATAATATAAATGTAAAAGATGTAAAAGATAAAATGTAAAAGATAAAATTGTTTACGTCAGTATATTAAATATAGTGCTAAATTTCATATCTTGGTGAATCACAGGACTATCAACTCAAATTCCCAAGTGAGAATCTTAAATCATCAGCACCTTCTCCCAATGCCCTCCATCCCTCAGCCTCCATTCAAATCTTCTTAATTCTGCCTGTAATATACTCTTGCCCTACCATCGTGTGCCCACTGCCTCTGCTTTAATTCAATCTCATTTTACTAAAAGATTGAACAATTAACCAAAACAGCAGCCTAATCAATCTCACTGCCTCCACCCTATTTCCCTAAGTCCTCATTTATTCTGCTCTTGGCATCAGTAATAGATTTCCAAATACAAAGATACTCATCTAATGCCCTCTGCTTCAGAACTTCCAAACCTTGCTTCTACTCACAGACTAAAACCCAAAATCTTTTGCATGGCCTACATGACCATCAAAATGTGGCCACAACTGAGACTCCTACCCTCATAACCACACTGTTTCCTTGACATGTCCTATCCTTTCCACTACACAAACTCCCTGCAGCACCGACACCCCCATATCTTTGCCAATCATTTTCCTACTAATCGAATTTACTAGCTTCTCTCATACGCTTTTATGCATTCTTAATAAATTGACTTAAATATCAACTCTTCTGTGAAGTCTTCCTTGAATCTCCAAGGCATAAAAAAATCTTTCTTTGAATGTCTCTACTATTCTACATATATACTTACTCTCTTCACTTTTGTCACATCATATTGTTTCCTTTTATGTATTTTTTCTCACTTGTTTTTCAGAATTTCTGGCCGGCAGGGACGAGATTTACTTTTATCCCTAGTATCTGGCACAATATAGGGGCTTACATTTGCTTTTATAAGTTTGTTTGTTTGTTTGTTTGTTTGTTTGTTTAGAGAAACAGTGCCAGCTGTGGAGGGGCAGAAAGAGAGAAAGAGAGGGAGAGAAACCCAAACAGGCTCCATGCTGTCAGGGCAGAGCCTGACACGGAGCTCAGTCTCACATTCTGTGAGATCACTGCCTGAGCCGAGATCAAGAGTCAGAAGCTTAACCAACTGAGCCACCCAGTCGCCTCCCACCGGTGCTTACATTTTCAAGTAAAGAATGAATTTGTTTGCTTAACATCTTGTCATTTTCAGTGGTCACAGTGACTGGTTACGATCTTTCCTTCATAAGATGTCAGTTATTCATACTATCAATTCTGTGATGAATTTTTCATAGCCATATCACATACAGTAGAAATTTCCGGGAGAATACAAAATGTCATTGGATTTGGCAACCACAGTGGTCACTGAAAACATCTGAGCGAATAATTCCAGTGGAATTGAGGAGAAACCTTAGAGGTCTGAGTAATAATAATGAATAAAGCAACAACTAACAACTAATCTTATTTTATAAGATCCTTCTCGGTGCTTTACATGCATTATTACATAAATCTGTAAGGAGGAGAGCCCCTGTCAGTGATGATGGTTTTAGGTATGTATCTATATGTGAGAGAGATGATCAAACCCTACTGTTAAATAGGTGGTTAATTACATGTCTCAATAAGGCTGCTAAAAACAGTCTCTGAGGTACTTGCCAGTATCGTTTCCATTTGGCCGATGAGAGAATTGAGGAACAGAGAGATTAAGGAAGGTACCCAAGTTCGCATGGTCCATCAGCAGCAACTGAGTATCGAACCCAATTGCTCCGACTTGAGAACCTGTGCAGGACTGCTGTCTACTTTGCCATAACAGGAAAACCCGTACTTACTCTACAAGTGGTGAAACTCAACAGGCTCAAGCAAACTTAGTTTTTTCTTTCAAGTAAGGTTCATACCTATTTGAGGCCAGAAGTGAGGAGGGAATTCCTGGAATAAAATTGACAGAACAAAGCTTCGCACTTAAGTGTTTTATTTTACATTATTTTCATATCTAATCGCCCCCATTACAACCCACAATATTATCAATCCTAAGTAATAAAGACTGATACCATTCGTGCCTCAAGCAATTTGTCACTTGCGTCAAGAGCACGAAGAACACAAGTAGTCAAGAGCACAAGTAGAAGCTCCAGAACAAGAAAAGGCGGGGTGATTAAATGAGGTGTGTCCGTCTCACTTCCTACTATCGGGAGCTGACGAAGCACGTGCTTCTTCAGAGAGTGGAATCTGCCTTCCAGGTATAGAGACACATTTGAGAATGAACCATGAGAAATTCTTCTTCAAATTGATCCCACAAGATTAATAGTGTGGGGGAAGATGGACTGGTTTGGGTCTTCATTTTCCAAGAAAAACAGTGATCAAATTGTCTTTATGAAGTATGATGGAATCCATCACACATGGAAGCTGGGCTCTAAACGCAGCATACAAGGTAAGTCTACCCTTAAAAAATCACTTAAAGGGGGGCCTGGGTGGCTCAGGCAGTTGTGTTCGACTCTTGATTTCAGCTCAGGTCATGATCTCAAGGTTTATGGGATCCAGCCCTGCCTTGGGCTCCATGCTGACAGTGTGGAGCCTCCTTAGGATTCTTTCTCTCTCACTCCCTCTCTCTTTTCTCTTTCCCCATGTTTTTTCTCTCTTTCGGAATAAGTAAATAAATTTTGATATAAATCACCTAGATTGTGCACAGATGCAATACAGGTGATTTTACTAATCCAATTTTGCAAGCAATCATTTTATGAATATAGCCTTGAGAGCCAAATGTTCAAGTAATTAAAGGAAAATCCAGTTGCACAATCCTAGGCATTTAAACTCTTCTGCCTTTCAGGAAACTACCCAAGGCCTAGCACTGAATAAGGAATAGATGAAAAATTCAACACACTTCTGCTTGCCCGAAGGGTACACTCTTCACTTTCCATTTTAAGTTTCTATGGCCGTAATGCCTACAGTTTTGTGAGTTAAATAAGATGGAAGTCATTCCAACTTCTAGTAAGAATCTACTGTGTCATGTTTAGCGTATAGAGTATGGAAAGGGTGAAGTCTATGAAGTAAATATTTTGAGAGCAATATAGACTGTAGAAAGAATGCGATCGTGTAACCACTTCAAATATCTAACCAGACGACTGAAATTATATATCACAGGATACATGAAATAGTGAATATCTTTCTTGTTCATAAAGCTTCAGGATATCACCTCAATATTCATGAGCTCAACAACAGTGGTTATTGCAATGTGCCACTCTCTCCCCTGCAGAGTAATTGCTGGCATAAATCATTATTACAAAATTGATGTAGTTATAGTTTCATGTTTCTACATTACATATATGTATATATTTTAAAAATATAATTACATACCCACTATATATTCCATTTCAGAAACAGTGGAAAATTTGCTTCTTGCAAAATAATAGAAAAGCAGAATAAAATATAGCCAAGGTTATTAATAGAAACCCACATTCTGCTATTTGTGTGTATCTAAGTATTATTAAGTTTCATAAGGTTGCTGAATGATTTAATGAGGAAACGAATTTTGATATTTTCTTCTTCACATTTGTTACCACGTATAAACTATAGTTTCTGTATTAATAGCTATATTTGAATAAGGATATTATTAAGTATCTTCAGTATGCACGCTATTAAGTAAAATTATTTTCTCTGAGTGTAATTCTATGTGCCCTCATATTACTACAGTCCGCACTATTACTCAAAATGGGTACTGGTTAAGTTAACCACAGCGATTTTCAACACTGGGGTTTTGAGAACATCTACACTGAGAAACAGTGAATGGAGTCGGTATTTCCTATAAAATACAATTCAAAGGGGGTGCCTAACAGAATTCTGAACTGACCTTTACATACTCCTCCATGTTTAAACGTCCATTAAAGAAACTGCATTTTCATATGACTGCTACACGTCAACATTCTATTACAAATCCTAAGTCTCACTTTGCTTCTTACTCTGACTCTCTTCAATTGGGAAAGAAAAGCTAGAGAGAGCACAATACGTCTTTTTGGTGCATCATCTCCTGATCTCTTGCGCAGGCCTTTCAATGTTCTGTTGACGGTAACAGCTCCTTCATCAGAACCACCTGTGCCCTCTCCGTCTCATGCCACCATTCATTCCTACCCCTCATATGTGCCATCACCAATCACAGCCCCTTCATCCTGTTCCTTCTGCCACTTCTGTCTGTTCTGGACTCTGCCCCTCGTGCAGCACTATTCGTACGTGGCTTTCCGCTGGTCTTTCTCACATTCCAGCTTAAACCGCTGTCCAGTCAATCTGAACAAAGCACAGTTCCCACCGCCCAAAAAGCGTTGGTTACGCCCCCTGTCATTGTTTTCACACTTCATGAATACAAAGACTAGAAACACTGGGACCACATTCTCCTACCGAGACAAAAGAAGAATTTAAAAGGAGGATTGAGAAGGTCACCATATATTTTTAAATGAAAAACAAGTTATAAAATTGTGCATGTGTGTATGTGATGAAAACTTACGAGTCTGTTAGAAGTGTTTATATTTTGGTAAAAGGAGTAACACAGGACTGTCATTGTCTAGCAATGACAGATGCAAAGATAGATATGTATATATCTACACATACTTGCACATATGCATAGTATCTGTATCCAGTTATGTCTAAAACATTAATTTCATACTTAAAATAATTAAAAAACTGTGATTTAAAGACTTAAAATTTTCTATTAAACAGTTTCCTTGTTTTAACATGTAATCAAAGTTGCAATGATATAATATTCAGAAAATAACGGTATTAGATCACTGCACATAAGAAAATTCAGATGTGAAAAACACTTTACTCAGAATCCTCTATACAGAGACATCTGGGAGGGTCAGTTATTTAAACATCTGACTCTTGGGGCGCCTGGGTGGCTCAGTTGGTTAAGCGTCTGACTGCATCTCAGGTCGAAGTCTCGCGACCTGCGAGTTCGAGCCCCACGTCAGGCTCCGTGCCCATTGATCGGAGCCTGTTTCGGATTCCGTGCTTGCCGCTCTGTCTGACTCTGTCCCATCCATTGCCTGTGCAAAGAAAGTAAATAAAGGTTAAAAAAAAACTTTAAAAAAAATAAAAATAAAAAAAAAAATAAACATCTGACTCTTGATTTTGAAGATGGTTAGTGGTTTTGAGCCCTGTGTTGAGTTCTGCACTGACAGTGTGGAGCCTGCTTGGGATTCTCTCTCTCTCTCTCTCTCTCTCTCTCTCTCTCTCTCTCTCTCTCCCCCTCCCCTGCTTGTGTTCTCCCTCTCTCTCTGTCTCTCTCTCTCTCAATAAATAAATAAACTTAAAAAAATCATCTATATAAATTCCCTCTCTCTCTCTCTGTCTATATATATATATATATATATATACACACACACATATTATATTATATAATATATACACATTATATATAATATAATATAATATAATATAATATATACATACATATTATATAAATATATAAATTAAACCAAAAAAGAAAAGATTGGAAGCTATGAGACCTATATGGAGATTATTCTACCTGGCCAGTAGGCCACTGCAGATTGATCCCAGATTATGGCGGTGGAGATAGGAAAGAACTGAATAGATTTCAGACACGTATCTTAGAGGTAGAACTGATAGGACCCAGTGATGAATTAAAGTGGGAGGTAAGAGAGACAAGTGTAAAAGTTTACTCCTGGCTTTACAACACGAAAAACAGCCTGGATACAAATGCTGTTTATTGAGATGGGAAATAATGGAAAAGAACAAGGAAAGAGAAGTTAAGAAGTGGGGGGCTAGGGGGCTCAGTCTTTTGAACATCCGTCTTCTTGATTTCTGGTCAAGTCATGATCTCTGGCTCATGGTATTGAGCCTCACATCAGGTTCTGTGCTGATCATGGAACCTGCTTAAGAGTCTCTCTCTTTCCCTCTGTCCCTCTCCCCTGCTTACGCAGTCTCTCTCTCTCTCTTTTTTAACAAGAGAGAGAGAGAGAGAGAGAGAGATAGAGGAGAATGGGTTAAGAGATGTTGAGACCTCCAAATGGAAATGGCAAAAACACAGTTTAATCTTTGTATCTGGGAATGAAAAAAGAGATCAGGAATAGAAGTAAATGTGAGAGCGGTCACATGTAGATAGTATTTTAAAACCCCACTAGCAAATGAGATAAACTAGAAAATGTGTCTAGATTACGGAGGGAGAAGGCTAGTTAAAATTTGTTAAGGTAGAGCCAGTAAAGAAGGCTGAAATACAGAAATCAGGCACATGGGAAGAAATCAGGACAGAATGCTTTCTCAGAAATGAAGAGAATAAAGGACATTTCTTTTTTCCTTTCTTTTTAAAAGTAAGTCAATCGTAGCCAGTGGTGTTGCATAGAGACTAAGATCAGGACCAAAAGATACTCACTGAAAGTTCCATTTCCTACAGTGTGGAAAATGCTACAAATCCTTACACTAAAGACCACCTAGAAACGTTACATAAAATGCAATAAACACTAAGCTCGTAAGAAAGGAAAGGAAACACTAAGGACCAAAATACAAGGAGGAAGATGCAAAACAGAGAAGGTGGGAACTTAAGGGCATTGGTGCTAAGTGACCAAAAGCAGAGAAAGACAAATAGTGTATGATCTCACTTAGGATTGACATTTAGAAAAATCCGACTTATAGAAACAGAAAGTAGAATGGTGATTGCTAGGGCTGAGCATGAGGGAAATGAAGAGATGTAGATCAGAGGGGCACAAACTTAGAAGATGAATATGTTCCAGGGATCTAGTGTTGAGCATGGTAGCTGTAGTTAAAAATACTCTATTATGTACTTGTGTACTTGCTGTAGCAAATACTTGGCGCCCGGGAAGAGACAAGTGACACGCATTTGGGGAATCAGAGAAGATTGTTTATTTCGTACTGGTGCCAGCCCAATGGAGTCACCTCCAAAGGCTGAGCCTTGAGCCCTGGCGTTTGCTTCCTTTTATGGTTGGGATTGCAGGGGCTCGAAGGGAAAAAAAGGGGGGGTACTGATCAGTTGTGCTATGCGGGCACTTGGCGGATGCAGGAAGCAAGATTACAGAAGCCAAAAGCATGCAAGGGGATTATCCAGTCTTGGACATCTGACTGGCCCCCTTTTTTACCTGCCCTTGCCAGCTTTCCTTCTCACTTAAAGCTTGCTGAGAGAATAGATTTTAAATGCTTTATTTTTTACTGTGGTAAATCATTCTGTGATATCTAAATGTATCAAATCATCACATTGTACACCTTAAACTCACACAAGGTAGTGTGTCAATTATATCTCAATAAAGCTGGGGAAAAAATCACAATAATCCCCCCACCGCACAAAAGAAAAAAAGAAAAGTAAGCTGGTCTGATAATAATTAATGTGCTGTTTTTCCTCATTCTCTTCTTCCATTTTCCATATTCCAAATAATTATTTTCCTTACTACTTCTTGGTTAAGAGATATTACTGGATAAATAAATAAAAAGAGAGAAACACCGGATTTCATGATGTACACCTGAACATACTGTAAATATAGACTTAACCACTGTCCACCCAGGAGAGTCTCTTTCCAAATTTCATGGAGTTCCTTATCTCTACTTTACAGTCCCTAGGCCTAAAGCTGCCTTCCTTTAAAATAGACAAAGCACTACATAATTATTCTGACTTTTGAAAATCAGCTTTGCCTTATTGTGTTTATATTTAGATGAGCTTGCATATTCACAGACAACTCAGTAGTTTTCAATGCGCCTATCATTTCTTTTTCAATTTCTAAAGCAAAAGTATTTGTTTAAACGTTTAAATCTGGTAGAGTTGTGGAGGGCCCCACTTTTACTGATTTTTTTCTCTCCAATATCACTTTTTGAAATAACATTCTAGCTGTTTAAAAACATATTGGGTCTTTTTCTTTTGTTCAATTGTATGAAACACTGAAGTTAAGTATGAAGGTGCAACATTTCGGCTAAGCAGGTAATGTCATAGGAAAAAACGAGAGAAACTACATCAGTTTTAATAGTTGCTAATATGGAATTTAGGCATCTGGTGAAAACCTTTTTTCCCCAAGGATCTCTCAGGACATATGAAAGCAATGCATTTTGATACTTAAATACGTGTCAAAGAAATATAGTTCAACAAAACTCTGATATGCCATAAACTAAAATAATTGATTTCCACTAGAATCTAAACCGTCACAATTTTCAAAAAAGCATGTTTGTGATCACTTCCAGAGTACTATCGAATCCTGAAGTACTTTCTGATTCATAATAAATTCTTCAAATTCACTTGCAAGACGCTGCCTAACTTCTCTCCCCACCCTTCATTGCACAACTCTGATTCAATGTCCTGAATCATTAGGAAAATTGTCCAAGACTTAGACATGGGCAAAAGAGATTATTCGGCTCTGCCTAGTCTACCCTCTGGCAAAGGGGTTCGGAATCTTTGATAAGACTTGTTGACTGGGTTACTGGTTACTGTTCATAGCAACGCACATAAATGTTGTCTCCCGGAAAATGTAAATCTCTGTAAGAGCAATTCACAGAAGGTTTTAATTTGATGGTTCCTCCCTTAATTGATGGGTTGGTGAAAACTTTGACACAAGTATTTCATATTTGCACAAGAGTCACGTTTTTAACTTTTTTGAAAACTTATGTGTTATCAGTCCAGCCTCCATCTTTGGCAGGAGATATTGAGACCTCAGCGTGGGACCTTCGGGGAAAACTCAGAATCAGGCCCCCTGTGAAGTTGATCTAGTTCAGAGACCTTCCAGGTTCACTTGGTAACTTATAACAGATCGTCCTCTACCTTGTCAGATCCTCATCTTAGCATAGTCCTGGCAATTTGGTTAGTATTTTGAATGTATACGAAAGATCTTCAAGGTTTCAAGTATCGAAAACAAATTTGGGTCTATCTCAGTGACTGAGCTGTATTGTGAAGAGTTTTACTGTTAAGTGAAGCAAAGAAAAAAAGCAAACAATTATTTCTTCCATCATATATCCAGGACTCATGAAAACTTGATAATTATTAAGAACTGGAAGATCATTCAGCATAACATACATCATATCTTTTTTTTTTTTTTTTACCCAATTGCCATTTCACTGGAGTGATTCATTAATCAATTATCAACAGATAACATTAATAGAGCATTTAACTGTCTTCCTGGCACTTTAATAAGCCCTTTACATATATAATCTCATTAATCCTCTCGACAAAATTATGAAGTAGATACTGTATTTATTTTCAAGATAAGGAGATTAAGGTTTATAATGTTTAAGTTCCTTTCCCAAGATCACAGTTTTTGTAACTAGGAGAGCTGGAAATAAGACTCTAGCTGTCTAGACTTGAAGCCTTAGCTCCAACATCTCCATTCCTATTACTCCTTCCTCTTCACTTTTCTTTTTCTAATTACTCTTTTTTTCTCTAGCTTATGGCAGTGACAAGACTGGACTTTAGCTGAGCCCTCAGCTCCCAGAAAACAGCAGCAATTTAAAAATA
Source organism: Panthera leo (assembly GCF_018350215.1). Lineage (NCBI taxonomy): Eukaryota > Metazoa > Chordata > Mammalia > Carnivora > Felidae > Panthera > Panthera leo. Next base: position 25,481,329 of record NC_056689.1, on the reverse strand, counting down.
TACATACACACACACACACCCCTGCCCCACCCCATTTTGTTTTTCAAGAAATGGTTTACCGCCAAGAATACAACATCACCATACAACTTATATACCTCATTGTCCTCTCTTTCCCGGGACTCTTGTAAGACGTGTGAATGGCTGCCTTGTTTATCTGGGACAAAAGCAAACACATCCCCTTCCTCTTTTCCTTTTACCTGCTGACAAGGCCAGATCCAGACATTCCAATATCCCCTTTGACTGATGGGTTGATGGAAAATGTTTGTCCCCTGAAGCTAACTGTGGTAGGCAAAATAATGGCTACGTGAGGTTACATGCAAAAGGGAATTAGGGTTTCAAGTGAAATTAAGGTTGCTAATCAGATCACCTTAAAATAGTGAGATTATCTTCGATTATTAGGATGGGCTTAATATAATCACAAACATTCTTGAATGTGGAGGAGAGAAGTAGAAAATAAAAAATCGAACGATAGTAATGTGATAAAGATTCCACGGGGTACCTGGGTGGCTCAGTCGGTTCAGCGTCCGACTTCGGCTCAGGTCATGATCTTGCAGTTTGTGGGTTCAAGCCCTGCATGGGGCTCTGTGCTGACAGCTCAGAGCCTGGAGTCTGCTTCTGATTCTGTGTCTCCCTCTCTCTCTCTGCCCCTCCCCTGCTCATGTTCTGTCTCTTTCTCTCTGAATTAAATAAACATTAAAAAAATAAAAAATAAAAAAAGACTCCTCTGATGTTGCTGTCTTCGAAGATGGAGGAATAGGACCATGATCCAAGGAATGGACATGACCACTAGAAACTGAAAAAGGAATTAAATGCATTATCTTCTAGAATTTCACAAATAATAAATTGGTGTTATGTCCCTAAATTTGTGGTAATTTATTACAACAGCAATAAACTAATACACTAACCACAGGCAAAAACATTAATTGCTTAGATAACTAAAACTCCCTTACTTGCAAAACAACCCCAACTGTGAATCACCCCATCTGCAACCTGTTTGTCTCTTTTTATAAAAGTCTAAGGCAAAATCACCTTGTTGGCACACTCTCATCCTTGGATCTGGAGTACTCTCACTACTGCAATAATCTGAATAAAACCATTGCCTTAACTGTTCAGTGCATTTTGTCTTTGACAGTTTGGGTGTCATGATTCAGATAGGATTAGACCTCAACTTTGGATCTTCATTTACTCCCAGGTAGTGTGATCCATGCCTGGTTTGTGATCGAGAGATCCAGCAGTGAGTCTGACTCCTAGCCCCATGTTCCAGACTCTTTTCCCTCTGCAGCACAGTAAGAACTTTAATTCCTTCTGACTACTGACTTGATTTCTGGCGGGGGCTTCTTTTGGTTTTATGGTCTGACCATTTGGTGATATCTGTAAATGGAGTGATTGTACATGAGAGGTCTTGTCTACACTGGGTAAAAACCAACAGAGAATCTGGTTTGCTAATAATCTGTCTGTTTGTCTATTTGGATATTTTGAGCTCAAATCGATTTAGAATCCATAAGAACTAGAAAGAGAACAGTTCTTTGCTATGGAAGAATAAATTTTGTAATTCTGTGTCTGCACTTGATTCAGGACTAAACTTTTATAATTAAAGCTACAAACTCCCTACCTGTATCTGTAGGTATGCTTATGTGTCTCTGAGTGTGGAATATATATCTATCTCTGGGTGGAATTACCAAATCAGAGTATAAAATGTCTTAAAGGAGCTCATTTCAATTGGCTTAAGATAAATAAGTGCTTATATAAATTAAATATTCCTAAAATTTGCAAAGAAAAAACAAGGAAATTGAACTTTCAATAATGTAAATATCCTTAAAAATTATATAGAAATTAATTCAAATGCTTTAAGAATTCAAGTTCATGTACTTTAGGTAAAATGGGTTAGTTTAATGTTTTTGTTTAGTAAAAACAACTATGTCTCAACATTGAGTATAATACAAGTTTACTTGTATATTTGGGTCTGTTAATGAATGTGTTCACCTACTTTCCCAAAATTAAATACTATATCTTGTATTCCTAAAATTGGCTTGGAGATTTCCCAGAGGGTCCTTGAAAGACCACAAAGGATTTGTTATTTTACGTTCTAAAAAGAAAGATGCTAGATAACTATGTCAATGTGATATATTGCTACTGGTGAGTTGCATACGAAGCATTGTCAATTCAGGAGGTACTTAGTCTTCTCTCAATAAAATTTATATGGATAAAATGTTATACCTATTTCAGAAATTAAATGCTGTATGGAAAGTTCCTAGAGATTTATCAGTGTCCTAGCTGTGAATGGTATGTTTCTATTTACTAGAGATCTGGTGCTCCTTTGCCTGATGGTAGACAACAGTGTAGTGTTACTGGCCATAATTTCAGATATTTTAAAATGTGAAATTCAATGCAACTTTACCTCTTTAATTTGTATCAGGCATCTTCTAGCCTAGTGCCTCTTACATGGGGATTTACATCATTTCCCTATGGAGTTTATTAATATTTGGATGTTCAGGACATACTCCAGATTTACTGCATCTGTATACTTGATGATTTTGATACATTCTTGGTACATTCTAACTAGATGCTTGATATATTCATGGTGTATTGTGTCTTGGGATTATTATAGTTTATATCTGAACCTTGTTTTTCTCTGTAAAGATTATGTTACCAATTTTTATAAATTAGATGTAATATCTACCCTCCTTTGAAAACAAAGTTAATCACTATGTTTATGGATATTTTATCTAAAGCTTTTTGGCTTGATTTTATTTTGTTTAGCCTGCCAAAAAAACCACCACATGTGTTATCAGTTGCATTATTTTTGTAATAAACTCTGATCAGATCTTTCCCCTTTAAAATTATCATTAATAAGTTGACAACAGCAATTTTAAATCTCTTGTTATCCACAGATAATTTTGTTTTCTTTTCTTTTGTTCTGGCCCTTCTCTGAAAGCACTTATGTTCAACTACAAACAAGAAAGTTTTGACCCTAAAAAAAAGATTGCCTCAGGGCACCATGGGAAAGAAATACACCAAATAATCTTGGACACAGGCTTCTGATGGCATTGTATAAACCACTTTGAAGCCATAATAGTTAGGCTATCCAGAACTCTAGTCAAAAGCAAATAGTTTAAGGAGACTGATAATCCATGATCAAGTGGAACAAGATCATTATATGGGGTAGAATGAACTGATGAGGGATGACTACGGTTTTTGTTTGGAATATTTTTGATATTTAATATTTTAGTTTCTGGATATAACAAACATCATTGTCTTTCCTCTATCTTTTATCTCTAGCTCTATCTATGTATAATTTATAGCAATTTAGTAGAATGTTTTTATAAAGAGAAATGAAACATGTATTTTTATATCCTTACCAGAATTCAGAAACTTGTATGTGTATTCTTATTTTCATGGCAATATAGTTATTTGCATTGATTCAATAACAGTTTATCCTCCTTATTAACAGCACATATTGAAAACGATAGTTATGCAACCAAGGCTTTGCTTAGAATGTCATACTTGATAATGATGCTTACTGAATCAGAATTACCAGACAATTTTAAGGAACTTCACTTGACTTTATAGAGTCAATGATTACAAAGCCCTCTTTTAAAAAGTGGTCAGATAACTGGCTTACTGAGCTCCCAGCCTTAGAGATCAATAAGGAAGTTCACTTCCAGGCAGACCCAGGAACCTCATGATAATCTGGGGACTTTGACAAGAGAGGAGCTTCAAATTTGTAGGTACTGCTCATGAAGTCTGAGAGGAAATTCCTGGTTTGGCTTCCTAGCCTGAGAGAGGCTTTTAAGAGTCAAATCTGAGATTCTTTCTGAAACTTCTAGCAAAGCAAATTTAAGAATACCCACACTATCTAGCACAATGCTTGGAAATTAGCCTTGCCCAATAGTTATTTCTTGAATGAATGAATGAATGAATGAATGAATCCATAATAATTATGTTAACAATCTTATTCTTTTGTTAATTCAATAACTATTTAAAGAGTTGATACGAGTTGCTTAGGTTCTGGAGATATAAGGGTGAATGAGAAAGACATCACAGAAATTACAGTCTGCTTCAATCTTTAGATAAGCATCTAGAAATCAGTCTTTCGCCTCCGTCTTTCAAATTTAGTTTTAGGTAAGGATTTTTCTACAAAGTAGGTGACAGGAACTTTCCTTCAGGGAAAAAAAGCACATTCTGAAATGTAAAGTTATCTCGAAATCTAGATGGATACAGGCAGAAAACATTTTTATGAGGGTTGGCCACAATGTAGAAAGAATTTCAGCAAGTGAAAATATTCAAAGCAAATTTGGCAGAGAAAAAAAGACATGAGGTTTTAATTTTGTACTTAGTCCAATTCATAAATATTTGTTAAGTAATAGTCCTGCATGTGGTGAAATTTAAACCAATCATACAATGAGTATTTTTTTCAATTTTATTTTTTTTTAATTTACATCCAAATTAGTTAGCATATAGTGCAACAATGATTTCAGGAGTAGATTCCTTAGTGCCCCTTACCCAATTATCCCATCCCCCCTCCCACAACCCCTCCAGTAACCCTAAGTTTGTTCTCCATATTTATGAGTGTCTTCTGTTTTGTCCCCCTCCCTGTTTTTATATGAGTTTTGTTTCCCTTCCCTTATGTTCATCTGTTTCGTTTCTTAAAGTCCTCATATAAGTCAAGTCATATGATTTTTCTCTTTCTCTGACTAATTTCACTTAGCATAATACCCTCCAGTTTCATCCACGTAGTTGCGAATGGCAAGATTTCATTATTTTTGACTGCCAAGTAATACTCCATTGTATATCTATACCACATCTTCTTTATCCATTCATCCATCCATGGACATTTGGGCTCTTTCCATACTTTGGCTATTGTTGATAGTGCTGCTATAAACATGGGGGTGCATGTGTCCCTTTGAAACAGCATACCTGTATCCCTTGGATAAATACCTAGTAGTGTAGTTGCTGGGTTGTTGGGTAGTTCTATTTTTAGCTTTTTGTAGAACCTCCATCCTGTTTTCCAGAGTCATGGCACCAGTTTGCATTCCCACCAACAATGCAAAAGAGATCCTCTTTGTCCGAATCCTTGCCAACATCTGTTGTTGCCTGAGTTGTGAATGTTAGCCATTCTGACAGGTTTAGGTGGTATCTCATTGTGATTTTGATTCGTATTTCCCTGATGATGAGTGATGTTAAACATTTTTTCATGTGTCAGTTGGCCATCTGGATGTCTTCTTTGAAGAAGTGTCTATTCATGTCTTCTGCCCATTTCTTCACTGGATTATTTGTTTTTTGGGTGTTGAGCTTGATAAGTTTTTTATAGATTTTGGATACTAACCCTTTATCTGATACATCATTTGCAAATATCTTCTCCCATTCTGTCGGTTGCCTTTTGGTTTTGCTGATTATTTCCTTTGCTGTGCAGAAGCTTTTTATTTTGATGAGGTCCCAGTAGTTTATTTTTGCTTTTGTTTCCTTTGCCTCCAGAGACATGTTGAGTAAGAAGTTGCTGCGGCCAAGATCAAAGAGGATTTTGCCTGCATTCTCCTCGAGGATTTTGATGGCTTCCTGTCTTACATTTAGGTCTTTCATCCATTTTGAGTTTATTTTTGTGTATGGTGTAAGAGTAGCTTTTAAATTCCTGTTTAAAAGACCTGCTAAAACAGGTGTGCCTGGGTGGCTCTGTCGGTTGAGCATCTGACTTCGGCTCAGGTCATGATCTCGTGAGTCATGAGTTCGAGCCCTGCATTGGGCTCTGTGCTGGCAGCTTGGAGCTTGGAGCCTGTTTCAGATTCTGTGTCTCCCTCTCTCCCTGCCCCTTCCCTGCTCATGCTCTGTCTCTATCTCTCAAAAATAAATAAACATTAAAAAAAATGTAAAAAGACCTGCCAAAATAAATTTATGTGTTTTAGAATAATTCACAGCATATTTCTTTCAGCCTAATATGAAATTCTAGAAAATTGATAAGTCTCAGACTTTCCAAGGAGCCAAAAAAGGATTTGCATGCTTATTGGAAATAAAATCTTTAAATGAAGATGCTATTTGTTTGTTTAGTCTTCTTGTTCTTTTTTAGGTTAATATTCCCATATTTTCCAACATTCTTGAAACTTCTATAATAATCAGATAGAATATAATTAAGTGAAAGTATCATGGTGAAATAACCAGTTAAAATAAAACTGAGACTAGTATACTAAATATTTGGCTTTGATTGAATGTAACATAATTATTTTCATCAGTTTATCACCCAAAGGTTCTGTACAGCCACATTATCAACACATTAGTTTTTCCTTTGAATTTTCCAGGAGGACATTTGAATTTTCCTTGACCATATACTAAAAAAATATTTCTGTTCATGGGAATTAATGGACTTTAGATATTAGTCTATTGAAACCTCATGGAACTATCATCTGATGGAAGTATCATCTTTATTTGTGGTTAATTAACATTCCCGTTAACTTCTTAGCATTCCTCTCAATACAGAGGCATTTGTATAAATTCCCCAAGACAACCAACTAAGAAAGAGGGAAATAGAATGCCTCTTCTACTCAACTCAACTGAGTGGCTCAGTTGGCTGAGCATCCAACACTTAATTTCCTCTAAGGTCATGATCCCTGGGTCATGGGATCCAGCGTCACATTCAGCTTAGCACAGAGCCTGCTTGGGATTTTCTCTCTCCCTCTGCCCCCTCCTAGCTTGCACTCTCTCTAAAATAAAAAAATATAATAATAAAATAAAAGAGAGAGAAAGAAAAGAAAAGAAAGAAAAGAAAAGAAAACAAAAGAAAAGAAAACAAAAGAAAAGAAAAGAAAAAAAGAAAAGAGGAAAATGGTACCCCAAACTATTAATTTTCAACTTAAGTCCTTTTGTTGCAATTGACTATTTTGGAGTCTCATTTTTTTTTTACCTGCAGAGGTGTTTCGTTTTGCTTTGTTTTTTTGAATCTGCAGGCTTTTTCTCAAGCAGTAGAACTTGTTAGAAGCTTTTATTCAATAAATGACACATGAGTAAATGAAAATGATGGGAGGCATTTATGCCTATCATACCATTCTAAATTCTACATTTCTTATGATGCATCTCTTGAACTGCATCTGCTCTTTCAAGAAAGCACTACCTCGTTGATGATTGAGCACTTGAAATCCATTATGACTCTGAAACAAGCTGAGGATTCCAAATACTGAAAATTTCCCAGTCTGTAGCTTTCATTCAAAAGAACTCTGTCTCCTATTTCTTCCAGGATAAGAAACCAGAATGGAACAAAGAGATGGGAATTGCTATTCTGTGGGGAAAAAATATCAGCTGCTAGCAAGCCAGGGTTTTTGAAATACAGGAAATCTCATCAGTGTTTTTACATCTAACATTGAGACCGCTTCAGACAAATTTCTTGGCCCTTTATTGAACGCTCAGCACCAACACTGAATCCAAAAATGCTATACAAATTAGTAGAGTAAGAACAAATCTAAAAGTCAACTCCATAAAGCACATCCCAAACACATACCCCGGGATAAGTTCTCCCCAAATTAAACTATATCGACTGACAAGTCTACTGCAATCCCAGTTAAACAGATTATCAATAGATTATAGATATTTTGCTTCATTATATTCTGTTAATATCACCTTGTGAACACGGTTGTGTAAATGTCATTAATTCAGATTTTGATTGATTCTTTCCCAAATGTGTGCTGTGCTGCAAAACTGCAAAGACACCTGCAGCTAATAACCATTGTTAACTACACAGAACAGCTAATTATCCAACCTGAAATCTGAGTCTCAAGTTGGATATATTCAGGAGGGGATAGTATAAAAGTCCTTGAGTTCAAGAGGTTTAGAAAATTTGTTACTGATGCATTACAGTGAACATTTGGAGCAGTACATCAACTGATGAGTCTATTTCCTTATAATATGTTAAAGACCAATCTTAAAAAATTTGGTATTTGTGAGAAATAATGTATTACCTCTTACCAATGCTGATATCATCCAAAAAAATCTAACCTAGAATGGCTAAGAGGTTTACTAAAGGAAGTATATGATCTTCTGTCTTTCCTATTACGCCTCTATCCTGTTAGTCTTGAGTGTATTTAAAAGGATTCTTCATGTGAACCAGCTAATCCCCTTCTCTAGTCTTCTCCCTGCCCCAATTAGAGGGGAAAAAATATCCACATGAATTAAAAACTGAATCACTAAATAAATTCAATGAATCATGTTTTTTACGGCAAGCAGAGCTTCAGGTTTTTACATTTCTATTTAAATGTCATTGTTATACAAAGAACACGTGTGCAACATAGGAATATAGGAAAATATAGGCAAAAAGTAAAAGAAAAAATATAAGCTACCCATATTCTCATCACCTAGATAGATATAACATTTTTGATATTTGGTATAGATTCCTTCAGACATATTTTTTTACTTTTCTAAGTTTATTGGAAGCGAAATAATCTTTGAATTGTCAGTTTCTTCTAAATTTTAAAATGATGAGAAATGTCCATGCATATTAGTTAATTGGATTGCCCATGTCAGAGACACTTCATGACCTTCAGAATCTACTCTGTAGAATGTAAAGAACAAAACCAGGTGGCTTTTCTTAGAATCAACAAGATATTGACAGAATATCAAAGAGTGATACCAGGAATTAATTTAGACAGAATATTTGAAAAAGAGAAGGAATATTTTATCTTCTGGATTTCTCTAAGCAGTTTCTTTAAGTAAAAATCTCAGGTCGCTAGACTAAACACATCCCAAACACATACCCCCAGACATGTAAATGGCTTAACGGTTCTTTGATACCCATAAATATATTTGCTACCTACATTTTACAAGTCATATGGCTTTGAAAATAAGTAATAAAATTAACCCATGTTTTTAAATGTACTTAAAATCCTTATCAAAATTTCACTAAACACTAGAGTAAAGGAATAATCTTTGTTACATAAAGATGATATTTTTACTTGAGCTGGAAGAAATTGAGGAAACCCGGCTTTGATTCTGCCAAATTTATCTGGAAGAATTTCAACCCACAATTGTCTCACAAAGTCTAAATAAGTGTTAGCATAAAAACAGTTTCTCTTTTTGTTTTTCAGAGATTTGTTAGAAGAACAATTTATCCTATGCCTCCTTATGTCTCCTCTCCCTCTTTCATTTTTCCCCTGCCATAGGTAAAGAAAGCAGCCAATATATCTGAAGCCAAATCTAATTTCTTTAATAAAATGTGAAGTTCAGCCTCCAAATATTTAATTGTGTATGGAAGTGTACAAAAGGTATTTAATAAAGCAAGGCTTATATCAGTGGAAAAAAACTTTCATGACAAAACAACTCTTATTATCCACTTCAAATCAGACATAAATTTACTTTTAAAGTAGGAGAGAGAGAGAATGCAAATGTATTTGTTTGTTATTTCTTACCTCTTATTCACAAAACCGGAAGAAAAATTTGCCTCCAGAAAATTCCTAACTGTACTACAGGGTCTATTTAAGCTTCCTGATACAGAATAATAATAGCCTTTCCCAAATACACTTTTCCTTTCCAATCAACTCACACTGTGGTATTCATGAAATTCCTGGATGGAATCTACTCTCTAACTGGAAGGTGTACATGTGACCAAGTGTAAGCCATTAACACAATCTATCACAGAGGCTAGAGCACTTGGTTCAATGTCAGGCATTTGAGCCAGGTCAGTGTAATCAAAATGACTCTCAGAAAATTTGTTTGGAATTCCAGAAGAGCCTCTTTCAGATGGTGTGATATGGTAGGCACTGAGCATTATAATACACATGGTCGAACTATGATAGTACAGGGATAGGATTCATTTTTGCTTGATCAGTGTGTTTTTATAATAGAACTATAGAGGGGACAGATTGAACATCAAAGTAAGATGGGTACTATAGTACTTGATCACTCATTAGATCAGTTCCCTTGAAATCTCAATGCCAAGTAAGATGGTCTAATTATTATTGGTCAAATTACTTACGTTTTAGAAAGATTGTTTTAGTCATAATAAAATTTGAAAAATTATTTCTGCCTGTGTTGTACTAATACCAATATAAATTTGTCCATCATATACACAAAATATATTTAAGAACTGAGCCTTAAATTGAATTAATTTTTCTTACCTTTTTAGAGAGAAGAGAAAACATGATAATGGTCTACATAAGAAAAGTCCCATACAAAGTATCATATGATTTTCATCCAACAATGAAAGTAAGACCATGACAAACAGAACTTCAAGTATGTCTTACTTCTTGTAGCATTCTCAAATGAAGATCACACATTCATTCAAGCTTCAGCATTTCAAGACTTAAAGAAAAGAAATACTCAAGCTATTATTCTGAGAAATTCTGCTAATGTCCATGAAGACTTGATACTCTGTACACAATTATAACCATATGCTTACATGTCTATACGCTTTCAAGACTTTAAATTCATAGAAAAGAGGGCCTGCATTTTTTTAATCTTCCACCCACAGTTTCTGAAACATAATTGTATTAAACTAATCATTGTCAAATTAAAGAGCACTTTGGATGCTTTCTTCCCTTCTCCCTAATCTCCATTCTACATGAAGCAAACCATGCTCTTTCTCCATTCCTTCTTGATAGCTTTTGAGTAAGATAAATCACTTAATTTCATTGACTTGGTTCATGAAAAATTCATAATATTCAACTACCATTATAACTTCAATGACACAGTCCATGTATTTATTATGAGATATTCTATTCTTTATAAGAAACTAGTAGTTCTCTCGTTATTTTGACAACCTGGAGTGATCCCATCTTCCCTTCCATTTATTCAATTATCATACTTCCTACTTCATAGAGAAATTTACCATGCTCCAATAGGAGGACCAGTTGTCTTATTTCAAGAAGTAGCTACATTGTTAGCTTTTCTCATCATGTTTTCTTCTTTCCAGAGGTAAACCCTATTCTGTGACCTTCCCTCACCTATATTCCTTTCTCTGCCTATCTTTAATCTCTCTTCAAATTGTTGCTCCTAGATATCAGGTTTCTGGAACCACAGATCTATTTTGATCATTGTTGTATTTCCTCCTTCCTCCTCTACATAAGCTATGGTATGGTCTCAGAAAGAGTAACTACACAGTAAATATTTGTTTAAATAATGGTGAAGTGGATGATATTCTATTCAATTAATGAGGAATATTTCATATGTCACACAAAATAACTCAATCCTATTGAATAGGCTTTAAGGGTGCCAGAGAATAGGCGGCAATTTGTCCATGTGCAAAACCACAAGAATTTTAATATACAAGTTGGGGAAAACATTGAACATCATTTTTCAATTTCTTTGTGCATACATATACATCTCTTTGAACATTGGTTCAGAAAGTGAAAGCATTGGCATTAACTCAATTTCTTATCTTATTATCATCATACTTCTTTATTTTACTACATTATACCTTCCTAATTAGTGGTGTTTGGAGGCTCTAAGTATTTGTATGCTATTGAAATTTCCCACATCACTCAATTGGCTTTCCTTCTTACATGCTTATTAAGAAATTAATATAAATTCTTTCTTGTACAGCACATTAAAGACATTTCAGACTGAAAGAAAAAAGTTGGAGGAATGCCATCAAAAGAACTTTTCTAAATTATTTGCAAACAGTACACCTAAAATCTTATATGATTATATAAAATTATAGCAATGAATAACTTGTACAATTTTAATAACTGTTCTGCCCACAATGCAGTTTTCAAGCTAGTGTACTTTTGTTCAATATAATTAAAGGGTTTTCTTTTCAAATACATTTCCTAAGCATATTTTCTACCTCAGAAAAATTTACTTTGAGAAAACTGGTGACAAGGTCTTCTACATGAATAGAAGCAGCACTGGCTAGAAGCACCTTGCCTTCTACGTTGCCATAGCAATGTGGCTGTCAATCCCTGCAGGGATCCAGTCACCAAATCAGAAGAAAGACATTCTGCCAAATAAAAGCAATTAATAAATCTTAACATATTTTGTTTTTAAAAATTTGCCAATCTGTGTTCTCTAAAACACTCTAATAGTAATTCCACACACACAAAAGAATTTTCTGTTTCAAAGATTCAGAGTGCATATAAGCTCAGTAAGTCTTGAAGAAGTTCTATGTTAAACAAGGCTTTCACTCACCACAGGCTATTTACATATATAAGACTTATTTATCAGAATAACATTCCAGAATATGCCAGATGCTATGATGAAGTCAAAATTTCCAAATGGTGTGAACTTTAATGTATTTACTATAAAATTAGGAAAATATGACCAATGTATGAAATCACTGTATGACATATAAAACACCATATTTAAATTATACATGTATTCCTAAAGATAAAAGATCTAATGTGTAAAATGTGCTTCTAAAATATAATCACTCATACTGTTTGAGAAACACACATGATGTTATTGTCTTTGGTAATGTAAACAGCTTAACAGGCCATCGTGGCTTTAATTCCCATCTAAATCCAAAGCCAGCATAATACACTAAGAAACACAATAACAGCACACAGCCCTCCAACGTGTATATATATATATATATATATATATATATATATATACACACACATATATATATACACATTTTTATATATATATATGTATATATATAATCATTTTAACTAAAATTAATTAATTCAACAGGGGTACAGGCCCAGGCCTCTAAGACAGAGATGACTTCCAAATAAAAAGCCATAGAACAGACTTCTGGTTTCATAACCAACATTGTAAGGAGCCAAAAGTTGTCACTCCCATCCTCACAGCAAAGAAACAGTGGAACAAACTGATAATCAATGACTTTTCTTAAATGAACCAGAGAATTAAGGTCACAGGGCAAAGAACCACCATAAAATCTAAAGAGACAGAAGAATACAGAGAATTAACTAAAACAGAAGCTGATGGAGAAAATGCTATTTAAGGAACACTTAAATAGTAATTTCATAAATTGTGTATATGCTGTTGGTAAATGAACTAGAGTTAAAAACTCTTAGGGGCTAAGTCTTAGTAGGGGGACCTGCACTGTTATGGGTTTTATTTCCAAGAGCCCCATGAAATTTTTACAGAAAATATTAGAGAAAAAATTCCCTCCTATTTTAAACAGAAAAAGGGGAAAAGTAACCATTTTGCAATAGGACCAGAGCTTATTCTCTAACAGTTGCCTGCCTCTAAGAAAAACTGAATTATTAATGTCTTGTCTGACTTGGGGGAAGGGCAAGTACCAATTCCAGGCTTCTTTCCATCTTATATAAGGGGAAGGAGGAAAAAAAGGCTAAGGAACACTTCTGATATCACAGTTTAGAAACTCAGGCTAGCCAAAAAATGTAACATTTAATCATAAGATAATAGAACACTTCTCCCCCTAATACTTCACCACCATATCAACAAAGCTCCAGGATAACAACAGTGGTTACACCAGAGAAAGCCATAAAACACAGACTTATTTCAGAAGGGACTCTTAGGGAAACACAGATATAATAGGAGAAGAAAAAGAAGAAAGAAAGAAAGAAAGAAAGAAAGAAAGAAAGAAAGAAAGAAAGAAAATTAGAGTAAACTGAAGTGTCTAACAACTACATTTATAAAAAATATTAAACAAAGCCCAATCCTTAGGCAGATAATCTTAGTTTGGGCTGTTATAATAAAATACCATATACTGGGGGGACTTAAACAATAGCTTATTTCCCATAGTTCTGAAGTCTGAGAAGTCCAATATCAAGGTTCCAGCAGATTCAGAGTCTGGAGAGAGCCTTCTTCCTAGTTTATAGTTATCTTTGTTGTGTCCTCACATGGCCTTTCTTTGGTGTGGGCAACACACAGATAGAGCAAGGGATCACATGTCTGTTCCCCTTATTTAAGGGCATTAATCCCATCATGATGGTCTTACCCTCATGACCTAATCTGACCATAATTATCTCCCAAAGGCTCCATCTCCAAATATCACCACAGTGGGGAATTAGGCCTTCAATGTATGAATTGGAGAGGGGGGTGGAACACAAACATTCAATCTACAATGTGAGATTAATATAAAGCCTCACACTAAAGTTTAATTACTTCCACCCATATACCTAATATATCATGTTTGGGTTTCAATGAAAAAAAATTACAAAGCATTCTAAAAGAATGAAAAATACAGTCTGAAAAGACAAGGCAAACATCAAAACCAGACTTAGATATGACACAGATTTTGTAATTATTATAAAAGAAATTTAAAATAACTGTAATCAATATTATTAGGGTTCCAATTGAAAAACTAGATAACATATGAGAACAAATGAGTGACATCAACAGAGACATGAAAACTCTAAAAAGGAATCAAAAAGAAATGATAAAAATAAAAAAAAACACCATAACAGAAATAAATAAAACCTTCAATGAAATCCTCAGCATACTTCACAGCCAAGGAAATAATCAGTGACCTTGATATGTCAATAAAAATTTTGTAAACTTAAATGAAAATGGAAAAAATGATTTTATAAACAGAACAGAAATCCCAGAACTATGAGACAATTACAAAAGACATAGTTAGCGTATAAATGTCAGTACTACAAGGAAAAGAAAGAGAGAAAAGAGTAGAAGAAATATTTAGAGTGATATAGCTAAGCATTTTCTAAAATTAATGACAGACACCAAACTACAAATCCAGGAAACTCAGAGAACACAAAGCATGATACATACTAAAAATTTACACTCAAGCGTACAATAGTGAAACTGCAGAAAATCAAAAACAAATAGAAAATCTTGAAGATTGCCAAGAAAAGAAAAAAACACTTTATAGAAGAATAGGAATAATAATTACACTGGACTCCTCTTCAGAAACCATGCAAGCAAGAAGATAGTGAAGTGAAATATGTAATGTTTTGAAAGAAAAACACCAAGCTATAATTCTGTATCCAGCAAATTATCTGTCAAAAGTGAATGAGTAATAAAGACTTTGTCAGACTAATAAGAATGAATTTCTCACTAGTCATCCGCCTTATGAGAAATGTTTTAAAAGTTCTTCAACAGGAAGGAAATGATATAGACCAGAAACTTAAACCTACTTAAGAAAGGAGGAGCATCAGTGAAGGAATAAGTGAAGGCAGATAAAATCTTTTATTTTCTTATTCTTAATTGATCAAATAATAATACCTACACTGCATTAGGTGATCATAGCATATTGATAAGTAAAATGAATGACACCAAAGTTATGAGATAAGAGAGAGGAATTAAGAATATTCTGTTAGAAAATGCCTTTACTATCTGTGAAGCAGTATGGTGTTATTTCAAAATGTAATTAGATTAGATGTAAAGGCATATTGCATACTGTAGGCAAAAAACGTAACACTTAAGAAGTATTGTTGATATGCTAAGAGAGAAGAGAAAATTGATTCATATAAAATGATCAATTAAAACCAGAGAAGACAGAAAAGAAGATTTAAAAAAAAAACAAGTACAACAAATAGAAATAAATATCAATCCAACTGCATCAATAATCCCTTTAATATGAACAGCCTAATACAGAAACTAAAAGATAAGGACAGTTAGAGTGGATAAAAACAAGACCTGTTATGTGTTGTCTCCATACACTTTATTTATACACTTTAAATATAAAAAATCAGAAAAAATTAAAAGTGAAGGCATGGAGAAATGTATACATTGCTGACACTAATTAAAACTAGGATGGAGTAGCTATGTAAATTTTTTACAAAGCAGATCTTAGAATAAAGAAAAATAGCATGGATAAAAAGGGATATTACATATTTATAAGGAGTAAATTCTACAAGACATAAAATTCCTTAACATGTATGCACCTAACAATAGCATTAAGATATGTGACGTAAAAGCTGATAGGACTGCAAAAAATAGACATATCTATTATTATAGTTGAAGGCTTCAACATCCTTTTTCAGTAATCCATAGATCAACATGGGAGAAAATCAGCCCAGATATAGCTGAACTGAAGAACACTATCAATCGTCTTGATCTAACTGACATTTATAGAGCACCCCAATCCAACAACAGTACAATATACATCATTCTTAAGCTCACATAGAAAATTTACCAAGATAGGACATGGTCTGGGCCATAAAATATATCTTAAATTTATTTTTTCTTTTCATTATCATTTTCAAATTTATTGAGATATAATAGCAAATGCATATATTTAAAATGCAGTGTGGTGTTTTAATAAACATACACATTGTTAAACGATTACCACAATCAAACTAATTCACAGATTCATTACCTCACATAAATACCATTTATTTGCATGCTGAGAACATTTAACATCCATTCTCCATATCCTTCACCAACACTTCTTATCTGTTGTATTTTTGATAATAGCCATCTTAACAGGTATGAAGTGACATTTCATTGTAGTTTATATTTGCATTTTCCTAAATGATATTGAATACCTTTTCATACATCTGTTGGCCATTTCTATGTCTTTGTTTTTTTTCAAAATATTTATTTTTGAATTGGGTTATTTAGTTTTTTGCTTTTGAGTTGTATGAATTCCTTATATGCTTTGAATATTCACCCCATATCAGATATATACTTTTTCTCTCATTCCATAGGTTGCTTTTTAATTTGTTGTTTCCATTGCTGGAAACAAAAGCTTTTCAGTTTGATGTAGTCCCACTTGTTTATTTTAGCTTCTCCTGCCAATAATTTTGGTGTCAGACCCAAAAGATAATTTCCCAGAACAATGTAAAAAAGGTTTTCCCCTATATAGTCTTCTAGTAGTTTTATAATTTCAAGTCTTATATTGAAGTCTTTAGTCCATTCAAAGTTGATTTTTATATATGGTGTGATCCAATTTTACTCATGCATGTGAATATCCAATTTTCCCAATACCATTTAATGAAAAGACTATCCTTTAACCATTGTGTGCTTTTGACACCCTTGTTGAAGATATGCTGAAGGCAGATGTGAGGCTTTATTTCTATTTTCTATTATATTTTATTAGTCTTTGTGTCTTATTATGCCAATACTATACTGTAGTGATTACTGCACTTTTGTAATATTATTTGAAATCAAGAAGTGTGATGCTTCAGCTTTGTTCTTCTTGATCAAGAGTGCTTTGGCTATCCAGAGTCTTTTATGATTCCATATATATTTTACAATTATTTCTTCCTTTTCTGTGAAAAATGCTCCTGAAATTTTTATAGGGATTTCACTGAATCTGTAGATTACATTGGGTTGTATGGATATTTTAACAATATTAATTCTTCTAATCCATGAATATAGGATATCTTACCATTTATTCATGTCTCCTTCAATTTTTCTCAATAAAGTTTTATAATTAAAGTGAACAGATCTTTAACTTCCTTGGTTAAATTTATTCCTAAGAATTTTATTGGCTTCAATATTATTGTGAATGAGACTGGTTTCTTTATTTTTTTCAGATACTTCATTCCTAGTATATGGAAATGCAATGCCGGTATTGCATCCTGAAGCTTTGCTAAAATCATTAGTTCTAGCAGTCTTGTTGTGGAGTCTTTAGGTTTTCTATGTTTAAAACCATGTTATCTGTAAGTAGACATTTTACTCCTCCTTTCCAATTTGGATGTTTTTAAACCTTTTTCTTGCTTGGTTGCTGTGGCTAGGACTTCTGGTACTATGTTGAATAAAAGAGGCAAAAGTGAGCACCCATGTCTTATTGTTAAACTTCCAGGAAAAACTATCAGTTTTCACCATTAAGTATGTGAGGTGCAGGCTTGTCATATACAACCTTTTTTATGCTGAGATCCATTCCTTTTATACCTAATTCGTTGAGAGTTTTTACCATAAAAGAATGCTGAATTTTGTCAAATGCTTTTTCTGTATCTACTGAGATGATTATATGTTATATCTTACATTCTGCTAATGTAGTATATCACATATATTGATCTGCATATACAGAACCATCCTTGCATAAAGAACAAGTCTCATTTGATCAAGGTTTATTATCTTTTAATGTGCTGTTGAATTTGTGTTGCAATTTTTTTCTGAAGATTTTGCATTTATGTTTATCAGAAATATTGGCCTGTGCTTTTTTTTTCTGTCAACTTAGTAAACATTATAGAAATTCTTATTAGGTTACTTTATTAATTAGCTTTAAGTATGCATTGAGCAACTTCTATGGTCCAGGCACTGATCCAGATTACCTGGGTTACAATGGTGAAACAGAAAGTCACAGCATCTGCCTCCATAACTTTGAGACTATGGAGAAAGACAAACAAGAGATTACAGAAAATGTGAGGAGTGTTTTGACATGGGATATATAAAGTATTATAGGAGCACAGTATAAACGGAGACACTTAGCCCAAGTCACAGGGAAGTCTGGCTGTGACTTTTTATAAAAGGAGCTTTCCAGACACCAGTTGAGGAAGTACAGTTTAGTGGTTAAGTGATGTTGGAAAGCTTGGCTCTCTGGGTTGGCATCACGACTCCATCACTTACTGCTTGCATGACCTTGAGCCACTTAACCTCTCTGTGCCTCAGATTCCTTATCTATAAAATGGAAAACATAATTATACCCACCTCTTAGAGTTGTAATTTTTTTCTTGTAGTGTTCTTTGGTGTTTTGGTATCAGTGTGATGCTGGTCATAAAATTAGTTTGGAAGTATTCCCTCCTTTACAATTTTTTGTTAAAGTTTGATAAGTATGCAACTCAACAGGTTAAAAACTGTATAAATTGTACAAGTATGATCTCAGAACACAATGAAATTAAATTATAATCAGTACATAAGAATAGCTATAAAATCCCAATATACTTGTAAATTAAATAGAAAAATTCTAAATAATACATTGATCAAAAAAATTTTAAGAGAAATAAAAAAATATTCTTAATTAAAATGAAAATGTAATTTATCAAAATCTTTGGGATATTGTAAAAACAATGCTTTGAGGGATATTTATGGCACTGAATGCATGTATTAGAAAAGGAGAAAAATCTAAAATCAATAATACAAGCTTCCACCTTATGAAACTATAGAAATAGCAACTTTTAAAGCCTACTGGAAGCCAAAGAAAATAAATAACAAAAAATCACAACAGAAATCAATAAATTTGGAAACAGGAAAATAATAAGAGAAAATCAAAACCTGGCTCTTTGAAAAGATCAATAAAATTGATGAATGTTTAGACAGCCTATTTAGGAAAAAAAAAGAAAACACAAATTGCTAATATTACAAATGAAAGAAGGGCCATCACTATCAATCTCATGGACACTAAAGAGATAATAAAGGAATAAAAGGAACAAATCTATGCCCACAAATCTGGTAACTAAGATGAAATGGACTAATTCCTTGAAAGACACAAAGTAGCAATGTTCACATGAGAAATAGATAATCTGAATAGATCTATTTTTAAATGACTCAATAATTAATAATCTTCCAAAAATGAATACATAAGGGCCAGGTGGTTCTATGGGTGAAATCTACCAATTATTTAAGGATGAAGTTATACCAATTTTCCTCAACTGCTCCAAAGAAAGAAGCAGAGTAAACATTACCTAACTCATCCATTCAGACCAACATTACTCTAATACCAAAACCAGATAAAGACATTACAAAAAAAAGACCAATATGTCTTATGAACACAGATACACAAATCATCAACAACATTTTAACAAATCAAATCCAATAACATATTTAAAAAATTATGCATCATAACCATTTGAGACTTATTCCAGTTAAGCAAGGTTACTTCAACATTCAAAAATCAATTGATTTAATCCATCACCTCAAAAGACCAAAGAAGTAAAATCATACGATCATATCAATTTATACAGAAAAAAATACCTAATTAAATGCCTATTTAGAATTTAAAACAAACAACAAAATTCTCAGCAAACAAAGAATAAAGAACTTCCTCAACTTGACAAAGAACTTCTACAAAAGATTTATTGCTAACATTATACTTAATGGTGTGCAACTGGAAGCTTTCTCCCTATGATTGGGAATAAGATAAGAATTCCCCCCTCACCAGTTTTACGAAGTATCAAGCTGGAGGACCTCACTAGTGCAGTAAGACAAGAAAATTAAATAAAAGTTATACTGATTGAGAAAAAAGAGATAAAATCATATTTGTTCACAGATGATATGATTGTCTATGTAAAAAATCAAGAGAATTTTTAAAAAACCTCTGGAGCTAAAAAACAATTATAGCAAGGTTGTTGTAGGATACAAGATTAATATACAAAAGTAAATCACTTTATGATGTACTATTAATTTACAAGTGGAATTTGAAATTAAAAGCACAATACTATTTACTTTAGCACCAAGCAAAGTTAAATGCTTAAGTAAAAATTTAACAAAATACATAAAAGATATTATGAAGAAAACTATAGAGTTCTGATGAAAAACCAAAGAAGATACAAGTAAATCTGAAGATATTCCATGCTTATGAATAGGAAGATTCAATATCATTAAGGTGTCATTTCTTTCCAACTTGATCTATAGATTCAATGCAATCCAAATAAAAATCCCAACACATACCTTGTATATATCAACAAAATGATCTTAAAGTTCATATGTTAAGGCAAAAGATGTATAATAAACAACACAATACTCAAGAAGAAAAAAATCAAAGAAAGAGAAAGAAGCAGAAGCAAAGAAAAAGCAGGAGAAGAACAACAAAGTTGAAGAACTGATGCCATACGACTCCAAGAATCACTATAAGGCTATAGTAGTCAAGACAATGTGGTATTGGTGAAAGAATAGACAAGAAGATCAATGAAAAAAAATAGATTCCAGAAATAGACCCTCTCAAATATCATCAAATGATCTCTAATAAAGAATCAAAGACAGTGTAATGGACAAAGAATTGTTTATTCAACAAATCATGCTGGAACAATTGAATATTTGCGTGCAAAGGAAAAAAATGAATCTAGACATAGACTGTACACCTTTTAAAAAATTAACTCACAATGTATTATAGATTTAAATGCAAAATTCAAATCTAAAAAATTTCTAGAACATAGTATAAGAAAAAATCTAAATGATCTCTGGTTTAATGATACTTCAGTTATAGCAATAAAGATGTGTTCCTTAAAAAATATTAATGAGAAATATTTCAGTAAAATTAAAACTCTTGTTCTGTAAAAGATAGTGTTGAGAGAATGGAAAAACAAGGCACACACTGAGAAAAAATATTCAGAAAGCATATATCTGATAAAGAACATATCCAAAATATGCAAAGAACCTTATTTTACACCTCAAGGAACTAGAAAAAGAACAAATGAAACCTAAATATAGTAAAAGGAAATAAATAACAAAAATTAGAGCAGAAATAATTGAAATACAGGCCAAAAAGACAATAGAGAAAATCAATGAAACTAAAAGTTGGTTCTTTGAAAGGATACACAAATATAAGTCTTTAGCTAGACTCAACAAGAAAAATAGACTGAGGACTCATAAATAAAATCAGAAATGAAATACGAGGTATCACAACTGATATCACAGAAATACAAAGGATCATAAGAGACTACTCTGAACAATCATATGCCAACACACTGGACAACCTAGAAAAAAACTGATAAATTTCTAGAAATTTATATCTTACCAATACTGAATCATGATGAAATAGAAAATCTGAACAGACTACCAGTAAGATTGAATCAAAAACTTACCAACAAATGAAAGTTCAAGACCAGATAACTTCACTGGTGAATTCTACATTATATTCTACAATTCTATGTTAATGAAGAATTAATATTAATCCCCAGACTCTTCAAAAATTAAAGGAGGAAAAAACTCTTCCAAACTTATTTTATAAGACTGGCTTAACTCTGATATCAAAACCATAGAAAGATGCCACAAGAAAGAAAATTACAGGTCAATATCCTTAATGAATGTAGATGCAAAAATCATCAACAAAATATTACCAAAAAAATCCAGCAATATATTAAAAGGATCCTGTGCCACGATCAAGTGGAATTTATTCTAGGAATATAAGGATGATTCATCATCTGCAAATTATTCAACATGATACACCATATTAACAAGATAAAGGATAAAAATTATGTAATCATCTCAAAAGGTGCAGAAAAAGTATTGGACAAAATTCAACATCAACTTAGGATAAAAAATCTCAACAAAGTAGTTATAACATACCTCAATATAATAAACCCCATTTATGACAAGCCCACAGCTAACATCATATTCAACAGTGATATGCCGTTCCTGTAAGATCATGAACAAAATAAGGGTGCTCACCCTCACGACTTTCATCCAACATAGTATTTGAAATCCTATCCAAAGTAATTAGGCAAGAAAAAGAAATGAAATGCATCCAAATTGGAAAGGAAAAAGTAAAACTGTCACTGTTTACAGATGACATAATACTATATATAGAGAAACATAAAGACTCCAAAAAAAAAAAAAAAACTAGAATAAACAAATTCAGTAAAGTTTCAGGATACAAAATCAATACACAAAAATCTGTTGTATTCCTATAAACTGATAAACCTCAGAAGGAAAAATTAAGAAAACTATCCTGTTAACAATTGCATCAAAAAGAATAAACTACTTAAGAACAAATATAACCAAGAAGGTGAAGGACCTGTACACTAAAAACTACAAGACATTAATGAAAAAAATTGAAGAAGACACAAATAAATGAGAAGATATTCAATGTTCATGGATTGGAAGAATCAACATTGCTAAAATGTCTGTACTACCCAAAGAAGTCTACAGATTCAATGTAATCCTCATAAAAATTCCAGTTGCATTTTTCAAGGAAATAAAACAAATAACCCTAAAATTGTATGTAACCACAAAACATCTCAAATAGCCAAAGCAATCTTGAGAAAAAAAGAACAAAACTGACAGCATTACACTCCCTGATTTCAAACTATATTACAAATCTGTAGTAATTAAAACAGTGTGTTATGGGCATAAAAATAGACATATATATATATCAATGGAACAGAACTGAAAGCCCAGAAATAAACCCACATTTATGTTCAATTAATTTATGACACTGCAACCAGTTTAAATGGAGAAACGACAGTCTCTTCAATAAGTGATTCTGGGGGGGCGCCTGGGTGGCGCAGTCGGTTAAGCGTCCGACTTCAGCCAGGTCACGATCTCACGGTTCGTGAGTTCGAGCCCCGCGTCAGGCTCTGGGCTGATGGCTCAGAGCCTGGAGCCTGTTTCCGATTCTGTGTCTCCCTCTCTCTCTGCCCCTCCCCCGTTCATGCTCTGTCTCTCTCTGTCCCAAAAATAAATAAAAAAAAAAAAAAAAAAAAAAAAAAAAAAAACGTTGAAAAAAAAAAAATAAGTGATTCTGGGAAAACAGGAAAGCCACATGCAAAAGAAGAGAGCTCAACTATTGTCTTACACCATATACAATAATTAACTCAAAATAGATTGAAGACTTGAACGTAAGACCTGAAACTATAAAACTAGTAGAGAAAAGCATCATCAGTAAGCTCCTTGACATAGATTTGACATTTAATCTGATACCAAAAGCAAAAGCAACAAAAGCACAAATAAACAAGTGGAACTACGTCAAACTAAGCT
This sequence comes from Panthera leo, assembly GCF_018350215.1. Lineage (NCBI taxonomy): Eukaryota > Metazoa > Chordata > Mammalia > Carnivora > Felidae > Panthera > Panthera leo. The sequence continues at coordinate 25,457,881 of NC_056689.1, read as the reverse complement.
TCTGCACTGCAAAGGAGACCACTTACAAAGTGAAAAGGCAACCTACAGAATGGGAGAAAATATTTACAAATCATATATCTGATTAGAGACTAATCCCCAAAAGATATAAAGAACTCATGCAACTCAATAGCAAAAAACAACCAAACAAACAAAACATATGATTAGAAAAATGGGCAGAGGATCTGAATAGATATTTTTCCAAAGAAAACATATCATTCAGGCAAAAGAAAATATGCTCAACATTATTAATCATCAAGGAAAAGCAAATCAAGGCCAGCAAATCACCTCATTCCTGTTAGAATGGCTATTATTAAAAAGACAAAAAACAAGGTAAAATTGTGGAGAAAAAGGAACACTTGTGCACTGTTGGTGGAAACATAAATTGGTGTAGCCACTACACAAAACAATAAAAGGCCCTCAAAGTGCTAGAAATAAAACTACCATGTGATCCAGCAATTCTACCTCTGGGTATTTACCCAAAGAAAATGAAAATGAACTCAAAAAGATACATGCAGGGGCACCTGGCTAATTCTGTCAGTGGAGCATGAGACTCATGATCTCAGGGTTGGAAGTTTAAACCTCACATTTGGTATAGAAATTACTTAAAAAATAAAATATTTTTTTTAAAAAAAGGATATGTGCATCTCCATGTTCCACAGTATTATTTACAATAGCCAAGATATGGAAACAACCTAAGTGTTTGTTGATTGTTGAATGGATAAAGAAGATGTTAATTATACATACAGTGGAATAATAAATCTCACCATTTGCAACAATATGAATGGGCCTCAAAGGCATTATGCTAAGTAAAATAAGTCAAACAGAGAAAGACAAATCCCATACGATATCTCTTTTATGTGGAATAAAAAAAAAAAAGGTTCCAACTTACAGAGACCTGATTGGTGGTTGCCCGGGGTGGTAGAGGGGAGAAATGGGGCTCAAAAGGTAAAAAGAAAAGATAAAAAGTATCTCATCAGTTTTTTTAATAGTGATTACATGTTGAAATAACATTTGGGATATACTATGTTAAATAAAATATATTAAAATTTAAAAAATAAATGTATACAACAGTTAAAACCCAAAAAGAAAATAACCCAAATAAAAAATGGCCAGCATCTGCTGAACAGACACTTTTAGCAAAGAATATACAAACAGTAAAAAGCATATAAAAGGATGTTCAACCTCATATGTCAGTAAAGAATTGCAAATTAAACAATGAGATACTACTACATACTTAATAGGATGCTTAAAAAATTTTCTTTGAACTTGAAAATACCAACTGGTGAAGATGTAGAGAAATAGGAACTCACAGTTACTACTGGTGGGGATAAAAAAATGATATATCTTTGGAAGATAGTTTGACAAAGCTAACTATAGTCTTATCATACAATCTAGCGAGCCATCATGCCTTGGTAATGTACTAATTGAGTTGAAAACATGCCCACCTAAAACCTTCATACAAATGTTTATAACAGTTTTATTCATAAATGGGCAAAACTGGAAGAAACTAAAATGGCCTTCAACAGATAAATGGATAAACAATTGGAATACATCCATACAATAGACTATTATTCAGCAATAAAAAGAAACGACCTATTAAGCCACAGAAAGAAATGAAAGAGACTTAACTACATATTTCCAAGTAAAAGAAGCTAGTCTTAAAAGGCTACATACTGTCTAATTCCAACTATTTAATATTCTAGAGAAGGAAAAAACTGTGGAGACTAAGAACAAACAAACAAACAAAAACCACTAACAGCTGCAGGGAGTAGGAGGTGGGGGGGCGGGGAGAGAGGCAGGTAGAGGAGGGAGAGATAAGTGAAGCAGGGGAGAATGTTTAAGGTAGTAAAATATTCTCTATGAGACTATAAGCCTGGATACACAATAACATGCATTTTTAAAACCCACTGAACTGTAAAACACAGAATAAATCTTAGTGTAAACCATGGACTTCACTTAATAGTGATGTTTCTGGGCACCTGGGTGGCTTAAGCACCTGACTTCAGCTCAGTTAAGATCTCATGGTTCACTAGTTCAAGACCCGAGTCCTTCTCTGTGCTGACAGCAGGCTGGAGCCTGCTTCAGATTCTGTGTTTCCCTCTCTCTCTAACCCCTCCACTGCTTGCACTCTCTCTCTCAAAAATTAGTAAACATTAAAATTAAAAAAAAAATAGTGTTGTTTCAGGGACACCTGGGTGGCTCAGTTGGTTAAGCATTCGACTTCGGCTCGTGGTTGGTGAGTTCGAGCCCCGCATCAGGCTCTGTGCTGACATCTCAGTGGCTTCTCAAATTCTGTGTTCCCGTCTTTCCTTGCACCTCCCCCAGTCTTTCTCTCTCTCTCTCTCTCTCTCTTTTTCTCTCAAAAATAAGCAAACATTAAAAATTTTTTAAAAATAGTGATGTTTCATTAGTAGTTAATTAACATAACAAATATACCACACCAATGCGAGATGTTAATAAAGAAAACTGGAACGAAAGGATGTATATGGAACTCTTTATTTGCTTAACTTTCCTGTAAATGTAAAACTGTTCCAAGAACACCCAAAATCTAATAATTTAAATATAAAATAAAGTAAAATTGTATCTCTGGTATTTTTGCAATGGATTTCACAACAGAATCTTTCTTGAGATACTTTCTATGTTGACAATAAGATCTTTTTCCTTAACCGTTCATGACTAAGCTCCATAACTACATGAAATTCTCCTCCCTGAATGTCTTTGCCTTACCACCAAAGATTTTTGTCTTTCATATACTGTTCACTGACCAAAAGCTTAATCAGTAAATGTGGGCAGTATATTTGATCTTTCTTGACATGGACACAAACACAGTCTTTTTGTATGTTTGGGTTATGGGTGGAGGTGAGAAGAGTTCAGAGAGTGTTCTCTCTACTTCTTTCTGAGCCCAGTGCTTGTGACTGACCCTTCACTGCCTTTCTCCCCTGAAGTTTTCTCCTTTTGCGTTGTGGAAAAGGACACATTTATCACGAGTGAATTGACCTATTTCAAATGCATCAAACTATCAAACCTTTAAAGCCTTGTCAAGAACAGGATTTCCTCAAGAAAAGTACCTCATGATCCACTGGTTTCACTTGCAGAAATATTTTTTTTTTCCTGAATTTAACCTGAATGAAGTATATGCCATGTGACCTGCCTATCCCATTTTTTTGCTCTGAGCACTGATTCATACCCTTGGTTCCTTTTTTTCTTAGTAGGCACAGCCACTGTGCTCTTGAGTTCACATTAGCATATATTTACAATAAAAATATTAGTTTCTTCTCTTTTCTGTCTTTTTTCTTCATAATTTCCAATTTTCCACTTCTTTATAAGTTATGCAAAATAATCCGCCAATTTCTCTCTCATCAAAAATTATGCTAAATATGAACTGTCAGATGGCTCAGAATGTGACAAATCATAAGACATGGGAAGTACATTCCTACAGTGTATTTTAAAAAAAAATTTTAATGTTTATTTATCTTAGAGAGAGAGAGACAGAGAGACAGAGAGAGACAGAGAGAGAGCATGAGTGGAGGAAGGGCAGAGAGAGAGGGAGACACAGAATCTGAAACTGGCTCCAGGCTCCGAGCTGTCAGCACAGAGCCCCGACGCGGGGCTTGAACTCATGGACAGCGAGATCAGGACCTGAGCCGAAGTCAGACGCTCAACCGACTGAGCCACCCCTCTGCAGTGTAATTTTATATACAAACTTGATTGCCTTTGTTAGAACCAGGCTCATGTTTGGCTAAGTAAACCAGATAGTCTCTCAACAGGCGGGAATAGGGAACAATGCCACTCATAAAATATGAAGACAATAACTTGTCAAAGGTGCTAAAAATTGTGCAGAGCCAGTTAGGCCTAGATGTTTCCGCTTTTCCCCCATAATATCACTTATCAAATTATGTTGCAATTACCTATTTATTTCTCTGTCTCACCCATATTTAAGCTTCAGGAGAACACAAATCATGTCTATCATTTTCACCATTTTATCCCTAGCACCTAGCAAAGTGCCTGTTTATATAGGTGTGCATTAAATAACCATGAGGCAAATAAACAAAGTAAGTAAATAGACAAGATAATCTTATCAAATGGCAAAGGATTCTAGCAACGTGCTGGGGAATTGGAATCGTACTCTATTAAAGGATTTTCTCTATCCATTCACTTCCAGTTAGTCCTCAAGCAAGCATAATTAGTATTTCCTGTTATTAAAAAGTATCTAAAAGTTTATTAACAAATTCTGAAGCGCACACACACACTCTTTGACTTTCTATTTTTTTTTTTTCTGACTTAACCTTACCTACTTGATGTGCCCATTTCTTAATAGATGCAAAGTCCTCTCCTAAAACCTTTTATTCTTGCTTGCAATTATTCAGATTAAAAATATTTTTTGGGGGGCGCCTGGGTGGCTTGGTTGGTTAATCGTCCGACTTCGGCTCAGGTCATGATCTCACGGTCTGTGAGTTCGAGCCCCATGTCGGGCTCTGTGCTGACAGCTCAGAGCCTGGAGCCTGTTTCAAATTCTGTGTCTTCCTCTCTCTCTGCTCCTCCCCTGTTCATGCTCTGTCTCTCTCTGTCTCAAAAATAAATAAACGTTAAAAAAAAAATTAAAAAAAAATATTTTTTTTATAAAAGCTTACTTATTTTGAGTATATTTGCAGTTTAATAGAACTCAGAGCCCCAGCTGATGATGAAATGCCCATATGTCTTACCCATTAAAAAAACAAAAAAAACAAAAAACAAAAAACAAAAAAACAGAGCTGCGGTACCTGGGTAGCTCAGTCGGTTAAATGTCTGACTCCTAATTTTGGCTCAGGTCATGATCTCACATTTACCTCATCCACAGACATAAAATCGAGCTCCGCATTGGGTTCTGTGCTGACAGTGCAAAGCCTGCTTGGGAATCCTCTGTCTCCCTTTCTATCTCCCTCCCACCCCCTCTCGAGTTCAAAAATAAATAAATAAACATTAAAAAAAAAAAGCAGATCTGTCTTTCTCTTATTGATGAGCAAGAATTGTTTACATATTCTAGTTATGGGTTCCTTGTCAATTATATGTATTACAAATATTTTCTTTTTCTTTAACATTTATTTATTTTTGAGACAGAGAGAGACAGGGCATGAATGGGGGAGTGGCAGAGAGAGAGGGAGACACAGAATCGGAAGCAGGCTCCAGGCTCTGAGCCATCAGCCCAGAGCCCGATGCGGGGCTCGAACTCATGGACTCACAGACCGTGAGATCGTGACCTGAGCTGAAGTCGGACGCTTAACCGACTGAGCCACCCAGGCACCCCAGTATTTTCTACTCTATAGCTATCTTTCCTTCTTTTAGTTGTGTTGGATAAACCAAAGCATTGAATGCAAAACAAGTCCCATCAAGTATATCTTGATGCCTAGTGCTTTTTGTGTTCTGTTAAAAAAATTACCTCTACAAGGTTTTTAAAGATATTATTTTAGCTTACTTTCTAAAATAGTTTTTGTCTTACCACTCTTTTATAGGAATATAATTCCATGTGAAATTGGCTTTGTGTGTGAAACCAAGTTTGGTTTGTTTGTTTGTTTGTCTGTTTGTTTTTCAACGTATGCATTCAGTTGATCCAGCTCCTAGGTTCACACATACTAGAGGGCAAGAAGAGGCTGAAGAAAGAGGCTGACCACTCCAGATCAATAGGTGGCAGTTTACCAGGCTTGTCTTGAGTAACCAGAAGATGAGTAGATTTCCTAACCTGCTTGTAAGAATCTTAAGTTTAGATGGAGCCCTTAACTGGTTTCAGTCACGTAGAGTCCAGACAGTCTCAACAACACATTGGTTTCCCAGGGTTGCATCCCTGAAAGTGGCTCCCACTGTGGGAAGTGTGGCAAAATCACAGATTCTAGGACCAGGGAAGAGGGTGAGGAGCCTCCAATTACTTGGGTCCTGCCTGTGGGTCAACATGCTGTCATTTCCTCTCAAGAACCTCCTCCAACACAGCTCCATTTATTTCCCAATGTGTTGCACTTGCGCACTGATCATACATCAAATGAACCTATGTCTTACTTTAGGTTACTCCATAAAGCAGAAGCTAAAACACAGGCTTGTATGCAGATAGTTTATTTTGGAGAGTTATTCCAGGAAACTAAGAAGAGTCTAAAAAGAGTGGAACAGAAAAAAATTAAAAAAAATTAAAAAAAAATAGAGTGAAACAGATAAGGAAGAAAGCCATTAATGAGTTATCACTGTAACTGAGGTTCAGATCCTCTAAAGAACACTATAAAATGTGCCTCAAAAATATTCCTCACAAGAGAGGAATATTTGTCCACTGATACTGATTCTCTGGTCAGTGGTTCCTCTGGGAGTGTTGAGTCCCTTTTGATTTCAGATATGCATGCATTAGAATGGCTGAGTGGCTAATGCCCTCAGAGAAGATGCACACAGCAGTAGACAAGTCCTGGGGCAGAAAACAATGGATATATGATGCAGGTGAGGTGAGGTGTTAATGGCTATATCTTCATGCAGCTGGTTACTTCAATGCCTCGAATAAAAAGGTAGATTGACAAGAGGTGGATCAGGACATACAAAATGCCTGATACAGTTTACCCATTAGACCAACCAGATCTGCTCAAGTCCTGTCCAACACAGAGATGGCCTGCTGCAATCCATAAAAATCTGAATACAAAAGTTGCCATTTAACAACCATTTTGAAGCTGAAATTGATATTTATTATCCCCCTCCTTCATCACTTCTTCTAAATTTACCTCATCCACAGACATCACTTCAGCATTCCCAAGTGGCATTTCCCAAAGGTGACACTGATTTTCACTATTGAGCCAATGCATTCATATATTAACATTTTGGGGGCATGACTGTTACAATTTCCCATTTATGGTTAAAAATGGCCATTGACACACTTAAGAGACACCCCAACAAATCCTCTGAGTTTTTCACGTACATTCTTTCCACCCCCATTTTTCTAGCAAAAATCGTAGAAACTCTTGATAATCAAAGTCAACTATCACCACGGATATTTGTTTTTATCAATTTGTTTTGTTTTATTTACATGAGAAGACCAAAATAACAACATGGTAGTTATAGCGTCAAATTCAGTAACATCCTTTCTCTACCATCTAACAGAAGTATTCCAGTATCCTGGGGAAATAGAAAATTTAATCTAAAAGAGTCTAAATTTGTGAAGGAAAAATCTGTGCAGGGTTTGTCAACTATCCTCTCCCTGCATCTTTCTAAGGCACCAGACTATCAGTTACCTCCTGCATATGAGGTCAAATCAGTATGTAGTCATCAATAGAGTTCCCAGCATGATCTGTGAATGTCAAAATGACCAAGTTCTCTTTGGATCATGTTGTCATCAAGAGTAGAGCTAACATAGTCCTAAAACAAGACTGAAAGTATACTATCTTTTGCACACAAATATGATCTCTTTTTGATGAGCTTTACAGTTGGGCATTGGGGAAAATATAGTCACCGTATCAACAACTACTGGCTTGATCCATTCCAGAGAAAATGCATTTAGTTAGTTTAATAGTAGTTCAATATTCCAATGATATGTCTGTATAGGAAACCTGTTCCCTGATTATAACTGATTGATCAATCCAAGAGAAGACTCCTGACCTACTTATACCAGTCAGACTATTTACAAGGGGATATTGGGTTTCAACCAGAAGGCAACAGAAACTGGAAGTCAAGGGATTAGTGCTGATAATGGCAACTATTTAGAGAGAATATCAAAATCTTTTTGATACTAAGTTCACCGGAAGGCTACTTATATTGTTTTCCTTTCTGAGTCCTTGGTTGTTTAGCTTTTCCTTCATTTTTTGATATCCTTCCTATAAACTTGACATTTTTAAGGTAAATAGGGATGTTTTCTTATGCGTAACAAAGTAATCTAGTAAACAAACATCATTTAAAAGAGTTTGCAGAGTGTACTACTGGACCAATGTCATGAAAGTGATTCCAAGATTTTGCTTTTAGGGTCCTTACTCGTTCACCATGCTTCTTTCTTCATATTCTTCCAGCAGATAAAGTGATATCATTTATCCATCTAAAACACACATAAATTTATATAAATGTTTTGAGACAAAGGGACCAGTTATGCTACAAATAGCAGCAACTACTTTGATTTTTCTTTAACAGACATACCTGGCAATTATTCTAGAAGCAAAAGATGGTGATTTTGTTCTCCATGATAAAATGAAAGAAGAACTCATTCAAAAGTCTAAATTAAGAAAGGGGCAGAATTAAATAGCAAAGGGTACTTGGGAAGGAATTATATTTACCAAATAATTTTACTACTAATTCTATGGGATATTATTTGGTATATGGGGGAGGGGGAAGTATCCCTCAATTATTAGGCTGGAGAAACGTTGAGTAAAAACCAAGTCCACAGATCACCCTAATGCCAGTTTTCTTTGAGCCTTTAATATTCAGTGCATACAATGAATCTCCAGTAAGCAGGTACTCTACGGAAACATTCTCAAAGTTATTTGATTATGAAATACTTTTGTTGTGGAACATAGGGGAAGATTAAGGTTCTGGAGTATACACTTTGAGAAATGCTCTGCTTGGGAGAAAATGAATTATTCAAGTTCAGTCTGTATTCTCTTCACCTTTGAAGAATTTAGTCCTGGACCCAGTGATGTATAAATGTTGAAGAAAAGTAAGTGAGTGAGTAAGTATTTAAGCAAATAGTTAAACTTATGTCATCATAATGATGAGAAGATGTGACTACTTTTTGGTTGTTTTTAGTTTTTACATTTTTTTTAGTGAAAACTGTTAAATGATTAGAAGAATGTATGGATACTATACAAAGTATTTATAAACTTTATTAATTTCAATTCATTTGAACACCTATCAAAACCCCATGATGTAAGTATTATGATTTCCCATTTCTTCAATGAACAAATCGAGGCTTAGAAATTTTTAGTAAATATCCAATGATACACAACCAATGGGGGGAAGCAAGGCTGAGAGCCTAGTTCCTCTACCTCTGTATCCTGCACTTATAACCAAGATGATGGTATCTCTGTGTTTGCCTCAAGTGTTCTGTTGCTTGACAAAAACACTAATAAACATAGGAAATGAACAACCCCAGTTTTTCTTTCCTTTTGGAATTGAGCTAGAAAATTCAGGACCACAGATTAAATGATATCTATCCCTTACTTCCCATTAGTGAGGCTGAGAGGCACTGGGGAGTTCCTCCAGGCAGGAATCAGGGAAAACTGGGCTTAACCCCAGCTCTGAAGACTGCTAGACCTTTCAGTCTCTTCATTTGTAAAATGGGGAGAAGACTTACAGAGTTGTTCAGGAGATGAAAAAAAATTATACATATAAAGGGACAAGCATGATGACCATATTGTTGACTCTAGAGCCAGACTACAATGATTTGAATTCCAGCCCCAATATCTTCTAGCTGATGAATACTGTGCAAGTTATCTCATCTATCCGTGCTTAGTTTCATGATCTATAAACTTGATTGGTAATAGTCTCTACTTCTTAGGATTGTTAAGAGAATCAAATGAGTTAATATATATGATGCCCTTAAATCAGTGTCTCACTCATGGAAAGCACTATGCAGGGGTTAGTCATAATAAATATTCTGCAAATGGTACCTTTTATATTTATGGTTCCCACCAGCATGTAGAAAACGCACGAGGCTTTGATAAATCTTCATTGGATTGGTCTCTGCTATTACTAGCCATATCACCCTGTCAACTTGCTTAATTTTTCCAAATATTAGTTTTCTCTTTTGTAAAATACAAATTAAAAAAATCTGTATCTCCACAGGTCTTTCAAAAGGATTAAATTACTCATCATCTGCAAAGCCTGGCATAGAGCAGTTTTAAATAAATGTTACTATTCTCCTTCCTCCCTCCTGTCCTCCTTCACTCCTTTGCTTTTCCCTCCTTTATTTTTGTTCTCTGAAACTCTCAAATACCAAGTAAAAATTCAACTTATGGTGAATATTTCAAAGATACAATCACTAAGTATAACAATGTTTTCAAGATGATTTTGGATACAAATTTAACTTAGATACCATGATAGAAAATATAGCACATCAAAATATTTCTTTCTTTCTTGGAGGCATATTTCGTTTTTCAACTGATATGATATACTGATAAATTTTCCCATTTGCTTACAAGTGGTAAATAAAGACCTGAGAGAATTGGGTAAATATTCCCAAAATTTGAGAATATTATAGAGGTGGCAAGAATCTGGCTTTCTTGATCAAAGAGTGGATTTTCTTCCAATCCTCTGATTTAATTTAAGTCTTATGAAGCAAAGAAGTCTTGAATCAAATGATCTCTTACTAATGCTAAACCTCTAGGGCCCTTTGAATTTACGGATACCTTCATGTACTATCCTCAACACAAGCATTATGGAAAAATTGTCATTATAAATTGTATTGATGCTGTGATTCAAAGCAAGCTTTGTGTCCTTTGAGAGACTTAAAATATTACAACCTGGAGACATATAAAGATGTTCTAACCAATCAGCACTAACAACACCTTACATGTATATTCAGTTTTATAGCTCACAAAGGAATTTTACATGTATTTTCACACATCATCTCTGTGAAGTAAGTGGCACACGTATTATCATCCCAATTTTATAGATTAAGAGAATAAGACACAGACAGATGAAAAGCTATGGTCAAAATTTCACAGCTTATAAATAGAGATACAACTAGAAGAATCTTTATCTTAGTCTAAAAAATGTTATTTTTGTTATAAATGTTATTTTCCAACAATGAAGGAAATAAATGTGTGGCAGAAAGAAAACCAGCCCTTTAAATCTCTCAGTAGTTTTTTTAATTCCCTTCATTATTTTTAAAGTATACTACAAAGTACCGTTGAAATCTATAATCTTTATGAAGAGATATAAAAATCTACCAATAATCTTTACTTTTTGCAGGAAAGTTGAGGACTGCTTCATATTTCCTATGGTCAGCTGATAGTTGATGATGAGGGATAGGAACGAAAAAAGTCAACAAATAAGAAAGAAAATAATTTGTATTGGGCATCATTAACTTGTGAGAAATAGTAAAAATATCAAAAGACTTGGGGCGCCTGGGTGGCTCAGTCGGTTGAGCGTCCGACTTCGGCTCAGGTCATGATCTCACAGTCTGTGAGTTCGAGCCCCGCGTCGGGCTCTGTGCTGACAGCTCAGAGCCTGGAGCCTGCTTCACATTCTGTGTCTCCCTCTCTCTCTGCCCCTCCCCCACTCATGATCTCTCTCTCTCTCTCTCTCTCCCCCCCCTCTCTCTCTCTCTCTCTCTCTCTCCCTCTCTCTGTCAAAAATAAATTAACATTATTTTTTTTAATTCAGTCTCTCTCCCTCTGCCTCCTTCCCTGCTTGCCTCCATGCTCTCTCTTTCAAAAAAAAGTAAATTGTTATTCTTAGTCAAATGTCCCCTGCAGACAGAAGAATCTCCAAGATGCACTAAGGTTAGGGCAAAGATTAATTTAGTAGTAATTTAGAATCATAATAGTTATTTTTATCTGTGATTATTTTATTATATAAATAAATATAATGGAAAATGGATGAAAAACCTAAATCCTAGAAAACAGGCAACAACCTTTGACCTCGGCCATAGCATCTTCTTACTAGACATGTCTCAGGAGGTAAGGGAAGCAAAAGCAAAAAAAAAAAAAAAAAAATGGACTACTGGGACCTCATCAAGATAAAAAGCTTCTGCCCAGCAAGGAAACAATCAATGAAACTATAAGGCAACTGACAGAATGGGAGAAGATATTTGCAAATGACATATCAGATAAAGGGTTAGTATTCAAAATCTACAAAGAACTTATCAAACACAACACCAAAAAAAAAAAAAAAAGTTAAAAAAAAATAACGCAGTGAAGAAATGGGCAGAAGACATGAACAGACACTTTTCCAAAGAAGACATCCAGATGGTTAACAGACACATGAAAAGACACTCAACATCACTCATCATTAAGGAAATACAAATCAAAACCACAATGAGATAGCACCTCACACCTGTCAGAATGGCTAAAATTAACAAGTCAGTAAACAATAGATGCTGGTGAGGATGCAGAGAAAGGGGAACCCCTTGCACTGTTGGTGGGAATGCAAACTGATGCAGCCACTCTGAAAAACAGTATGGAAAATTAAAAACAGAACAACCCTACAACCCAACAATTGCATTACTAGGAATTTATCCAAAGGATACAAAACTCTGTTTATAGCAGTGCTATCAACAATGGCCAAATTATGGAGAGAGCCCAACTGTCCATAAACTGATGAACAGATAAAGAAGATGTGGTATATACATACAACAGAATACTCTTTGGGGATCAAAAAGAATGGAATCTTGTCATTTGCAACAACGTAGATGGAGCTAGAGTTTATTACGCTAAGTGAAATAAGTCAGGCAGAGAAAGACAAATATTATATGATTTCACTCATATGTAGAATTTAAGATACACAACAGATGAACATAGGGGAAGGAAAGGAATAATAAGATAAACAGGCAAAGCATAAGAGACTCTTAAATACAGAGAATATAATGGAGGGTGCTAGAGGGGAGATGGATAGGGGGATGGGGTAAATGGGTGGTGGACATTAAGGAGGCCACTTGTTGAGATGAGCACTGGGTGTTATGTGTAGGTAATGGATCACTGGGTTCTATTCCTGAAACCAAATCTGCATTGTATTTTAGCTAACTTGAATTTTAAAAATATAAATTTAAAAAAAGAAAAAATATAAAAACAATGGAAATTTAAAGCACTGTCAGTATAGATCAGAAATTAATTTCACATTTTTAATAAAGACTCGAAGGAATGAATAAAATAACATGCTCAAGGCAATTTTAGAAGAAAAATTCTATGATTTTGTAGAATTTTTAGCTGGATGAATTTGATAGGTCATCTCACATTCTCTTTACCTTTCACCCTTTAATTTACAGATTGCAAATCACAGACCCAGAAAACAATCCTGACTTGTTAATTAATGGGTAAGCTAGATCTAGAACTCAAGTGTCTAAATCTTAAGACAGTTACATACCACCAAGTAGGATTCATTAAACAAACTTTTGTAAGTTTATATGCCAATCATCAAACAAAACTAAATTTTTCAATGAACTATTTTGTCTATGGTTTACCTAGAATCGGGAGGTTAAACACTTGAAAGTTCCCTTTGACATTGAAAATGTGGACTTATTACACTCTTCATTTTTTTTCCTAACCAACAAAAAAAATAGGTTTTTGGTCAATTAGAGGTTGAGAAACAACTCACTTTTTATGTTTTATTGTGATAAAAACTGAATTTTAAAACTTTTATTTTTTGCTATAACTAGGAAAATCAAAGTCAAATGGCAAATTCTAATAGTGTTTTATCATCTTTTTAGAAAATAGATATAGCAAGTTTATTTCCTCTGAAGCCTCATACACCTCTGTATGCATATAGATTTGCCAACTGGGCCATTCAGGGACTATTAGGCTCCAATTCTCATACAAATATAGAAAATATAACCCTGGCTTTTGATCAAAAACATATTCTCAATGTGCTCATGAAATAGCAGGAAAAAAAAAAAAAGAAAGAAAGAAAAAGAAAAAGAAAAGAAACAATCTTCCCAAGCACTGGGATTGTTATTACCTTATTTTCAATTCCACATGTCAAATGGAATCCTGGAGGGATCAGACATAATACTGGAAAGTACATTACAAGGGGAAAAAAGCTCTCTATTAGTCTGATGATAAAACTAGGTGAACAAATGCCTCTTCTCCTTCTCCAATTTTCTAGTATGGCTTCCCGCCTGCAGGTAAAAGTGTAAATTACAAATAGAAGAAATTGAGTATCTATGTATCTATTAGTTTATAGCTACCTAGCCAGTTTAAAATGAAATGCTCAACTATGTTTCATCTTATTACCTCCAGTGGAGAGGGAAAAAAATAAAAATAAAAAAATGATAGGTATAGAATTTTAAGCTACTGGGGCAGTATTATTACAGTCTCAAAATATTTTTATTCATAGGATATTTACGGATTTTCCATCGGAAAATCTATGGTAAATAATCTGAGTATGTCATCATATCAAAATGATTGCTTAAAAGAAAAGAAAATATCCAGGTAATTGGGTGAATTTTTCACTTTTCATTTGATAATTTAGTAAAATGTAGATAGAGTTGAAATCCATTGTTAAAAAGAAATGGCTTATTAATGAGTCATGAATTAAAGTCTGGAATATTTTAAGTACAAAAAAATTTAAATGTAATATTCATTATCAAGCTTCAGGCTAAGTTAGGAATTTCTAAAATTGCTTAATTTAGGTACTTGTGTAAGGCCATTTCTCATTGTCGGTCTTATGAGATCAGACATTTTTAGAAATGGATCTGGTCTAGATGGATGTGTTCAATTAGAACAAATGATTTTAACCAATAGTAAGAGTAAGTAATTTTGGTTCTTAAAATTACTAGTACTTAATTGATCACAAGTATGGAAAAAAGGGAATTTTGATAAATAAGATTTGTCGTGAGGTGATTCTATGTTCATTTGATCATTTTTAAATTGCAGTTTAAAAGTTATCAGATAAAGAGAATCAGATATGTGCATGTATATGTATATATCTGTATATACATACACATCACACACTCAAATTTGTATGCACACATACACATATTATAGCCAATAATTTATATGCACACATATACATATTATAGCCAATAGACTGAGACATTGTTCAACAGGTTGAGCATTCTTTCTCATCTCAGTCAATCATAGTCAGTTTTCCAATAGTCTCCCTAAGGATTTTATGACCAGGACCAATTAGGCAGTATTGCTCTATTGGATTGTTAAGGCTTGCCAACAGTTTGGTGAATTACACAGCTGTCACATTAATTCATGAGTGATAGTCAGCAGAAAGACAATAACAGTAACAAAAGTACCCAGTGTACCAATCACAGGAAAAAAAAGAAGCCAATGTTCTAAAGTAGTCATGGAATCATCATAGGGAAAAATAAGCATATCCCAATTTATGGATATTTTGCATGTAGAAGAGAATGAAAAACACAGCAGGAGCTCAGTAAGTGATTGGCCTCACTTCACTCCTCCCAATGGATCACTAGGATCACTTTAAGACCTTATAAACCCTAAGAACTCATTCTTCAGGGAGATTACACCTAAAAAAATATCAAACATAAATATTACCTACACCCTACCATCCCAGACACAGATAAAGAGATAGAGCTAGAGACGTACACAGAGATATGGATGTTCACATCTCTCTCTGTAGATATGTAAAAACAACTTGAAAGTCTTTTAATTTTTAAGAAAATTAAGTTATAATTTTCTTAATCTATGTTTTGCCACGTGAATTAGTGCAAGTTCTCTGAAGAGTCCATTGCAAATTCCTTAGACATTTAGTCATAAGGAACTTACTGGGAAAATACCTATGTCAGAGAAAATGGGAGGTTGTGAAGAGGGGCACCAGGAGAAGCTGAGAGAGTCATCAGACACAATTACAGTCTAACTGGAAGGAGGGAGAAAGACAATGTTGGGTAAAAACCTCCTAAACTATTGTATAGTCTAAGAAAGCATAATCCATTCTCAAGAATTCTTGCACTGTTATAAACTATGGGACATTTTCTTTTTTTTAATTTTTTTAATGTTTATTTATTTTTGAGACAGAGAGAGACAGAGCATGAATGGGGGAGGGTCAGAGAGAGGGAGACACAGAATCCGAAGCAGGCTCCAGGCTCTGAGCTGTCAGCACAGAGCCCGATGCGGGGCTCGAACTCACGGACTGTGAGATCATGACCTGAGCCAAAGTCAGATGCTTAACCAAATAAGCCACCCACGTGCCCCAATGGGACATTTTCAAAGGCAAGGAAACATTAATGCCTAAAGTGACAGTCATTGGATTGAAATAATGCTTGATTTGTGAATGTTTAGTAAACATTTGTTCATTTTGATTTTGTAATTTTCTTAAGTAAACTCAACAGATTCTTTATAGAAATTATCCCAATTCTTTACCCTGCCTTGTCATCTATCACTTCCTACCATCAAGAAGGACAGTCTGTTTTCTCACTCCTTAAACATAGACTAGATTTTTTAAACTGCTTGGCCAACAGAATGTGACAGTAAGGAGGGTATCCTGGTTCTAAGACTGAGCCTCAAGAGACTTTTGTGAGCTTCCATGGTCTCTTTTCCTCCTTTGTGTTTTCCATTAGAACATACTTGAGCTAGCATCTAGAAAAGGAAACATGCACAGAAGAGAGTCACTGATTATCCCCATGGAAGCGCCACAGGAGAGAGTCCAGCCAAGAGAAATAAATCCACCCAGCAGACCTACAGCTGACCATAGTCAGACACACAAGAGAACTCTTCCAAGCCCAGTTCATGTCTCCAGAATCATCCAGCTAACCATTTGTCTTGTGATCAATAATAAATTGTTGTTATTTTAAACTTCTAAGTAGTGGGTGATGTGTTATTCAGCAGTGGGTAGCTAATATGTTGGTTACCAAACAATATAAAGTGTACGTGTCTAAGCCCTTGACTGTAGTACTTTGTAGATTTAGTGCTACACAACCACACACACACACACACACACACACACACACACACACACTCACACAGTGTGTCTTAGGGACCAGTGAATGAGACTTTTACTAAGTTCTATGCTTTGAAGAAAATTAAATGTTATTGGTAGATATAAATAACTTCAGCCATCATGGAGTAAGTTCCCTGTCTAGTTCCCCATTTATCCCATCAGTTGGTGTAGTGACTTCAAAAAAGTCCTGGAGCCCTGAGTCATTACTGCCATTGGAGGATGGTCCAGGAAAAGATTACCTCAGATCTCGCCAAAAGAAGTAAAGAAAGAAAGAAAGAAAGAAAGAAAGAAAGAAAGAAAGAAAGAGAGGGAGGGAGGGAGGGAGGGAGGGAGGAAGGAAGGAAGGAAGGAAGGAAGAAAAAAGATACTTCACATTCTACTCTAAAGGCATTGAAAACCAACCATTTTTAGCTGCCTTTTTGGGGCCTTTATAGTGAGTCTGGGAACCCAAAGGGGTATAAAAAGTGATTCATGTCCATGACCAATATTTAAAGGCAAAAGAACAATAAAATTATTATGATGGCATTAAAATTTTCATTTTCATCTGGAAACAACACAGTGGTCAATTTTTTGCTTGGCATAGTACTTGCAATCTTAATTTTCTATTAGGTTTTTGTATCTCCATCCACAATGGACTTTATTTAAATGACCTAAATATTTTAATTTAACCAAGGCATGCTGTTTATTTAGGCTGCCGAGAGTGATAATTCTGAGGATGCTTTTATGCCCTCATTTAATTTCCTGATAGCAATTTCCTCTGTTAGGAGACCTACAAATCATATTATTTACAAGCTTGAAATGTCTGGAAAACATGAAGCCACACACTACCTATAGTGTCCTCTCACATATCTGTCAGCATTTATACAAAGTCGAGGCACCTGGGTGGCTCAGTCAGTTAAGCATCTGACTTCGTTTCAGCTCAGGTCACGATCTCACGATCAGTGGCATTGACCCTGTGCCAGACTCTGGGTTAACCACATGGAGCCTGCCTGGGATTCATTCTCTCTCTCTCTCTCTCTCTCTCTCTCTCTCTCTCTCTCAAAATAAATATTTTTTTTAATCTTAAAAAAGAAAGATTCATACAAAACCACTCAGATTCTGGGCCTATAAAACCCTAAGACAAACATAACCCAGCCCACAGTGCCAATTTTACATATAAAAAAGATGCACTTGGAGCTCCAGTTTTGAAAAGTACTATAGAGACACAAGATCTGAGCAAATTATAGACAGAAGGCCACTAAAACCCCAGCCACTTTCCCCTGTCCTTTATCTTCAGTCCTTTACATATTGACTAACAGAATAGCTATCCTAAGACATGGCTCATATTGGGCCATTCCCAGCTCACAAACCATCACAAATAGTAAAAGCCCAAGTTCTCAAAGCCTTCTAAGATCTGGCTACTGATTCTCTTACCAGCATTAACCTCTGATTAATTCACCCATTAACCAGACACACCCAACTCTTCATTGTTCTCCTGATTTTTGAACTTCCTTTTCTGATTAAGGTAATCCAAAGACCCACTGAGAATTCCTCTTCGACTATGACTGTTTCTTCTTATAGGAATCCTATGACTTTCCACAACCCAACTCAATGGTCTCAGCTCACATAATGAAAGGTTATTTGCAAACATGTCTATTTCACCTAACATGCTATAAAGTTCTTGAGATTAGAAGTCTAGTTCATTTTTGCTGACTCAATAACATCTGTCTCTGTGCCTAATGATTAAAATAATAACAACAACAATGATGTTAGGGTTATGTAGCATAGATGCTACATATACATACCTATACACATATACACACACACTCATACACACACATTCCATGTTGCCCTCTTCAGATTTACAATAAGATCACATGTCTTTCAATAATTAAATCAATATAGGTATAGTCTTCCAATATGCTACCAAAAAATTCTCTTTGTTTCTTTCCTGCTTTTCCCCCTACTTACGAAGACTGGTGCATATCCCCACACAACAACTGAGTGAAAAGGATGCGTCATGAACACAAATATCTCCCAGAGGAAAAACTGAAAGCTCTCCAGTATGTTGGGAATCTCCATTCTCTACTATGATGGCTATTATCACTGTAAATGAAAGGAAAAAGAGGATACCCTTCTTGTGGTTCAATTCAGTTCCTGTATCCTTGTTTTCCTGTATAAAAAGACGTTGCAAAATTATGACCATTTTCTTGAAAGAATCTTAAACTCATGTGCATTCATATATTTTTCACATATTTCTCCAAGGAACATTCAGAACACTTTCATCTTCAAGCGTTAGTCTAACAAAGGCTTTGCACACAACCGCAGGTAATCATTCCGCTAACACAGCTCAGACCCAGATGCTGATTCCAAGATACTAATCTTCATTCCTCTCTCCTTACGGTGAGTTTCCCCACAGGGACCTACGGCCTCTTTTCTACTCTGGCAGGTCCCTACTAGTGCATCAGAGATGCCAAATAACAGTTGGAATATTGAAAGTGTTCGGGTCACTTCACTTAAAATTAGAACTTCACTGTACGCACATGACACTTCAATGAAGCTAATTTTCTTTAAAAAGAAAAAACAGGAAAAAGAAAACTGAAAGATGAGAATCTTAATCCCTTTCTTTCCAAGAAGTCTCCTGGGTTTGCTACCAATGTGATCACTCCTCTTCCTCAGTGATCTCAGATCTCCACCCTGCAAAAGTTGTGGGGAGAGACAGCCTCTGCCAGGCCTAGGAAATCTCCAGTCATGTCCTTTCCCGCCAACACATTCGCATGACTAGTATCTTTGACGTTGTGTTCTTCCAAAAGACATCTAATGTCTCTAACTCCAGAAATAAAGGCAACCAATAACTTGTAAGCAGGATTCTCTAACTTATAAAAAGAAAACTGTGAGAGAAGAAAGAAAAAAAGGGAGACAAGAGGGAGGTCAATAAAATAAAACAATTAAGCCTAAATTCTAAATTTCCTTACGTTCTATTATGTGAGAGGCACTGTATTAAACACTTCTTACATAGGTTCTCTTTTAATCTTGACAACCATCCTTGTGCTTATTGATTGAAAATTGAAGAATCAAGCGAGGAAGAATATCCCCAGGTCACCCAGCTGGTGGACATCAGATTGAAGAGTGAAACTGAGATCTGTCTGATTCCACAGCCTATATTGTGGCCACCAAAACTCAACTGCCCCATTAAAGATCCCCTCGGTAGTGGGTTAATTGAATTAAATAGAATGTAAGTACCTTCCTACTATTTTAAGGAGAGCAAGCCTATTTCATCCCATTTATTATCGCACATTATCCACATATTGACAAAGATACACAGAACAAATGTATATTAAGTATCTGTTTGGGGCACTCTTCTGGGTTAATTCGCTTCCCTCCTCTTCCTATACTGTACCACCAGGGCCTGATGAGGCAGCAATATTATCCTTCCACTAAAAGAAATGCCTATGTAACTATGTTACACAATACTGAATCACTGAATTTTTTTTAAATAACAATTTTCTTCTGTAACATTTCATAGTGCCTGCAATTGTCATATAGGCATTATGATCAGGCTGCATTGCACAGATCTCTTATGCAACCAGCATCATTTCATTCAGTTTTTTTTTTTCTCTCTCATTTCCTGCATAAGGAAATTCCATTTGGTGGAATTGTATTTTGATTCACAAACTATGTTCTTGAAATTAGCAGCTTAAAAAAGATGGAAAAATGTGTCTTTGTCTCCTGCGTTACTAGCAACTCTGTCTAGTTTTTACTCTTGCTTTGGGATCATCTTTGGTGTCCAGCATAGTGACTGATAAAGGACATTCCTGCCTCTAAGTATTAAGAACAGTGATCATACATGGAGAAGGACTCATTCTGGAATAAAACTTCAAGTGTTTTTGGTTTAAAAAAACCTCTTATATGAGGTTTTTGAAACCTTAATGAAAAAAAAAGGAAAAAAAAAACCCTTCTATGTTTCCATAATATTGACAGTAAAACTAAAAATAATACCAGGTGGTAAAAATATCCACATCGTATTTCATAAGACCATAAATATAATAGATTAGCATGTAAATACGGAATTGGGAGATAAAGACAATGTGCTCATGCTTATTAGTGCACATGGTCATTAGCAAATCATTTCCGGAAGGGCGACACTTCCTTCAGAAATTTACCTATCATGTCTGCAAAGTTTGTATATTTCCAAAATACATGGAAAATCACTTTGAGATTAGAACCATGAGTTGCTGTGTTCCACACACATACACTGATCTCCATTTTAGAGTCAATTTTACATGACAGTTACATGTGGCCAGTTGCTAGACAAGCCTTCCACTTACCAAGTGTCATACAGCAAGTCACTTAACCTTGTGAGCCTCAATTTTTCTCACTTTGGAAATCAAGATAATAATATCTACACTGAAGGGTCAGTGAGAGGATTAAATGAGATAATACCTATATAAATCATAAGCACAAAAAATCCTCCAGTTCATGCAGAGCTCTCAATAATAGTAACAGTATCACTGACAATTGGCTCTAAAGTGATTTTCAAAAATATAAATGGTGAGGGGTGCCTGGGTGGTGCCCAGTTGGCATCAGTTTGGTTAAGCATCTGACTCTTGATTTTGGCTTAGGTCATGATCTCATGGTGGTGAGTTGGAACCCCGTGTCAATCCCCTGTTTGGGATTCTCTCTCCCCCTTTCTCTCCGCCTTTTCCCCACTTGTGCTCATGTGCTCTCTCTCAAAATGAATGAACATTTTTTTATTACATATATATGTGTGTATTTATTATATAATTGTATTTATTATATAATTGTATATATGTGTGTGTGTATATGTATTTATATATATATAGTCAAATAACAATCTAAAACTGTTGAAAATTTCAACGTGAATTATTGCTGGCCAGAACTACATTTTCTGAACCCTAATGGCTACTTGTCAAGTATATCACAAGTTGACTAACTGAAATTACAATAATGAGGATTTTTTTTGATCATTCAAGTTCAACAGGATAACTGTAGGGTTGCTGATGAGAGGTGCCTGTCCACTCCAGTGTTCCAAAACCAATTAATCATTTTAAGTTAATGAGCCATGCTTCTACTGAGTGGCAAAAGGGAGGGTGTCCTTTTATATTACACATGCTGCAGATAACTCAATCATATGTCAGCTGGTAAATAATGCTATTAAAAAATAAAGAAGGGAAGGGGATAGATAATGTCAGGAAGGGGGAGATTTCTATTTTAAATAGAGTAGTCAAAGAAGAGGTATAATTTGAGCAAGACCTGAAAAAAGTGAAAAGACTATTCGTGAAAAGTGAAAAGGGAAAAGTACTAAGGAAAAGTACTCCAGGATGAGGGACTAGCCAGTGCTAAAACCCCAAGGCAGCAATGTGCTTCTCCTGGTCAAAGAAAAGCAAGCAGGGCAGTGTAGTTGGAACCAGTGGTCAAGGTGAGGTCTGAGAAGGAGCAGGGCTCAGATCCTGAAGGGCCTGCTATAAACATGGACTTTTATTTTACACAAGGTGGGAAGCCAGTAGAGGTTGGAAGCAGAGGAGTAATATGATCTAGCATGTTGTTTAAAAGAATCATTCTAGCTTCTCTGTGAAGATGGACTGTAGGAGGTCAGGGTGGAAGCAGGGAGACACAGTAAGATAATTCGCCAAAATCCAGGCCAAAGACAGGTTGGTGAGTAACAGAAGCGATAAAAAAAAAAAAAAAAAAGAAAGAAAGCTTGGATTCTGGATATATTTTGAAGGCAGAGCTCACAGGACATATGAACTGATAAGACACAAAATATACCTAAAATATGAGAAGTCCAAGATTGTCTTGTTGGAACAACATGAAGGAAGATACAGTCATTTATTCAGACAGGGAAACCTGATGAGAAGTTTAGTAGGAAAGTCATGGGTTCAACTTGGGTCATGTTGACTTTGAGAATTCTATTAGCCATTCTACACAAAGTTAGATATCCAAGTTATTTTTACTTTTTTTAATGTTTATTTATTTTTGATAGAGAAAGAGACAGACATACCTCAAGTAGGGGAGGGGCAGAGAGAGACAGAGACACAGAATCTGAAGCAGGCTCCAGGCTCTGAGCTGTCAGCACAGATCCTGACATGGGGCTTAAACTCATGAACCATGAGATCATGACCTGAGCCGAAGTCGGATGCTTTACTGACAAAGCCACCCAGGTGTTCTGAAGTTGGATATCCAAGTTTTGATTTCAGGGGAGAGGCATAGGCTAAATATACAAATTCGGGTATCAACAGCATATAAATGATATTAAAAATCTTGAGAATGGGTAAGATCCTCTAGGTTGTAGGTACAAGGAGATTTTTTTTTTCCCTGGATACTCCAAAGATTAGGATTTGGAGAATCAAGAAAGTAGACTTCAAAAGAGTTGCCTTTAGCCTGCCGGCCAAGCAGAGCCCCCGAGTCTGGCTTGCAAAAGGGGAGGGGCCGGACAGAGTGTGTTCCGACAGCAAGCGCGACTTAGCGTCTGGGAGGTCATAAGTTAACAGCTCTGCTAGGAAAGCGGGAAGGCTGGAGGACAAAGGGAGGGAGAGCTGAAGAGCCCCCTGACGACAGAGCTCAGTTTGGTGGGGAACAAAGGCGCTCGCCAGCGCCATCTCCCCCGCCCATCCCCCAGCCAAAATCCCAGAGGGAACCAGTTCCTGCCAGGGAACTTGCTTGCTCCTCGAAAACACCCAACTCTGTGCTTCTGCGGAGCCAAACCTCCGGCAGCGGATCTGACTCCTTCCCGCTGCCACAGGGCCCCTCCTGAAGTGGATCACCTAAGGAGAAGCGAGCTAAGCCTGCTCCTCCCCCCGTGCACCTAGCCTACCCACCCCAGCTAATACGCCAGATCCCCAGCACCACAAGCCTGGCAGTGTGCAAGTAGCCCAGACGGGCCACACCACCCCACAGTGAATCCCGCCCCTAGGAGAGGGGAAGAGAAGGCACACACCAGTCTGACTGTGGCCCCAGCGGTGGGCTGGGGGCAGACATCAGGTCGGACTGCGGCCCCGCCCACCAACTCCAGTTATACACCACAGCACAGGGGAAGTGCCCTGCAGGTCCTCACCACTCCAGGGACTATCCAAAATGACCAAACGGAAGAATTCCCCTCAGAAGAATCTCCAGGAAATAACAACAGCCAATGAACTGATCAAAAAGGATTTAAATAATATAACAGAAAGTGAATTTAGAATAATAGTCATAAAATTAATCGCTGGGCTTGAAAACAGTATAGAGGACCGCAGAGAATCTCTTGCTACAGAGATCAAGGGACTAAGGAACAGTCACGAGGAGCTGAAAAACGCTTTAAACGAAATGCAAAACAAAATGGAAACCACGACGGCTCGGATTGAAGAGGCAGAGGAGAGAATAGGTGAACTAGAAGATAAAGTTATGGAAAAAGAGGAAGCTGAGAGAAAGAGAGATAAAAAAAATCCAGGAGTATGAGGGGAATATTGGAGAACTAAGTGATACACTAAAAAGAAATAATATACGCATAATTGGTATCCCAGTGGAGGAAGAGAGAGGGAAAGGTGCTGAAGGGGTACTTGAACAAATTATAGCTGAGAACTTCCCTGAACTGGGGAAGGAAAAAGGCATTGAAATCCAAGAGGCACAGAGAACTCCCTTCAGACGTAACTTGAATCGATCTTCTGCACGACATATCATAGTGAAACTGGCAAAATACAAGGATAAAGAGAAAATTCTGAAAGCAGCAAGGGATAAACGTGCCCTCACATATAAAGGGAGACCTATAAGACTCGTGACTGATCTCTCTTGAAACTTAGCAGGCCAGAAAGGATTGGCACGATATCTTCAGTGTGCTAAACAGAAAAAATATGCAGCCGAGAATCCTTTATCCAGCAAGTCTGTCATTTGGAATAGAAGGAGAGATAAAGGTCTTCCCAAACAAACAAAAACTGAAGGAATTTGTCACCACTAAACCAGCCCTACAAGAGATCCTAAGGGGGATCCTGTGAGACAAAGTACCAGAGACATCGCTACAAGCATAAAACATACAGACATCACAATGACTCTAAACCCGTATCTTTCTATAATAACACTGAATGTAAATGGATTAAATGCGCCAACCAAAAGACATAGGGTATCAGAATGGATAAAAAAACAAGACCCATCTATTTGCTGTCTACAAGACACTCATTTTAGATCTGAGGACACCTTTAGATTGAGAGTGAGGGGATGGAGAACAATTTATCATGCTACTGGAAGCCAAAAGAAATCTGGAGTAGCCATACTTATATCAGACAAACTAGACTTTAAATTAAAGGCTGTAACAAGAGTTGAAGAAGAGCATTATATAATCATTACAGGGCCTATCCATCAGGAAGAGCTAACAATTATAAATGTCTATGCGCTGAATACTGGAGCCCCCAAATATATAAAACAATTACTCATAAACATAAGCAACCTTATTGATAAGAATGTGGTCATTGCAGGGGACTTTAACACTCCACTTACAGAAATGGATAGATCATCTAGACACACGGTCAATAAAGAAACAAGGGCCCTGAATGATACATTGGATCAGATGGACTTGACAGATATATTTAGAACTCTGCATCCCAAAGCAACAGAATATACTTTCTTCTCGAGTGCACATGGAACATTCTCCAAGATAGATCATATACTGGGTCACAAAACTGCCCTTCATAAGTTCACAAGAATTGAAATTATACCATGCATACTTTCAGACCACAATGCTATGAAGCTTGAAATCAACCACAGGAAAAAGTCTGGAAAACCTCCAAAAGCATGGAGGTTAAAGAACACCCTACTAACGAATGAGTGGGTCAACCAGGCAATTAGAGAAGAAATTAAAAAATATATGGAAACAAACAAAAATGAAAATGCAACAATCCAAACGCTTTGGGACGCAGTGAAGGCAGTCCTGAGAGGAAAATACATTGCAATCCAGGCCTATCTCAAGAAACAAGAAAAATCCCAAATACAAAATCTAACAGCACACCTAAAGGAAATAGAAGCAGAACAGCAAAGGCAGCCTAAACCCAGCAGAAGAAGAGAAATAAAGATCAGAGCAGAAATAAACAATATAGAATCTAAAAAAACGGTAGAGCAGATCAACGAAACCAAGAGTTGGTTTTTTGAAAAAATAAACAAAATTGACAAACCTCTAGCCAGGCTTCTCACAAAGAAAAGGGAGATGACCCAAATAGATAAAATCATGAATGAAAATGGGATTATTACAACCAATCCCTCAGAGATACAAACAATTATCAGGGAATACTATGAAAA
Organism: Panthera leo; assembly: GCF_018350215.1. NCBI lineage: Eukaryota > Metazoa > Chordata > Mammalia > Carnivora > Felidae > Panthera > Panthera leo. The sequence goes on along the minus strand of NC_056689.1, from coordinate 25,432,069 downwards.
ATTATATGCCAACAAATTGGACAAACTGGAAGAAATGGACAAATTCCTAAACACCCACACACTTCCAAAACTCAAGCAGGAGGAAATAGAAAGCTTGAACAGACCCATAACCAGCGAAGAAATTGAATCGGTTATCAAAAATCTCCCAACAAATAAGAGTCCAGGACCAGATGGCTTCCCAGGGGAGTTCTACCAGACGTTTAAAGCAGAGATAATACCTATCCTTCTCAAGCTATTCCAAGAAATAGAAAGGGAAGGAAAACTTTCAGACTCATTCTATGAAGCCAGTATTGCTTTGATTCCTAAACCAGAGACCCAGTAAAAAAAGAGAACTACAGGCCAATATCCCTGATGAATATGGATGCAAAAATTCTCAATAAGATACTAGCAAATCGAATTCAACGGCATATAAAAAGAATTATTCACCATGATCAAGTGGGACTCATTCCTGGGATGCAGGGCTGGTTCAACATTCGCAAATCAATGTGCGAATTAATGTGATACAACACATTAATAACATTAATCACATTACATTACATTAATCATTACATTAATAAAAAAAATCATCACATTAATAAAAAAAAAAGAGAAGAACCATATGATCCTGTCAATCGATGCAGAAAAAGCCTTTGACAAAATCCAGCACCCTTTCTTAATAAAAACCCTTGAGAAAGTCGGGATAGAAGGAACATACTTAAACATCATAAAAGCCATTTATGAAAAGCCCACAGCTAACATCATCCTCAATGGGGAAAAACTGAGAGCTTTTTCCCTGAGATCAGGAACACGACAGGGATGCCCACTCTCACCGCTGTTGTTTAATATAGTGTTGGAAGTTCTAGCATCAGCAATCAGACAACAAAAGGAAATCAAAGGCATCAAAATTGGCAAAGATGAAGTCAAGCTTTTGCTTTTGGCAGATGACATGATATTATACATGGAAAATCCGATAGACTCCACCAAAAGTCTGCTAGAACTGATACATGAATTCAGCAAAGTCGCAGGATACAAAATCAATGTACAGAAATCAGTTGCATTCTTATACACTAACAATGAAGCAACAGAAAGACAAATAAAGAAACTGATCCCATTCACAATTGCACCAAGAAGCATAAAATACCTAGGAATAAATCTAACCAAAGATGTAAAAGATCTGTAGGCTGAAAACTATAGAAAGCTTATGCAGGTAATTGAAGAAGATATAAAGAAATGGAAACACATTCCCTGCTCATGGATTGGAAGAATAAATATTGTCAAAATGTCAATACTACCCAAAGCTATCTACACATTCAATGCAATCCCAATCAAAATTGCACCAGCATTCTTCTCGAAACTAGAACAAGCAATCCTAAAATTCATATGGAACCACGAAAGGCTCCGAATAGCCAAAGTAATTTTGAAGAAGACCAAAGCAGGAGGCATCACAATCCCAGACTTTAGCCTCTACTACAAAGCTGTCATCATCAAGACAGCATGGTATTGGCACAAAAACAGACACATAGACCAATGGAATAGAATAGAAACCCCAGAACTAGACCCACAAACGTATGGCCAACTCATCTTTGACAAAGCAGGAAAGAACATCCAATGGAAAAAAGACAGTCTCTTTAACAAATGGTGCTGGGAGAACTGGACAGCAACATGCAGAAGGTTGAAACTAGACCACTTTCTCACACCATTCACAAAAATAAACTCAAAATAGATAAAGGACCTGAATGTGAGACAGGAAACCATCAAAACCCTAGAGGAGAAAGCAGGAAAAGACCTCTCTGACCTCAGCCGTAGCAATCTCTTACTCGACACATCCCCAAAGGCAAGGGAATTAAAAGCAAAAGTGAATTACTGGGACCTTATGAAGATAAAAAGCTTCTGCACAGCAAAGGAAACAACCAACAAAACTAAAAGGCAACCAACGGAATGGGAAAAGATATTTGCAAATGACATATTGGACAAAGGGCTAGTATCTAAAATCTATAAAGAGCTCACCAAACTCCACACCTGAAAAACAAATAACTCAGTGAAGAAATGGGCAGAAAACATGAATAGACACTTCTCTAAAGAACACATCCAGATGGCCAACAGGCACATGAAAAGATGTTCAACGTCGCTCCTTATCAGGGAAATACAAATCAAAACCACACTCAGATATCACCTCACGCCAGTCAGAGTGGCCAAAATGAACAAATCAGGAGGCTATAGATGCTGGAGAGGATGTGGAGAAATGGGACCCCTCTTGCACTTTTGGTGGGAATGCAAATTGGTGCAGCCGCTCTGGAAAGCAGTGTGGAGGTTCCTCAGAAAATTAAAAATAGACCTACCCTATGACCCAGCAATAGCACTGCTAGGAATTTACCCAAGGGATACAGGAGTACTGATGCATAGGGGCACTTGTACCCCAATGTTTATAGCAGCACTCTCAACAATAGCCAAATGATGGAAAGAGCCTAAATGTCCATCAACTGATGAATGGATAAAGACATTGTGGTTTAGATACACAATGGAGTACTACGTGGCAATGAGAAAGAATGAAATATGGCCTTTTGTAGCAACGTGGATGGAACTGGAGAGTGTGATGCTAAGTGAAATAAGCCATACAGAGAAAGACAGATACCATATGGTTTCACTCTTACGTGGATCCTGAGAAACTTAACAGAAACCCGTGGGGGAGGGGAAGGAAAAAAAAAAAAAAAAAGAGGTTAGAGTGGGAGAGAGCCAAAGCATAGGAGACTGTTAAAAACTGAGAACAAACTGAGGGTTGATAGGGGGTGGGAGGGAGGGGAAGGTGGGTGATGGGTATTGAGGAGGGCACCTTTTGGGATGAGCACTGGGTGTTGTATGGAAACCAATTTGACAATAAATTTCATATATTGGAAAAAAAAAAAAAGAAAGAAAGAGTTGCCTTTAAGATAAAAGTTAAACTAGGAGTTTCATGTTGTCCCAGAAGCCAGGTTGAAAAAAAAAAAATGTGTATTAAAGGGAGAGTATGGCAACTGAGTCAAATGCTGCCAATAGGTTAAGTAAGGTGTGGACTGTGAATTCACCACTAGATTTAGCAATGTAGAGGTCATTATTGACATTGACAAGAATAGTTTCAACAGGCTATTAGAGGAGAAAACTGGCTTAGATTAAATTTAAAACACAATAAGAGAAAGGGAATTGGAAATAGCAAGTATTGACAAGTCTTTCTAGGCATTTTGCTGTAAATGGGGACTAAACAATGAGGTCAGGTCCGGAGTAGAATGTGAAGTCAAGAGAAGGTTTCTGCGTTTGCTTTTATATTGTGGTGATTGGTGCTTTTGTTTTGTTTTGTTTTTTGTTTTGTTTTGTTTTGTTTTGTTTGGGAGGGGTTGTTTTGTTTTTTGTTTTGTTTTGTTTGGGAGGGGTTGTTTTGTTTCGTTTTTCAGAGAAAGGGTAACCTCTCCCTTTCCCACTCCTTCTCTGGGTCCTGAGGGTATGATTCCATTGTTGAGTTGGAGGCTGGAATTAACAGTAGAAGACTTGAAACACTTTGCGCAAGCAAAATCTTTGTGAATATCTTTCTTTCCAAATATGTCTTGCCTGAAAACATTTCCTGACTCCCATGTGAAGTAAATGCTATTAAGATATAAAATATTGGGGGGATGCCTAGGTGGCTCAGTCGGTTAGGCGTCTGACTTCGGTTCAGGTCATGATCTCGCAGTTTGTGGGTTCGAGCCCTGCATCGAGCTCTGTACTGACAGCTCAGAGCCTGGAGCCTGCTTCAGATTCTGTGTCTCCCTCTCTCTCTGCCCCTCCCCTGCTCATGCTCTCTCTCTCTCGCGCGCGCGCGCGTGCGCGCGCGCGCGCACGCGCACAAATAATAATAAATAAGCATTAAAAAATAAAAATAATAAATAAGCATTAAAAAATATTCTAAGACTCTGTTTGACAATAATAATAATAAATAAGCATTTATCTCTCAAAAATAATAAATAAGCATTAAAAAATATTCTAAGACTCTGGCAATGCGATCTGTCTTAAGTATCATAGAAATCATTCTGGTTCTTTTTATTGGTTAGTGTTTCTGGAATCATTTTGTTATTGTTTTAGAATCCTCAGGATGAGAAAATGCTTATTCCAGCATGAAGTGATAATTGCCACTTTAATCTTTGCCTCCTGGCCATCAGATCTTATGGGACTTCCTGTTTCTGATGCTCAGAAGTGCTGACTTCCATGCAGCCAAACCCTGTCGCTTACTGCTTTCCAAAAAAAAACAAAAACAAAAAACACATTCAAACTGTGTTGCAACTACAGCCGTAGAATTCCCTGGACTCATAAATGAAGAAAAAAGATTAAGGTAATTTTTCAGTAGAGTCCAGCCAGCTCACAATGTGTTTGGCTTTCAGAATTTTTAGACCATTAGTAGAGCATTTAATAGAATTTGGATAAATAGACTGCACGTTTTACTGAGTCACAGATGTTTTAGGGTAGACACAAAAACTATTCCAGGGCTCCCAAATGATGGGATAGCCATTGTTGTGCTTGTAATACATAAAATATAAATCAAGTATTTAATTATATAATAACATAATGAAGTATTATATAAACCCAAAATATGAAGATGAAAGGCAATTATAGTTTCTATGAAAATGAAGTGGAATCCTTTGGTAAGATTCAATAAATAAAAACCATCAAACGTTTGCTATCAACTTAAATATGTTGAGATGAGTTCAAAGGATATAAAATTTAGGGAGATATTTATCATAGGCATTGGCTCACATGATTAGGGAGTCCAAGAAGACCCACACTCAACTCTGCAGGCTAATGAACCAAAAAAGCTTGTTTTATAACTCTGAGTAGAAAGGACTGGGGAACTAATGATATGAGTCCCAGTCCATGTCCTCAAACCCAAGAACCAGGAGTATTAATGTCTGAGGGCAGGAGAAGATAGATGCCCAGCTCAAGGAAGAGAGAGCCAATTCACCTTCTTCCACCTTCTTGTTTTACGCAAGCCCTCAAAGGATTGGACAATGCCTACCATATTCATGAGAGCATCTTTTTAAACTCAGCCTTCTCCGGGCGCCTGGGTGGCTCAGTCGGTTAAGCGTCCAACTTCGGCTCAGGTCATGATCTCGTGGTCCGTGGGTTTGGGCTCCACGTCGGGCTCTGTGCTGACAGCTCAGAGCCTGGAACCTGTTTCAGATTCTGTGTCTCCCTCTTTCTCTGATCCTCCCCTGTTCATGCTCTCTCTCTCTCTGTCTCAAAAATAAATAAAATGTTAAAAAAAAATTTTAAATAAAATAAAATAAACTCAGGCTTCTGATTCAAATGCTAACCCCTTCCAGAAACACCTCTGCACACACACCCAGAAATAATGTTTATGAGCTATCTGGGCATACTTTAGCCCAGTGAAGTTTGACATAAAATTAACCATTACTCTGACCATCTACCTGTCTTGATAATGTCAGAAGTTTTTATTCTATTTTTCAAGTATTTTCTTTTATTTTATGTTTATTTATTTATTTTGAAAGAAAGAGAGAGAGTGTGTGGGAGTAGGCGAGGGACAGAGAGAGGGAGAGAGAGAGAATCCCCAAACAGGCTCTGTGCTAACGGCCCAACGTAAGGCTCCATCTCACGAATTGTGAGATCATGACCTGAGCTGAAACCAAGAGTTGGGAGCTTAACCAACTTGAGCTACCCCAGCACCCCTAAAGTATTTTATTCTTAAATATTCAACTAACTTTCTAAAATATAGAAATTAATCTTTACGCTACATTTTGCATTAATCGTTATGCTACATTTTGTGGAGTCAATAAATTGTGGGACTTGAAGCTACTTTCTATGACCATAGGGTCCATTTCCATTTTACAAATTTTTTATGTTTTATGTTCAAAAACTCTAAAGAAATCATTCACTGTCACACAACAAATAAACTTCTACTCCAAGTTGTTTTCACTACAGTGTACCATCAAGATCCTGTGACTATTTTCTCAATATAACCAACTAAAAACACCAAAACATGATATGTATTATCTCCAAAATGCCAATTTGACTTTCCCCCCCCCATTTAATGGACTGGTTGTTACGGCATTCTGGGGAAAAAAAAAACACAACAGCACAATGTTCCCAAGGTAGAAATAACAAAGTGCAAATTCTGGTTTCCTATTCCTGGGCTTTCTTGATTTCTTCATTTCCCCAACCACTTGTGTTGAGGGGTTGAAAACTGAACTCTGTGTTACAGTTTGGAGACCTATGCATATCAGAGACTAAGAAATTTGACTTCCCACTGTGTTGAGATTCAACCTGATATTAAATTTCTCTTTTACCTATAATCTCCTTTAAAAACAAAACAGGTCCAATCTGCCAGAAAATTAATGGGTGTGGATAAATCTGAATGAGTAGTAGTACTGAAATAGCCAAGGTCTTGGAACCATGTGTTTGGAAAGCTCCAAATATCAACGTGCTCTCAAAGATGTACTAAAGAAAAGGACTTTCAATGGAAAAAAGTTTTGCCTGCTACAGCCCTCTTGAATCTCCACTTATTCTGATTGAATTTCGAATGTCCAGAACTACATTCCTCCCACCTTATACCAAAGCATGGGTGCTTCATCCCTCCTACCTGTGCTACCTTCTCAATCAGTTACTTGTCCTAGGTGCTTACCCAAAGCAAAGAGAAATGTAAACTGAAGTGATTGGAATTTCAAAGAATTAGAGACTTAACACTGAGCTGTTAGGTATCTTATGAGCAACGGAAGCCACCTCAAATATAGACACCTATTAGCAATCATGTCCCTTGCCAAGAGTACTTTGTTTTCAAAATGGAATCTTGAAGACTCCTTGTACCCTGCATGACCCTTCATTTCTGGGGTTGTACTGGCAGATCATTTAAAGCCATCTAGCTAAACTGTATAATATTATAATTATACTGTCACATAAGATTTCATATGAAATTAATGAAACACCATTCACCTCAGACAAGAGCTGTGAAAGCTTAGAATACCCTCCTGGGGTGCGCTTTTTTTTTTTTTCAATCAAATCTGTCTTTAAAAAAGAAAGAAAAAAAAAAGAAAACCTCATATCACAATGCAAAAGGACAAGAAACCAATTTTGCTCAATGGTTTCCTCTGTTTTCTTTGTTTTCCTTAATTTGAGGATATTAAGTTTCCTCTAGTCTCTCATAAACAGAGGACTGTTTAATTAAAATCAATTCAAAAATTATAAAGAGAAAAATAATACAAAGACACATGAAAATATCTTCAAATTATTCATTACCCCTCACTGGTCTCCATACAATTACAAAGTAGAAAAACAATTAATTAATTCTTTAGGGATCCGGAAACGCAATGTGCTCTTTCTAGATATAAAATAGATTTTTTTTTTACTTTTTGGGGTTTCATGCATGAAATTTAAATAACTATATCTAGTTATGGGATGCAGGAAAACAAAATGCACACCAATGTCAAGTAAGCAATTGAATTTCAACAATGGATTTAATCATTTTATTCTTGTAAAATGAGTCTGCTAGAAATGTTTTAAGTAAACACAGAGGGAAAATGTGCCAATAAGCATTAGCCCTTTTAACTTGTTCAACTAGTCTTTGTTACCAACATCTGTCTCGCACATTCTCCTTTGTTTACCGACAACTTGTTTTCCAATTAGTCATTTCACCCCAATACTTGATGCATATATATTACGCAGCGAATGTCTGAGCCACTAGTCTACTTAATTAGCAATGGGATTCATTCATCTACGTATTTCCACATTCACCAAACATTTATTACCCTCTTTCTACATGACAAATGTGGTCTACAAGGGGAAATACACAGTTGAACAAAATCATATTCCTTCCCTTCAAGAAGCTTAAAGTACCATAGTATATACTTTTACAAGTAGTTGTAAGCTATACTTTTATAAGAGAGAATACAATGAAAGTGATGATTACTCACCATAATCTCTTTATAAACTACTTGACATTAAATTAATAACAACATCTATGTATTTCAAAATGAGAGTACTTACGTGTGTGAGAAATAATATTTCTTTTATTTGTGTAGGGGGTTAAGGGCCTCGCATTTTGATTGCACTGTTTTGAATTTGATTCTAAGCTAGGCATCTATTTGCCAAGTAACCTTGGACAAGTGCTTTGACTTCTTTAAAACTCTTCCTTTAGTACAGGAAAATGGGCAAAATAACAGTCTCTACTTCTTCTTGTCAGAATCAAGCAAGATGGCGTATGTAGATAATGGGGAGAATGCGTGGTACATCTTGTTTTAGACAATTGATATCTTCTAAAATTTCCATTATTACATCTACAGGCAATGGCTGGGGGACATTTCAGAGTCTAGCGAATGAGGAATTAGTACCAGTTAGGTCTCAGGGGTTAAACATATGTCTGAAAGAAAGATGGCAGCCTCTAAAAGAGGCTAAGGTACATAAAGATTTTTCCAACAATGGACAACCCTAATTGTAAGGATGAACTAATTATAATCAGGACTAATTATAATCATGTTCAGGAGAACATGAGCTTCGTGGATTCACTATTTCCTGGAACAGTTCTTAGCACATTGTAGAACTCTATGAATGTTTACTGAACTCATCAACTATTGCAAAATTAAAATAAGATGAAGAGAGGAAAGGCAATTCCAAACCCCATACCTGTACATGAAAAATCACACAAAACTATTTTTATCTAAATCTGAAGAAATGCCTAAAGGACTTTGAGTTTCCAACAGTGCAGAGCCAAATTCAGACTCCCTCCAAAAACTGCTCACGTCTCAGTTTTATTCCAAAGTTTTGACTGGGCCAGCTGTCCCCAAACATAATATTTTAATATCCTTATCTTTCTTCACTTTTCTCTGATTTTCATTAATTCATACAACCAATTTTGTTCAAAGAAATCATAGCCTGGAGTGTAGCAGAGCAATCTGAGAAAATACAACTCTAACAATTGAACTGCCAACCACACACAGAAGAAGAAAAAGCAGCCTATACACCAGAGGACAAACCTGAAAGGTAGATCTTAAATCTTAAAATATGGATGAACTCATTTTATGAAAAATATATGAATACTGTGAAGTAGAGGTAAAATGGGATTCATTTTCAATAACAACACACTATGACCCTAATGTTCCCATTTCGACTTCACTTTCCCGGAACACACAACAAATGGCACTTAAAAACGCATTTCACTCCTCTCCAGAGAGTATTAAACTTTTAAAGCATTAAAGAGTGCCTGCCAATGAAAAGGAACTCATCTACAACTGGAAGATTAGTAGTTGCCTTCCCACTGAATTCTAAGGAGCAAATTTTCACTTCTCTTCACTCACATGGCATTCAGCATACCTGTGAATTAATTCCCCACGATATCTCACATTTAAATTTCTTGATGGTATGACATTTCTTCCTTCTGTAGTCAGTGATGAGTATGAATGTCTCTTATTCAGCCTAGGCTCCACTCTGGTACAAAGGTCATTGAAAGGTCACCCACCGAAGCTAGCAACAATCTCAAAACTAATAATAATAGATGACTTTAGCTTTCTACAGGACTAGCTTCTGAAAATATTGATGAAAATGGGGATGCGCCCCAGGTTCCTCTCAAGGATTTGTCACATTTTCACTCAAAGTCATCAGAGTACTTGTAAATCTGATGAACGTTAGAGTACACCCTCTGGAAGCATGTCTAGAATGTATAAGAAAAGCTAAAAAAAAAAAAAACACCTTGTAAACAAAAGGTGCTGGTATGCAGAAAGCTAACAGAGTCTGACTTCCTCTGTGACTGAGGAAATTTGTAAAGTACAGGGATCCTAATGCAATGGGTGTCCTATTGACAGGGAAATATACCAAATAAATCAGAGTCTTTCTGGGAAGAATCTGTGTCTTTTCTATTTTAGCTCACCAGGAGATTCTAATATCCAACTGTCTTTACAAGTTATTCATCAGTGGTGTGGCTAAAGGGACCCACTTATTGAAGTTTTCAAGAAGCTAGGCACTGTCCGGAGAAATGTAAATGCATTATAATATGTATCCTTAAACAAGTCCACAACTCATCATTTTCCTAATTTTACGGGCAAAGAAACCAAGACTCCAAGGGATTAAGTAACTTGCCCAAGACGACAAAAATAGTAACAGCCTATATTAAAACTCAAATCTAGAATTGCTTAATTCCAAGTAGGCTTTGGAATTGACATAGGTTTTAACTCTTTGAAAATGTCTCTTGTCTTTTCATCTAACTTTAATTGAAAAATGTGTTGAATAGTTGTATTATCAATTTTGTTAAACTGTGAACTATGTTTCCCAGAACACTTTTCTGTCTGATTCTGGGTTAGAATTAGCCAAAATAATTTGTAGGGGATTTGGAGGAAGTGGAATAGAATAGAAGACAAATAGCACAAAACTACTCTCATGTCTTCATCAGTAGTTGCAAGTGTGTGCCCCTTGGGTTCCAGCTTTCCTTGATCTCCTCCTCACCGCACCCTGCCTCCTTTCCCCACTTCAGGTGCCACCATCCAAGATGTGGGCCATCTGACAGAGGCAAGAGCTTCCAGAGACTTTTCCAGCTCCTCATCCCCATCTTACTTCTGCTGTTGGACAAGCTTGTTTTTTTTTTTTTTTTTTTTCAGAATGAGTGGTTAGGGATTAGCATTGTATAAAATTCCAGTTGCTTCATATCCTTGTCAACACTTGGAATGTCAGCCTTTGGAATTTTAGCTACATTAATGGGTAAATAAAGGTATCTAATTGCTTTAATTTGCATGCCATGGTAATTACTATAGTTGAGCATTTTTCCCTATATTTATTGGCCACTTGAATATCCTCATCTATAAAATGCCTGGTCAGTGGGGCGCCTGGGTTGCTCAGCTGTCTAAGTGTACAACTTCGGCTCAGGTCATGATCTCACGGCTCACAAGTTTGAGCTCCATGTTGGGCTCTGTGTGAACAGCTCAGAGCCTGGAGCCTTCTTCAGATTCTGTGCCTCCCTCTCCCTCTGCCCCTCTCCCACTCATACACTGTCTCTGTCTCTCTCTCAAAAATAAATAAAACATTTTTTAAAAATTAAAGAAATAAATAAAATACCTGCTCAAATCTATTGCCCATTATGCTGTTGGGTTTTCTGTCTTTCGCATGTTGACTTGTAGATCTTTTTATAATGTGAATATGCCCTTTTTACTGGCTGTATATGTTATAAATATCTCTTCTACCCCATATAAGTTAGTTTTATGGTCAACTCTATCAATATTTTTCAATCTGGTAAAATAAAGTTCTGCTTTTTCTATCCCAAGTCATGACTGTGTTGTCTTCTTAAAGTTTTATTCTATTCTAATTTTTTTTTGCATTTAGATCTATAACATCCCAGAATTGAGTTCTGTGTTTGTTGTGAAGTAGAGGTTTCCCTATATGCTGCCCTATTGTTCAACCACCAGCTATTGAAGAGCTCCAGAGATCTGCAGTCCCAAACTTTTTTCATAGAACAAATTTCAACATACCCTTGAAGCTCTTCCTGAGATCTTATTTCTGTCCTATACATTTAGTGTAGTTGTCTATCCTTGCGACATTACCATGCTTTCTTAATTACTATGGATTTAATTCTTGTTACCAGGTAGAGAAAATTCTTCTTAACTTGTTTTTCATCAGCTGTGCCTTAACTAGTTTTGGCTTTTTTCAATTTTCATATACATTTTAGAATCAACTTGTCAAGTTACATATATACATGTATATTTTAAGAAAACACTCCTATGACTTGACTGAAGTTGCACTGAAACTATCAGTCAGCTTGAGAACTATTGACAAGTTGACAGTATTGTGTCTTCTAATGCATGAATGCTCTTCATTTCTCCACTCATTTAGGATTTTTAAAAAGTCCTCTCGATAATGTTTTATATTCTCTTATGTGGATCTGGTATAGTTTATTTATTCCTCAGGATTTCATTCTTTTCAATACTACTGTAGGCAATATCTTTCTAAAATTACATTGTCTGGCTGTTATTATTGGCATATAGAAAAAACATTTGGTTTTTACATATTAATCCTGTATACAGAAAACTTGCTAAAGCTACTCATTATATCAAGTAATTGATCTGTGGATTCTTTTGAGTTTTCTAGGAATAAAATACATCATGTGAGAATAATGAGGGCTTATTTCTTGCTTTCTAATCCTTACACCTTTCTTTTTTATGTTTTATTTTTTCCTTGCTTACAGTCCTGTTTGGATCCTTGAAAACAATGCTAAGTAGAAACAGTTGTAGCTTTATCTTACACAAATCTTAAAAAGAAAGCTTTCCTTGGGGCTCCTGGGCGGCTCAGTCGGTTGAGCATCCGACTCCGGCTCAGGTCATGATCTCACGGTACATGGGTTCGAGCCCCGCGTCAGGCTCTGTGCTGACAGCTCGGGGCCTGGAGCCTGCTTCGGATTCTGTGTCCCCTCTCTCTCTGCTCCTCCCCTGCTCACACTCTGTGTGTCTCTCAAAAATAAATAAAGATTAAAAAAAATTTTTTAAAGAAAACTTTCCTCATTTTGCAAAAAGTAATATGTTTTCTGTAGATTTCTTTTCAAGACTTTTTTTTTGCAGGGGTGTGGGGGGAGAAAAACTTAGGAAATGCCCTTTTTCTAGAAACCTAAGATTTCATAGATAAACATTTATATATAAATATATTCACATATATTTTAAAATTTATTAAATACTTTTCCTACAACTTGATTAAGAGAACAATCAAGTTACTTTTTTTCCCTTTAATCTATAAATAAAGTAAGTTACATTGATTGATTTTTAAATCTTAAATAATCTCTCATTCCTGGGATAAATACAACATGGGTGTATTACAGAACACTTTTAAGATACTATTGGACTAGTTTAGGGCTATTTCATTTAGTATTTGTACATCTATGCTGAGTACAAATGACCTATAATTTTCTATTCTCAGTGTTTCTGTTGACAATTCAGATGTCAATCTAATTCTTGCTCCTGTGAAGTCAAATCTGTTGATGTTTCTCTGGCTGCCTTTCATGTTTTTCTCATTATTTTTCTAAGGCTTATTGACTAATGTTTGATGCGATTTGGCCCAGAATTTCTGTTTGTTTATCATCCTTATGATTTGTTAAATCTTCTTGAAATGGTGAGACATATTCCATTATCATGTCTTCAAATATATCTTGTGCCCCACTCCATCTTTCCTTTCATTCTGGGACTCCAAGCCACACATATTAGCCTTCTTGGTGTATCCTTTGTGATTATTACATTTATACTGAATCTTTTCCACCTTTCTCTCTCTTTTTAATTCTGTGTATTTTGTTCCCATCTAGGTTCTACCTCACTAGATACTCCTCAGTGGTATCCAATTTGCTTTTCAATTCACCCCGTGGGTTCTTAATTTGTATTTTTTTTTTTGATTCTTTCATTTCTGTTTGTTCTTTTTTCATATTTTAAAATTATTTGCCAAGTTTCTCAATCTCGTCTTAACTTCCTGAATACAATATAAAGTCATTTTTATTTTGCATCAGCAAACTCCAACATACGGAGCCCCTGCTTCTGCTATCTTTTCCATTTTTTAGCTCTTCTTTGTTCACATTGTCCTTTTCATTTGTCTCATGACTTTTTTATTTTTTGCTGAACATTTTATATAACAAATATCTTTGGAAAACTACAAAAAACAAATAGGCCAGTGCATTATCTCCAACAAGATTTCATTTTGTTTCTGCCAGGAAGCTGGGAGCAGTGTCACCCAAGGATCAGTTTCAGGAGTTGGGATGATATTGGGCTGAAGGGCCAAGGGTCTCCTGCAGGGAGTACTTAGTTCTGGGGCACAGCGCCCCATCAAAGGGTCAGGACTTCAAATCCAGGTTTCTCGGCCTGGAAAGATGTCCAAAGTGTTTTTCAGCATCTCAGCCTCTCTGTTGCTCACTTAAGGATCAACAAACAGCCCACCTCAGGAAAAGTGGTCCTGGACTGTGGGTTAACCTGACCAGTCTTCTCTCACCTACACATCCGGTCCAGGCCAGTCTTCACCATCTTATTCATAATCTAGTGCCTTGGAGCAGACACTTTCATAGTATTTCCAGGTGTTGTATCTGTGCTCAGTGGAGGATCAGTATGCCTAGTTTACCATAATGGGAAAACAAAAGTTTGCTGACCGTTTATTCTTTGTGACATTCAGGCAAATTGCTTATCCTCTGTAGAGGATCCATGCTTATCCATGTAGAAGTGAGTCTTCTGTGGCAAGTATGATGACTCCATTTCCAGTCTAGGGGAGAGATAGGATGACTATTGTTTGTGAGTATAGCTTGTTATGTATAAAACCTATAAAATAGGAAGTTATTTATATTTATTTATATTAATGAGAAAAAATGTATTCTAATAGAAGCATGCACACATACACACACACACACACACACACACACACACATATGAACCAGCTAAAAAAATGGCAGGGAATTAAACATTATACATAAGGAGCCAACCTGAAGAACATGACCGCCACTCTTTGCAGAGTCCATCATAACCATTCCAAACTGAGATAAAACCTTCACGCAGAACACCCAAGAGAGAACACCCTATGGCACTGTCTACCTCAATCCCATGAAGAGTTTCTCTCGTCTTCTAATTTACCTGAGCGACTACAGAGCAGCTGGTACCCGTACGATTTGCAGTACAGGGTCTCTTCTGGTGGCAACATAAGTCAGGCAGGAGCAGCCCTTCCCTCTGCCTGCTCAATCTCCTTTTCATTCAGAGGTAAACAGTTATGGAACATTGGAAAAACAATACAAATTCAATTAAGGAGCCCTCAAGACTCCAACTTTATTTTCAGTTTTCAGGCAAACCTAATAGTTTACAAAAGAGGAAAGTTAAAAAAACAAACAGACAGAAAATTAGATTTTTGAAATTCAAAGCCGCACCGCTTAGCTTTTTCAAAAGTAAAATGAGGATTACTCATATCTACTTTGTAGGTGTGCACGGAGCATTAAGTGTGCTAATTCATCAAAGCACTTTCCATAATTCTTGGCACTTTGGACTAAAGAAAAGCTAGGCTATTATTGTGATTATTATTTGAATTACAATATGTGGGTTTTAAAAGTGTGCCCACATAAGAATTCTTGGTTGCCAAAATAATTAACTAATAACCTTACCTTATGTTTACAAAGTTCTCCTTTGTGCACAGTCTAATTTGTTCCTTGTACAAACGCTGAGGGAAGCAGCTGAGACTCAGTGCAAAGACAATTTTGCTCAAAGTTAGAAGATTTGGATCTAAGTGCCAACTGAGACATTTGTCAGCCATTGAACTTTGCAAGAAATCATCTACCCTCTGCCTCAGTTTTCTTATGTGCAGACTGAGGATAATACTTTCCTCACAGATTTGTCAGGAGTAATTAGCACATGTAAAAGTGCCTCCCTCTATGGGCCAGTAGGCACTTAAGAATGGTTGTTGTAGCACTGGCGCCATTTCAAAAATAAGGAAACTGAGATTCAGAGGGTTAATGGGTCATTGTTACTACATGAAAAGGAAACGACAGTGCTGAAACTAAAATGCACTTCATATGAACATCTATTCCAGCACTCTTTCACTTCCACTCTTCTTTTGTATTTGAAAACAACAGCCTTTAGTAGGAAATATATGCTGATTTTTATTCAACTCATCCTATATGATTCAGCAATCATTTTGTGCCTCAAAGACCCAATTGGAATACCAACTACTCATGTAAAAGAATATAAATAGGATATCGTAATGTTATGCTAAAAGATTCCTAGTTGTTTTTCAGAATTCACCTCACTCCTTGTGTATCTGCAGAAACAGGCCATCAGCGATTCAGAGAATATGTGGAAAAACATAGATATTAAGCTGAATGTGTCCTACAGGCTGTAAAAACAAAACAAAACAAAACAAAACAAAACCCTGAAAGTCACCGAGTCTAAAGAGAATCCCATTATCAGTTTGTTTGCTTTCCTTTTGTTTTTTTCCTCAGAAAAGTCATGCACAATATGAAAATAAAACTGTTATGAAAGAGTATCAGTTAAGCAGGAATGGGACTTACTAGATTTCAAAACCTCTCAAAGTGCTGGATGGCTTAACAAAGATTATTGAAAGAAGAGATTTACCAGCTAATTGAAAAGATTGCTAAAAGCATTCTCAAACATAAAAAAAAAAATTCTCTGTTTAAATATTCTTAGCTGTGAAATTACAACAATCTGTAGTGCTTCAAAATGAAACCAGAAATAAGGTCTCCTGATCGAGAATTAAATTGTAACCAGCACAATAATGATCAGACATTTACAACTTTCCATTTGTGGCAAAGACCATCTGCTTAACTTGGAGCTGTGAATTCAGGGAACGTCTTTTCAGAATGAGTCTAGACTGTGTGAATGAACCACCCTTCATGCCTGGCTGCTTAGGATCCCCACTTTCTTGACCTTTCACCTCCCCTTAAGGCCGGAGAGCCAGAGAACCCCATGATTTCATTATAGTAAATTAGATGTCACAAGCTGTTGTGATCTGTCAGCCAAGTTTAACAGCAACATTGCAAGTCTTCTTGCACTCTCCAAGAAATCAATAATGCCTCCCTCAGCAGCAGGAACCTGAGCTCAGATCACTTTGTCACATTTCAAAGCAAATGACACGGCGTGTGGAAATGGGTAATAGACAAAAAGAAAAGTACAGAACTCTCGAAAATGCTCAATCCAAGGAGGAGAAATTAAGACCCTGTAAAGAGTTTCTAATGATATTCTCTCCGTCTGTCTTGCAGATGGGCACTCAGAGTCTTTTATGGTTTTAAAAATCAGAAGATTGCACCGTCAGGATTTCAAATTAGCACATTTCTAATAAATGGTGATTCATTTTAAAGTAGCAGAGTCTGCGACTGAAGCGGTAAATAAATAATCCAAATGGCCTGGTGGATTAGGGCAGGGTTTCTGAAGATAAGGAAGCCATTCTCTAGTGTCCATAAATTACTGTGATTACATGATGACTGTCGCTTTTATAATCATTAGTCTTATTATAATTTCCAACTCACAAATGAGATAAGTGCAAACAGAATGAAGTCTTCTGCTTGAGTTTATAGAGATGGGAGGATTTTTTTTTAAGTTTTTATTTTAATTCCAGTTAGTTAACTTACAGTATTCCCTGCATTTCAGGTATACAATATAGTGATTCAACACTTCCATACATCATTCTGTGCTCATCATAAGTGTCCTCCTTAATCCCCATCACCCATTTCAACCTATCCCCACCGCCTTCCCCTCTGGTCACCAGCAGTTTGTTCTATATAATTAAGAGTCTGTTTCTTGATTTGTCTCTCTCTCTCTCTCTCTGATTGTTTTCCCTTTGCCTGTTTGTTTTGTTTCTTAAATGGCACATGAGTAAAATCATGTGGTATTTGTCTTTCTCTGACTTATTTTGCTTAGCATTATACTCTCTATTTTCATCCATGTCATTGCAAATGGCAAGATTTCATTCTTTCTTATGGCTGGTATATATATATATATATATATATATATATATATATATATATATATATGTTTAATCTCACATCTTCTGTATCCATCCATCCATCGATGGACACATGAGCTGCTTCCATATCTTGGCTATTGTAAATAATGCTGCTAGAAGCATAGGGCTGCATGTATCCCTTTGAATTAGTGTTTTTGTATTCTTTGGGTAAATACCCAGGAGTACGATTGCTAGATCATAAGGCAGTCCTATTTTTTAACTTTTTGAGGACTCCCCATGCTGTTTTCGACAGTGGCTGCACAGTTTGCATTCTCACCAGCAATGCACGAGTGTTCCTTTTTCGCCACATCCTCGTGTAGCCACTATGACAGGTGTGAGGTGATATCTCCTTGCAATTTTGATTTACATTTCCCTGATGATAAGTGATGCTGAGCATCTTTTCAAGTGTCTGTTGGGCATCTGGATGTCCTCTTTGGAGAAATGTCTGTAAGGTGAAGGATTTGATTCACTTCCATGCCCCACCTTCCCTTGCAAGAATTGTTTGTGTGGAGGTGAAGATAAACAGTACAAATCATGGGTCAGCAAACTATAGACCACAGATTAAGTGTGACCCACAGCCTGTTTTTGTAAATAAAGTTTTATTGGAACATAGGCACACTTAGTTAACATGTTGCTTATGACTCCTTCCAGCTACAGCTGCAGAGCTAAGTAGTTCAAAGATCATATGAATTCAAAAGCCTAAAGTACGCTATCCAGCCCTTTACAAAAACAAATTTGTTGACTCATGGTCCAAGTGATGCCGAGTGTGTCTATCTATCCCTTTGTGCAAATGAAAACAGCAAAATCCAAACCCAAGTGGACAAGTTCTATGTTAGTTGGAGCAGTAGTTGTTGGAGGGTAGAGTAGAAGGGTAGATACCATTACCTAATGGCGTCATCATTTTTTAAAAAAAATTCTGGGGGTCCCTGGGTGGCTCAGTCGGTTGAGCATCCGACTTCAGCTCAGGTCATGATCTCACAGTCCGTGAGTTCGAGCCCCGCATCGGGCTCTGTGCTGACAGCTCAGAGTCTGGAGCCTGCTTCATATTCTGTGTCTTCCTCTCTCTCTCTGCCCCTTCCCCGCTCATGCTCTTTCTCTCTCTGTCTCTCAAAAATGAATAAACATTAAAAAAATAAATAAATAAAAATTAAAAAGATAAAAAAATTCTGTAATTTCAGCTTTTATTTTTCATCCAACTGATGGTTCTTTAATTGAGATTTCCAAATAGAAGAGCTTTTTGTGTCTTGTGTTTGTTAATAATTTCTGATTTTATCACATTGTGATCTAAGAGTGGTGTTTATAATGTTTCTACCTTATGGAACTTCCTAATAATATATCTGTGACCTAATATATGATTGATTTTCATCACAAATATTTTTTTAATTTTTTTGGTTTATTTATTTATTTATTTATTTTTATTTAATTTATTTATTTTTTTTTTTTTTGAGAGAGAGAGAGAGAGAGAGAGCAAGGCAGGGAGGGGCAGAGAGAGGGGAAGAGAGAAATCCCAAACAGGCTCTGTGCTGACAGTACAGAGGGCTTGAACATAGGGCTTGAACTCACAACCCATGAGGTCATGACCTGAGTCCAAACCAAAAGTCAGATGCTCAACTGACTGAGCCACCCAGGCACCTATTATCATAAGTATTTTAAAACATAAAACATTTGTATATCAGTCTCCACCCTCATTCCCGTATTTCCTTTAGTTTTAGACCTTTGGTTGTTTATATATATTAAAATGCTCACCAATGGACTTGTTCCTGTTTTTGCAGTCCCTTTTGGCCGGATATATCTCATCCTTTACTAGATTCCTCAAGAAGGGCTCATGAGTACAAGTTTTTTTGTGTTAAAATTGTTTCTCTATAGACCTGATATTTGCAGGAACTTTGGATGTAAAATCCTGGGTTCATACTTTTAACTTTAGACAGCTGTAACTTTTTTTTTTTTTTTACTTACAATCATATTGAAACATGGCCTTTCTCTGTATTTAAGTTATGCTGAGTACATGGTTTTCTGTAACTTTATTTTTTCATTCTTGTTGTTCTTTATTGTTTTGGGATAAAATAGTAGGAGATACGGACATAGGCAGCTATCATTGTCTTTATATATCATAAGTCCTCTCTCATAATGTTTTATGCCATCCAGTAATCTATGCATCTTGCTCTAGTAGTCTTGGAACTTTGCCCAAATTCTTTCACGTTGTGCCACACAACAACAAATGGCCTAGGGACAATTTGTACTTTGTTCTTACCTTCTCATAGTTGAACATCACGGGGCTTTCCAAATTTGCCTCTCCATGTTATTTTAATCCACTTCAAGACAGTGATCACTAACAGACCAAGGGCAAAAATGAGAGTAATATGTTCAATTGGACACTTACACAAATAAAGCCAAATTGCTCAGTGTTGTAGTTTTAGCCAGACATAAATGCTTCCATCACTATGTGGAAAGTTGTTTACATTATAGATAGCTAATTACAATATGCCTTAGGTTTCCCATAATGTTTCTTCTGCTGAAGGAGAATGCTTAGTTTCTAACCATAAACATACATTTTATCTGTGATTTAAGTAAGCTTACGGTACGGAACATCTAAAATCCTGAAAGGTTCATTTCTGGCACAAATCCCCTCTTCACACTGCCCATGAATACAGAAGCCTCAACAAATATCTGTGGTTGATACACACTTTGCAAATATATGACCTCTTTAAGTAATGCAACGTACAAAAAGAAATATTAAAATGAGATTCATGGGGCACCTGGGTGGCTCTGTCGGTTAAGTGCTTGACTTCAGCTCAGGTCATGATCTCATGGGTCCATGAGTTCAAGGCCCACGTTTGGCTCTCTGCTGTCAGTGAAGAGCCCACTTTATGTCCTCTGCCCCTTCTCTCTTCCCTTCACCTGCTTGCACTTTCTCTCTCTCTCTCTCAAAACTAAATAAGCATTTAAGAATAATAAAATAAAACAAAAGGAGATTCATAACATATATAAAAGTTTTAGTAAACACAATGCAATTCTCCAAAATTTGTGAAGGAAACTGTGTCATGTACTACATTTGGAAAATTTGCTTCCAAAATTTTCCTTACTCAATATGAATAAATGTTCAATATCCAAGCAGTGCTTATCAAGTTATCTGCAAAATAAATAAATAAATAAATAAATGTTAAAAAAAAAAAAGGCGTTCAAAGAAGGGAACTTAATAATGCAATAAATGTGAACACCGAGAATGATAAATAATCCAGTACTTGATTACCAGCATTCTAGAAACAATTAATCTAGTCGTATGCATTTTGAAAGCTGGTTTTAATTAGAAAACCTTGAGTTCTCATATTCTGGGAAACTTTTTTTTATCACTGGTTGCTGCCCAAAATCTATACATCATTGTTCACATATGCTCTCTTTTTAATCCAACAAGTGAAAATAATCAAATCCACACACACACACGAAAAACACCAGAAATAATTAGATCCATGCAAATATCTGAAATGGTTTCTAATTTGAGTATCTGCAAATGTGCATTAAAAGTATCATAAAATAATGACTTCCTGGGATTTATAGGTCACATGGTGGCATTCACATTCTTATACTGGCCCTCATTAGAGGAAACAAGGATGTGCAAAGAAAACTATTCTTAGCCTGGTTTCCCAGGGAACCAAGGTGCATGAATTTTCTATGTGTCAGTCTGTCTCTATCAAAACCATTTGATCTCATGAGCATAAAGCAAAGCTGGTTAAAAAGGGGGAGAGAAAACCCAAACCAAGCAAATTTTCACTATTCTAAAACATCGAATAGTCATTAAGTGATATCAGTGACTAGCACTCTATTTTCATGGTTTAAGATTATTCATTGATTATCGAGTCTCTGGCCAGGATTACCACCCATAGCTATGCTGCTGGGTACTACACACTTCCAAGTCGGGCACTTACAGAGATTACAGATACATGGTGCCCATGGAGCTGTGCAATACACAACACACCCAACACCATAGATGGCAGGCCTGCAATCTGATAATATCCTCCAGCAGAATGAAAGTAGGCAAAGAAAGCTGGCACAACATCAATAAAGTCAGCTCATCCAAAAGCTAAGAGGAAAAACTGGAAAACAAATTCAGTTAATTTCCGACATATCTGAATAAGAAACCAAATGTTCAAAACTGAAAATACAGATTTTGAAAACAGCTACACATCCAACATTGCCATTTGCTCTTCTAAACCAGTTTGGGATATTCTTTAAGGAGCTAGTGAATCAATTACATTAAGTATTAATTTCAACAGATTTTCAAGATATGTTCACTCACGCATTTAACAAAGATCAATTTACCCTTTACATGTGTACTAGTATTGTCTATAATATGCACAATCAGAAAAAAACCTTTGTTTCAGGCAGCATTCTGCCTCTCCCTACTGGAATCTGAGAATACTGGAATACTAGGGTATTGGAATTGGAATTGGAACTGGAATTGGAATTGGTATTGGAATATAAGGGTCTTATTCCAATATTAAAATAACACTTAATCTTATAAATATATAACCAATTAAATATCCACTGCATACAGTGAAAAAGTATTATGGCCTAAAAAGTGGAAGGAGCTTTGTTTTCTGTTGTTGCCGTTATGGTTGCTGTTGTCAAATATATGGAACTTATCTAATACTAATGTAGGCAGTAAATGTGTGTCTCCATAAAATAGGAGAAAACAGAGTTGTTACAGAATAAGATTAACTAAATGATGAAAAATACCAGCAGCCATATTACTTGACATAAGAAGTTAAGTAATGGAAATAGAGGTGGCCCAGAAGGAAACATTTTAACTGGTAAGCGCAAGATGGAAATTCTTTTGTGAAAAATGGGAAGAGATAAAAATTCAACACTATCTCAAGTTCTACTACTCAGGTGGGAAAGGGAATAAACCTGAAGTGACATAATCAACATGTATTTTAGATGCACGTTCTAGTTTATTGAAGGGAACCAACATGTGAAATTACAAGACAGGTGAAGGTGATTGGCTGATGATGAGCCAGCAAGATCAAAAGAATGTATGAAGTTTTGGGTAATTGATGGGACATATAACATATGGGCTTGATATTACCAATGAAAAGTTGAAAGGGAAGTCAGATTATCGTGATTGTATTCCAGGTAGGGTTGTTTTTGTGACTAATGAGATGTCACCAGAGATTTGTGTCAATAAAATTCAAGAGACCATTTCTTTTGTTATCTTATGTACAGTGGAACAGGTAGAAAGTGACTGGAGCATGTAATCAAAGCTCACCACAGAGCCACAGATTCTTTTTAGGAACTCACTGAAATACACAAGACAAGACTGAAGCATGAGAACACAGGGGAGACTCTCTCATCAGCCACTCAAAAAGGTGATAACTGTGGGATCAATCCTGGGGCTAATCAAAGAACTATGATGTCCAAATCAGTGAAAAGTTACAGAAATCTCATATCCAATCCCTCTCAGAAAAAATTCTTAAAGGGAAGGCCTTAGCTCTAACATAAAATGAGTGTTACTAAGAGAGGTGCCCCTGAGAAAATCCTACTAATGTATGTGAATGCCCCTGAGAAAATCTTATAGACTCCTGGACATCCCAGGAAAACAGCATACAACCTACAGTACTCTTTACCTCCAAAGAAACAAAAACATCTTCTCTCTACTCCAATGTAAAGGAGTCGTTGAAGGTCTCCATACATGGTCTTCCAAGGACTTCTATAACTTTGGTCCTTTAAGGCAGGGATTGAGGAGTAGATATGGTATTATAATCCAGTGCAAAAGGTACACATCACCAAATGGATTCATGCCAAATGATTCGATATGACTTTAAATAACTAATTTATTTTAATCATGAATGCTACTGAATGCCTGGTTCTGACTTACATAAGCAGAATAAATCTGTGCTTGTAAAAAATAATTAGGTTATATTTCTCTGCTCTCCTCTTCCCAAATCTGTTCATATCAGAGAAGCTCTCAAATGAAACTCTCAAAACTACTTCATAATTCATTTTATTGTTGTGTGTTTCTTTCTTTGCAAAAGTAACAAGTTACTTCATTTTATATTTCCTCAAGGTGTGTGAATATCATATTAATTGGGATTCTGGTTGAAAATAACAACCAACTCCCACTGGTTTAAAGAAGAAGGAGAAGAAAGGGGCAAAAAGAAAATGGGTAGAAAGAAAAGCATGGAAGTACATTTATTATAAGGCAATCATCAATTTTAATGACACATTGGATTCTTTAATTGACCTAATGCCCAGACTCTGTGTGAACTATAAGAAAAGAAGTGAACCAAGGAGTAAACGCTTTGAGAATCCAGGTGATATTTTCTCTCTATCTCTCTATCTCTCATCTCTAGTCTCTCTGTAGATCTTCTTTGTGAAGGTTATGTTCCTAACATAAAGAATATTTTCACAAAGATGTAGTTTCAATATATCCTTCAAAAAAAAACAACAGAATATTGAAATCACACATTCTGGAAGATAGAATACAATGAAAACTATTTTTATCAGGCACCAAGATACCTGTCCTCATGTTACAAATTTCTGAAATATTCCGAAACACTTGAATATTCAACTATATTTCTCAATTTTCATATAATGTTTCAAATTGTGAATGACAGCCACATATAAATATTATTCTCTGATATTTCTAGCTTATCATCTAATATCAGACATCTGCAGGGCCTGCTAAAAGTGAAGAAAATACTGTGATTCTCAGGCCACAATTCAGACCTTATTACTCCAAGTCCTTCACTGTGAGCCTCATTGAACTGCTGAGAGTCAAGACTGACTTTAACCCCCCCAGGAAAACTTATGAAGAAGGTGTCATAACAGACTTAGGGATAGAGTGCCCAAGATCACACACTAATTCTGATATTTAGACAGCACTTACCTGTGTCGTTCCATATAGAATTATTCAGGGGAGGAAAAAATGCTTTCTCACATTGAGTAATTTTAAAAAACTAGGGAAAATACCCATTAAAAATGCATCACAAAAGGAAATGGGGAAAAGAGTGGAGGATTGGAATGAATCTTCTATACTTTAAAAAAATTAACATTACTGTTTGTAAACAAGTCAAGAGATCTAGTGATTAAAGAAATGATTAGACAAAAATAGGAGATGAAAATTATGACTCAAATAAGTGTAAAGCATGGGAGCACCTGGGTGGCTTAGTCAGTTAAGCGTCCGACTCTTGATTTCGGCTCAGGTCATGATCTCACCATTCATGGGATCAAACCTTATGTCAGACTCTCCGCTGACAGCATGGGATTTTCTTTCTCCCTCTCTCTGCCCCTCCCCCCTCTCAAAATAAATAAACATGTTTTAATTAAAAAGAATAAATGAAAATATAAAAATCACATTAGAAATAATAAATATTGAAAAAAATACAGTCAGGA
Source organism: Panthera leo (assembly GCF_018350215.1). NCBI lineage: Eukaryota > Metazoa > Chordata > Mammalia > Carnivora > Felidae > Panthera > Panthera leo. The sequence goes on along the minus strand of NC_056689.1, from coordinate 25,407,250 downwards.
CATGTTTGGACTTTTGTTTGTTTTGATTTTTTTTCTGATGCATAGATTCAAATTCACTGGTTCTGGCTTAAGGAATGCCTAGATTTCTCTTAACTGGGTCATGTGAATTTTAAATTTTATATAATGAGTTGGGTTTTGCTTTCGTTTTTGTTTTTCAGATAATGAGTTTTTAATCTCTGGAAGTTCCATTTGTTTTTTTTTTTTTACCTCTTTAATTTCTCTTCTCATTATGTTCATATTCTCCTTTAAATCCTTAGGCATGTTTATGATATGTATAACAGGCACTTTATATTCTTCATATGCTAAATATATTATATTTATCTTTTCTGGGACAGGTTTTGTTGACTTATTTTTCTTGTTTGGGGTTCATGTTTTCCTCTCTCTCATGTCTAATATTTTAATTAGATGCTGATATTTTGAATTTTACCCTATTGAATTTCAAATAAGACAACAGAATTCCAAATGTTTTAGATGATTGTTTATGGTAGGGAGTTAACTTACTTGAGGGTAAACTTAATCCATTAAAAGTCTTGTTTATTTCTCTTCTTTAATTCATGTTTAAAGTAACCTTTACTTTGGCTTAGCCCTATTACTTACATATGATTCTCATGTGGGCTCTACTGAATGCACAAAATGTTCAAAAATTATTCTCCGTGGAACACCTGGGTGGCTCAGTCAGTTGTGCACCTGATTCCTGATTTCGTCTCAGGTCATGATCCCAGGGTCATGGGATCAAGTCTCAATTCAGGCTCCACATTAGGTGATGCAATTTTATTGATAGATCGTTACCCTTCTAATTATCTTTAACTTAATTTATATTCCATGAACACACATCGGATTTGATTAAGCATCCTATTTTATCATATTAAAGTATATATGAAATCATATTTTTGAAAATGCATACATATGCATATTATGATCATGTGTGTGCCTACATAATGTAAGAAGCAACACAGGCAAAATAAACAAATGATTACAAAAGTGTTAAAGCTGTTGTCCAGTCATGTTAGAGATACTACAGAGGCCAAAACTAAAGAGAATGAGTTGGTATTTGAACTAAACTTCAAGAAGCCCCAGAAAAAAAGAAAAATAAAAACCAAAAAAACAAAAACAAAGAAAACATGTGGAGGGAAGTAATTCTAGGCAGAGAGAAGAAAGCATATAAGGAGAAAGGGACTGGCAGCATATTGCTGCCTGTGTACTTTGTTGCGTTCATTATTTCAATATGGTCTTTAGGAAAGTTTCCTACCAGTTTGAGACCAATGAAACAGAGGTATTTAGAGAGCATTGGAACTACATTGGAAACTGGTATTTTAAAATAAAAAGGCTTTAGATGACACTGCATTAAAAATGCAGGAGAATTAAATGCATTAGATGAATCATCATTATCATCATAATTAACATATAGAAGCACTTGCTATGTGGTAGGTACTATTCTAAGGCTGTGACATGTAACTAATTAAGGCTTTGACATGTAATTAGTTCATTTAATACTCAATCTCTCAACAGAAGAAAGAAAAAGAGAGAGAGAAGGACGGAGGGAGGGAGGAAGGAAGGAAGGAAGAAAAGAAAGAAAAGAGAGAAAGAAAGAAAGAAAGAAAGAAAGAAAGAAAGAAAGAAAGAGGCAGGAAGGAGGAAGGAAGGAAAGAAAAGAAAGAAAGAAAGAAAGAAAGAAAGAAAGAAAGAAAGAAGAAAGAAAGAAGAGAGGAAGGAAGGAAGGAAGGGAAAGGAAGGAAGGGAAAGGAAGGAAGGGAAACGAAGGAAGGAAGGAAGGAAGGAAGGAAGGAAGGAAGGGAAAGAAAGAAAGAAAGAAAGGAAGAAAGAAAGAAAGGAAGGAAGAAAGAGGAAGGAAGGGAGGAAGGAAGGAAAAGAAAGAATGAAAGAAAGAAAGAAAGAAAGAAAGAAAGGAAGAAAGAAAGGAAGGAAGAGAGAGAGAGAAAGAGAGAAAGAAGAGAGGAAGGAAGGAAGAGAAAGAAAGAAAGAAAGAAAGAAAGAAAGAAAGAGAAAGAAGAGAGGAAGGAAGGAAGGGAAAGGAAGGAAGAAAGAAAGAAAGAAAGAAAGAAAGAGAAAAAAGAAGGAAGGAAGGAAGGAAGGAAGGAAGGAAGGAAGGAAGGAAAGAAGGAAGGAAGGGAAAGGGCGGACTTATGCCGGCCGACTCCATCTTGTTCTGTGTCCTCCACCTTGACCACGCCTCCTCCCCTTGAGTAACCTCCCACTCACCCGTTCAAACTTCTGGATCAAAACACGCCTGGTGACCTGCGAAACAGGACTCCAACCCTTCCCCAGCCAATCGGCCGAGGCCACGACCCTTCTCCAGCCAATCGGCTGAGGCCACAGCCATTACCTCACCAACTGCCCCTAGACCCCAATAAAAACTTTGTGCTTTTGAAACTCGCTGTCTCTCCCGGGCATCTCACTGCTGCGTTAGTGCAGGTAGGGGATTGAGCTCCAGCTAGCTCCAATAAAGGCTCTTTGCTTTTGAATCGGACTCAGCTCCCTGGTGGTCTTTGGGGATCATGAATTCTGGGCATAACAGAAGGAAGTAGGAAGGAAGGAAGGAAAAGAAAGAAAGAAAGAAAGAAAGAAAGAAAGAAAGAAAGAAAGAAGAGAGGAAGGAAGGGGAAGGAAGGAAGGAAGGAGAAAGAAAGAAAGAAAGAAAGAAAGAGGAAGGAAGGAAAAGAAAGAAAGAGAGAAAGAAGAGAGGAAGGAAGGAAGGAAGGGGAAGGGAGGAAGGAAAAGAAAGAAAGAAAGAAAGAGAAAGAAAGAAAGAAAGAAAGAAAGAAAGAAAGAAAGAAAGAAAAAGAAGAGAGGAAGGAAAGAAGGGGAAGGAAGGAAGGAAGGAAGGAAGGAAGGAAGGAAGGAAAATCTTTCTGAAGCTACCAATCACCATTACTGATTCTTTGTTCTTGTCTACCTGGCCTGAGGTCCTCATCTAGAAACTGAATGGTAATAGAGCAGAACAAGACTCCCACCCACATGTGTACAGACACATACACAGGTTCATACACCCAAACACATACATACACTAGACACTTCATTACAATAGCAACTATATAACACCAACCAGATCTCCATTGCCCTCAGCATTGCTGGGAGTCCTGATGGCTGTTCTCCTCAAGACAATGTTCACTGTGGAATTTATATTTCATGGACAGACATCAGATTTGACTCCATATTGTGGAATCCTAGTTTTCTGTGGGCACCTGCTCTGAGAAGCTCAGATTCAAAAAATGAATAATTATCTAGAAAAAATGAAATGCAATAGTGATATGATCAAATTTTAATTTAGAAAGCACAATACTGACACAATAATATTTTGATTTAAAACATGATCATATTTTGCAACCAGCATTGATTTTCCCCTTTTCTAATTAAAGCTCTCTTATTTTTATCTGAACTATTAATTTATCCCCAATTTCCAGGGGTAGCATAGGACCTGGGTCTGATCAAACAAATCAACACATTGTCGTAGCCATTGTGAATGATTTAAGGATAAGTACACACGTAGCCTAGATAATCAAGGCTAATTTCAGGATTTTTTCTTTAACAAGCTAGAGAGAGAGAGAGAGAGAGAGACATTTTCTTTCCTGCTGGAATAATTGTGGATGAAGTAAATCAAGATTTATCAATGGCCATCAGGTGGAAAACATCTGCAAACAAAATACCATAACAAAGAGATTGACAAAGAGTGGGAAAGAATGGGTCTGGATGACATCACAAGTCATTGTATTCAACCACGCCTAAATCTAAAATTGGTACTGAGATTTTCGCCGATAGAGCAAAAGACTCTTTTGCTTAAACTAGAGGATTTGGTTTCTTTCAGTTGCAAACGAAAGCATTCTAATATACAAATCCTGAACGTGCCCTTCTCCTCTTGGAGAATCACAATGCATCCTAACGTCCCTGAGAAGCTTTGCGGTGAAAAAATGAATTTACTCTTCTTCTATTAGTCATTCAAGAAATATTTATCAAGAGTTTGCTCTGTTTGTGCCAGACGCCATCCTAGGTTTTGAGGATCCAGTTATGTCAAAGGTAGACGACCTGCCACCACTGAGCTTGCACTTTGGCACCAGTGACACTGGCATTTCCTAAATATTTTTAATTACAGAAAACTTGTTTTAATGAAATGTCACACTCTCCCATTGCACCAAGTACTCTATATAACACAGTTTAGAAAACTCTATCATGGAAACATCTCATTAATTTTTGTTGTATCAAATCATATATTTGAATATCGGACCTTGGCTTCCTTTTAATTTGCAGAAAATTCTTGCAAACACTTTGCTTTGTAATATGCCTTAACTATTTAGGTTTCTATTGCATTAACTCTCCCTGTAGATTATTTTAGCATGACCTCTTAATGCCATTTTTCACAGCTGAATATTCTACACTCTATTATATAAGGTTTATTCATCCATTATATAAGTTTCTGAGCCCTCATATTTTAGTCATTGTTACAGACCTTGAAATATAGAAGTAAATAAAAACAGATAAAACCCTGCCCCTTTGGGGATTTTATAATGGGGCCAAGGTTCCCACAGAGAGTTGTGACACTGAGGCTTTTCTTTCCATGAAGCAACTTTATTCGTGCCTGCACAGGCTCAGTGGGTCCGTACCTGAAAATCTGAGCCCCCAGCACAGTGGGGTATAACCTTTTATATAATTTCTACTTCTTTGTCTCCCACACTTTCAGTGGAGTAGAAGAGATAAGACACTAATCAAGCAAACACACAAATCTGAATGGTTTTCTTCCTTCCCAGTCTCTCACCAGTGAGGCTTTCCCAGACCACTTGGTTTTATATGGGAATTCCCCTACCTTGCCCTCATCATTTATTTTCTTTTTACGTATTTACTTTTTTTAATCATGTTAAGTGTACTAACTCGTATTTCCCATTTCCCCCATCTCCCCCACCCACCTCCCCTCTGGTAAGCATCAGTTTGTTCTCTATAGTTAAGAGTCTGTCTCTTGGTTTGACTCTCTTTCTCTCTCTTTTTTTTTTTTTTCTTTGCTAATTTGTTTTGTTTCTTAAATTCAACATGAGTGAAGTCATATGGTATTTGTCTTTCTCTGACTTATTTCATCTATCATTACACTCTCTGGCACCATGCATGCAAATGGCAAGATGTCATTCTTTTTATGGTTGAATAATATGTCATTGTGTATAAATACACCATTTCTTCTTTATCCATTCATCTATTGATGGAAACTTGGACTGCTTCTATAATTTGACTGTTGTAAACAACATTGCAATGAACATAGGGGTGCATGTATTCCTTTTAATGTTTTTGTGTTTGGGGGTGTAAATACCCAATGGTGTGATTACTGGGTGATAGAGTAGTTTTATTTTTAAATTTTTGAGGAACCTCTGTTTTCCACAGTGGCTGCACCAGTTTGCATTCCCATCAACAGTGTAAGAGGGTTCTTTTTTCTCCACATCCTCACTAGCACCTGTGCTTTTTTGTGTTTTTGATGTTAGTCATTTTGACAAGTATGAGGTGATAGCTCATTGTAGTTTTGATTTGTATTTCCCTGATAATCAGTGATGTTGAACATCTCATGTGTCTATTGGCCATCTATCTGTATGTCTTCTTTAGAGAAATGCCTGTTCATATCTTCTGCCCATTTTTTAATTGTATTATTTGACTTTTTGGTATTAGGTTGTAGCAGTACCTTATATATTTTGTATATTAACCTTTATCAGATATGTCATTTGAAAACATCTCCCATTCTGTAGGTTGCTCTTTAGTTTTTGTTGATTGCTTCCTTAACTGTGCAAAAGCTTTTTATTTTTATGTACTCCCAATAGTTTATTTTTGCTTTTATTTTCCTTGCCTCAGGAAACATATCTAGAAAAATGTTGCCACAGCTAAAGTCAGAGAGATTATTGCCTGTGATTTCTTAGAAGATTTTTATGGTTTCAGGTCTCATATTTAGATCTTTAACCCATTTCGAATTTATTTTTATGTACAGTGGAAGAAAGTGGTACAGTTTCATTCTTTTGCATGTTGCTGTCCAGTTTTCTCAACATCATTTGTTGAAGGGACTGTCTTTCCCACTGTATGTTTATTCCCTTTTTATTGATGGTTAATTGACCATATAACTGTGGGTTTATTTTTGGGTTTTCTGTTCTATTCCATTGATCTAAGTGTCTATTTTTATGCCAGTACCATACTATTTTAATTACTAATGCTGTGTAATATAACGTGAACTCTGGAATTGTGATGCCTCCAGTTTTGTTTCTCTTCCTCAGGATTGCTTTGGCTAGTCTAGATCTTTTTTGGTTCCACACAAATTTTAGGAGTGTTTGTTCTAGTCTGTGACAAATGCTATTGGTATTTTGATCGGGATTGCATTAAATCTGTAGGTTGCTTTAGTAGTATACATATTTAACAATATTGTTTTTCCAATCCATGAGCGTAGAATGTCTTTCTATTTCTTTGCATTGTCTTGAATCTTTTGCCAGTGTTTTATAGTTTTTAAAGTACAGGTCTTTCACCTCATTGGCTAAATTTATTCCTAGATGTTTTATTGTTTTGGGTGCAATTTTAAATGAGATTGTTTTCTTAACTTCACTTTCTGCTGCTACATTATTAATGTATAGGAAACGTGACAGATTTCTGTACAAAGATTTCGTATCCTGCAACTGTACTGAACTCATTTATCCGTTCTAGCAGTTTTTTGGTGGAATCTTGAGGGTTTTCTATATAGTATTATGCCATTTGCAAGTAGGGAGAGTTTTCCTTCTTCTTCACCAATTTGGATGCCTTTTATTTCTTTATGTTGTCCAAGTGCTGTGTCTAGGAATTCCAGTATTATGTTGAATAAAGGTGATGACAGTAGACACCCTTTTCTTGTTCCCGACCTTAGGGGGAAAGCTCTCAGTGTAGGATGTGGGTTTTTCACATAAAGCCTTTATTATGTTGAGGTATGTTCCCTCTAGACCTACTTTGCAGAGGGTTGTTATCATGAATGGATGTTTGCCAAATGCTTTTTCTGCATCTATTGAAATGATCATATGCTTTTTATCCTTTCTCGTATTGATATGACATATCATGTTGATTGTTTTGCAAATATTTAACCACCCTTGCAACCCAGGAAAAAAATCCCATTTGATCGTGGTGAATGACTTTTTAAATGTATTGTTGGATTTGGTTTGCTAATATTTGTTGAGGATTTTTCCATCTATATTCATGAGAGAAATTTGCCTGTGCTTCTCTTTTTTTGTGGTATCTTTATCTGGGTTTGGTATCAGGGTGATACAAGACTCATGGAATGAATTTTGATGTTTCTCATCCTCTTGTATTTTTTGAAATAGTTTTTTTTAAAGTAGTATTCACTCTTCTTTAAAATTTTGGTAGAATTCACTTGTGAAAGTGTCTGGTCCTGGAGTTTTGTCTTTCGAGAGATTTTTTATTACTGTTTCAATTTCACTGTGCCCTTATCATTTTTACCCTCTTTATTCCTTTCCTTCTCCTGAGCTGTTATCTTCCTCTGACACACTACATATTTTACTTGTTTGCTTATTGTCTCTTCTACCAGAATGTACATTCTTTTGGGGACAGGAATGCTTGTCTCTTTAGCTCACTGCTTTATTCCTAGACACTAGACAAGTGTCTGGTTTTTAACGTCCATATTAAATATTTGCTGACAGTATGAATGTATCATATATAAAATATCAAGCATGTTTTCCCAATAAGTCCATTTTCAGTTCACTATAAGACTGAAAAAGGACCTACTTTTTTATGTGTTTTCAGCCAACAACTTGTGTACCATGGTAGGCTAAAATGTAATGTCTCTTGGCAAATCTCATAAAGTATAAAAGGTATAAACATGAGCAAACTGGCTATTCACAAAGATATTTTTCACAACACTTATAAATGTTATATTAGAAGGAAGTGGGTGGGGGATGGGTGAAATAGGTGAAGGGGATTAAGAGGACACTTACAATGAGCACTGAGTAATGTACAGAATTGTTGAATCATGAGGGGTGCCTAGGTGGTTCAGTTGGCTAAGCATCTGACTCTTGGTTTCGACTCAGGTCATGATCTCACAGTTCATGAATTTGAGCCCCGCATCAGGCTCTATGCTGTCAGTGTAGAGCCTGCTTTGGATCCTCTGTCTTCCTCTCTTTCTGCTCCTCTCCCACTTTCTCTCTCCCTCTCAAAAAATAAATAAACAGTAAAAAAAAAGAATTGTTGAATCACTATATTGTATACCTGAAAGTAATATAACACTGTATGTTAACTATACTGGCATTAAAATTAAAACAATAAAAGTAAAAATAAATAAACGTCAGGTTTTAAAAGAGAAAATATATATATGTTGTTTTATTATAGTAAACATGCAAAATGCCACCCATTTTCCAGGTAGAAACAATTTTAAATTTCCATGTTTCCTATAAGTATTGACTTTAGAATGTTACTGAAAGCTGCAAAAATTAAAGGTCGCTTTCAAAGGCAAAAACAAAAAAACAAAACATCATGTCTTTTGTGCTTCTATACAGAGAGGTGGAAAGAAGAGAAACTTTTTTTTTTCAGAAGTAATGACTACATTTTTTGAACCTGGTTAAAAGATGAAAATGAATAAGTTAATTGCATATTCTTAGTTTCAACAAATAGTTTTCAGGTCTTCCTGGTTTAAAAAAAATCAATATGTAAAAATAGGAAGGCTACTTTGTGGCCTCCTTTCAGTTAGTTTCATCTTTCTGCTTCCAAAAATAAACTTGGAGAAGATACATATACTGTACTTATGCCTTTTGTTTGCTAATAGGCATTTTCAGAGGCCATCGGTTTCACATCGGCAGCCACTCTGATTACATTTTTCCCCCAAAAGTTTTTTGAATTCTTAAGGACTTTAATGCAAGTTTTTTGAGCAAACCACTACTCTGAATGTTAATAACCGGAAGCTTTTATCAAGTACTTTTCTGCAATGGCAATAGGTATGGTATTACGAAAATAGGATTTAAGCAAATAAAGGCTATTTATTTACCAGGTACCAGAAAGATTAATTTCATTTATTTTCTTGGCATACAATGTAGACTCTACTACGTGAAATCAAACTTGTCAATATGATAGCCTTAGGTAGATGAAGCCTCTGAGTTATTAAGATCATTATTATAACTAGCACTATTTTCATTATTATCACCTTTTAGAGTCATGGTTAAGTCTAATCCGTGCAACTAACGAGTCATGGAAATTTTTCTCTATCTTTCTTACTTTTTTATAGTGAGAAGCTATTTTACTTATTGTGCCAATAGTCCACCATAGGACTTCCGGTGCTTTAAGCTTAGAAAGCCTTCCAAAGATTTGAAGCTGCCTCTTCTGAAATGGCAATATGAGTCTACAGTGGTCTCACTAAATCCAATACGCTTTTTACTATGTTGACAGACACAATTAGAGTCTAAAGCCCGGCAGGCATAGTCAGAAAATAATGAATTCATGGTGAGACTAATCAAAAACCACTAGCATTCTCTTTTTTCTTCCTCATCATCAAAACTAAGAACTGGGAAATAAAAACACGAGAAATAAATGACCTTTCCAGAGTCCAAAATGAAAATGGCCTTTTGACTTCTGCGGTAATGAAATCCAAATGCAACGTGAAAAGAATAAATGGATCACTCAGCATATTGGTTTAATCCATTTTAGAAATGAAGGTCTTGCTCACACACAAGGTAAAAGAACTTCTCCCCAACCATTTCAATCAGAACTCCTGGTAGAGCCAATCAACCACACACAAAATAATGAACATGTCACATATTTCCCTGCTCAGCCAATCATACCTTTTATAAACGAAGCACAGTTACTAACGACAACCAAGAGTGTATACTTGGATGCTGCCACTGGTGCACTAGTTGAGTTTACTCTGCAACACTTCCCCAACTCCACAATTTCCTTGCACTGGTGGCCATCTTACCACCCCCTTCTTGGCTAAATCATGCCCTCAAACTTCAGGAATTTCATTCTGAAACACTCGTGTGCTATTAACAAAGCCTCATAGAATCAAATCATAGAATATTAAAGATAGAAAAAAACCTTAGAGGATACACTTGCAGGATAATTTTATGTTGTTATCTATTGATATGTGAGCACACTTCTGGAAACCCATAATTCTGATTTAATCATAGCATTTTACTTTACGGTTGTGTATACACTGATATGACCTATAATATTCTTTTTGAAAAAGAATGTTCTACACCAAAGTATGAAATCTACTTATCTAGACCAATCATTGTACATTATAGATGGGGAAACTGAGGCTTTTACCTATTCAGAGACTGGGACATACCAACAGGTCCACAGATTCACAGGTAGATAATACAACTCTGTTCCATTCTTCCTATGGCAAAAGGCAAAAACTCAAGTCAAATGGCCTTAAAAGAAAAGGAAGTGTAGTTGATCATGTAAATGAGACTCAAAAGTAGTTTTAAAAAAAGATGGATCCAGATGCCCAAAACTGATGTCCAGATGTCCTTTCCTCTTCATCTCTCAGCACTACTCTTCTCCCTGTTGGCTTTATTCCCAAGCAGGCTGTGTCCACAGAGTTGCCCTGGAAACTTCATATTTATATTCCATCAGTCTCCAGTCTAGTGGAAAGAGAGCTTCTCCTTCATATGAGTTTAATCACATTTGAGCCAACATTGAGCCTTGTTTGACTTGAATCATAATACTGAATCAATCACTGTGTTGGGGGTAAATAGAATATGTTAATTAGCTAGGCTTACCTTATGTGCTACCCTTTAGGCAAAAGGTAGCATAAGCCCACTTGAACCGCTTGGATGGATTGTAAAGGAAGCTGGTGCTCCTAAAGAAAATTGAGGCTTCATTATCAGAAATGGTAGCAATGAATGTTGGAAAAGCAATAATACAGAAGGGGCACTGCCCTTGGTCTCCTGATTCTCTGTACAGAGATCCCCATTAAGCCATCCTCCACTCTTAAATGAGGGTGGTAGTGACACATTCATGAAAGGCAGAAATGGCAGGAGGCAAATGCAAGAAGCAATCAAATGCCTCACCTTTGTTTTTTCCATTTGTTGCTCTTAAGAAAAGACCCTCCTCATCCCAGGCACCTTCCAAATACCTGGATACCACTTGCTATAAGAAAAGCAGCCAATAAATTAACTTACTTTCTCTTTACAGTGAGTCCTAACTTGTTCTTGGGTCAGCTACTTCCTGCATATTTGTTCCCTGGGCACTCAGGTCACACCTCTATTAAATCACTTGCAATCTGACACTACAATTTATCTGTTCTATGTATGCCTATGCACCTCAAGGGCAGATGCTCTTTTATTTATCTCTGTAACAGCACTTACCACAACGGTCGTCACATTCCAAATGCTGAATAAATGTGCATTGTTGTGGCAGTAATGATTTAAGGCAGAATTCTCAAATGAGTTCCCCAAACACTATCTTGCCAAATGTTCCACCAAAAAAGGTTCCATGGTCAAATAGATTTTGGAAATACTGTATACTATAAGTCATCTTAGAAATTCATGATTATGGGGCACCTGGGTGGCTCTGTCAGTTAAAGGCCCACTTCAGCTCAGGTCATGATCTCAAGGTTCACATGTTCGAGCCTCAGGTTGGGATCTGTGCTGACAGTTCAGAGCCTGAAGCTTGCTTCAGATTCTTTGTCTCACTCTATTTCTGCACTTCCCCCACTCATGCTCTGTCTCTCAAAATTAAAAAATTAAAATCTAAAAAATTTTTTAAAGAAATTCATGATTATTAGGGTATTAGTATATTAGATACTCTGAAGTGCCCTTTGTTTAAGAAAAGTGTTTGACTTTGTTTAAAGTTGTTTTCTATATTCATAGTTTATTTTAACTTAAATATTAATATCTAATGAGGTCAATATTCCATTAAGGATTATCTGTGGAAACATTGCTTATTTTCACCTTTTGGAGAAGTATTTTGTTTTGTAGAAGCAATATAAAAAGCGATAATACTTAACTGAAGAAAATAATTCTTTCATTCATGCAGTCATTCAGCCAGCCTGCATTTTCTGGGTGCCTACTCCATGCTGGGAAGGGCTCTTGCCTTCTAAGAGTCTATAATCTAGTAAGTAGAAACAGGTATATTTTTAACACTAAGTCATCTTATTCTTATTAGAATTTGAGTAATTCCTTGGGCAAAATGGAGTAGGAGTAAAGGTCAATGTAAGGGTCTGAGCATTCACTGCAGAAATCAAGTGATTACAAGACTCAGGAATGTTGATAGAGAAGTTTGCCAATTGGTGTTAGAAAGAAAGAGAGGGTCTCTTTAGCAAATGGTGCTGGAAAACTGGACAGCAACATGCAGAAGAATGAAACTATACCACTTTTTTACACCATACATAATAACCTCAAAATGGATGAAAGACATAAATGTGAGACAGGAAACCATCAAACCCATGGAGGAGAAAGCAGACAACAACTTCCTTGACCTCAGCCACAGCAATTTCTTGCTCAACAAATTTCCAAAGGCAAGAGAATTCAAAGCAAAAATGAACTATTAGAAACTCATCAAGATAAAAAGCTTCTGCACTGCAAAGGAAACGATCAACAAAACTAAAAGGCAACAGACGGAATGGGAAAAGATACTAGCAAATGACATATCAGATAAAGGATTAGTATCCAAAATCTGTAAAGAACTTATCAAACTCAACACCCAAAAAACAAATAATCCAGTGAAGAAATGGGCAGAAGACATGAATAGACACTTTTCCAAAGAAGACATCCAGATGGCCAACCGACACATGAAAAAATGCTCAACATCACTCATCATCAGAGAAATACAAATCACAACCACACTGAGATACCACCTCACACCGTTAAAAGTGGCTAAAATGCACAACTCAGGCAACAACAGATGCTGGCAAGGATGTGGAGAAATGGGAACCATCTTGCACTGTTGCTGGGAATGCAAACTGGTGCATCTGCTCTGGAAAACCATGTTCACATTCATCAAAAAATTAAAAATAGAACTTCTCTATGACCCAGCAATAGCACTACTAGTAATTTATCCAAGGGATAAAGGAATGCTGATTCATAGGGGCACATGTACCCCAATGTTTATAGCAGCAGTTTCAACAATAGCCAAATGATGGAAAGAGGCTAAATGTCCATCAACTGATGAATGGATAAAGAAATTGTGGTTTATATATACAATGGAATACTACTTGGCAATGAGAAAGAATGAAATCATGCCATTTGCAGCAATGTGGATGGAACTGGAAAGTATTGTGCTGAAATAAGTCAGTCAGAAAAAGATATATGTTTTCACTCAGATGTGGAACTTGAGAAACTTAATAGAAGACCATGGGGGGAGGGAAGGAGAAAAAAATAGTTACAGAGAGGGAGGGAAGCAAACCATAAGAGACTCTTAAATACAGAGAACAAACTGAGGGTTGATGGGGGGGTGGGGTGGGAAAGAGGGGGAAATGGATGATGGGCATTGAAGAGGGCCCTTGTTGAGGTGGGCACAGGGTGTTGTATGTAAGGGATGAACCACCCATGGGAATCGATCCCCAAAACCAAGAGCATACTACACACACTGTATGTTAGCCAATTTGACAATAAATTATGCTAATAGAAAAAAAAGAAAGAAAGAGAGAAAGAAAGACAGGAAGGAAGGAAGGAAGGAAGGAAGGAAGGAAGGAGAGAAGGAAGGAGAGGGGAGGAAGAGTGGAGGAGTGGAGGAAGGGAAGGGAGGAAAAAAAAGAATTGCAATCAGCAATTTACACATACTGCCTTAGAAGCTGCTGGCCAGTTTGTGTTTCTCTTTGCTGTTTCTTCCCTGGGGGACAGCCACCTTCCACAGTTTCAGAAATCTATAATGGAGACCCAGAAACCAGATGGCACTTGGAAACATTGTGAGGATCACAAGGGAAGATAACATGACTTTCGAGCAATCACATTATTATTAAAAAGGCATCTATTTTCTGTCCCTGTTCAGACTCTTAAACTCATTGGCAGTGGAGTCGGGGTTTGATTCATGAAATATTTTAATATAGTATGAAAGGTTTTCACTTAGCTGTTTGGTGTTATAAAACTCTGTAAAGCTCAGTTTCATTTTCCCCAAAGCAGCTTTTCCAGAAAACATTGTGTGTGTGTGTGTGTGTGTGTGTGTGTGTGTGTGTGTGTATACACTAAAATTGAAGCCATGCTGCCTTCTCAGGTTTTTTTTTAATTTTAAGCCCAAGTCAGATCTGTTGCTTTAGTAGAAGTGTTGATGAGAGGTGCTCTGCTGTTTCTTCAGCTAAAATGTTCTAAGTTTGTTTATTAATGCATTTAGTCCTTTCATTTGAACACATTCGCTAAGTGCTTCCTCTGCTCCAGCAGCACCCTTGTGGGGCTGCAAACACAACAGCACAGTCTTGGGCCCAGCTCCTGTCCACACCCCACGATCAAGTGAGAGAGACCCACAATCATAACGTAAGTTGAACCTCTGTGTGTCTAGAAATACAAATAAATGCAGACCTGGGGGAGTTAAGAAAACCTCAAAACATGAGGGACATAGGGGCACCTGGGTAGCTCAGTCGGTTAAGTGTCTGACTCTTGGTTTTATCTCAGGTCATGATCTCATGGTTTTGTGAGTTTGAGCCTTGCATCGGGCTCTGTGCGGGCAGCTCGCAGCCATCTTAGGATTCTCTCTCTCCCCCTCTCTATGCCCCTTCCCCACTCTCGCTGTCTCTGTCTCTCTCAAAATAAACAAAACTTAAATTTTGAGGGTAAAATTTGAAGGACAAGGAATAGTTTAAAAATGTGTTTTTATTGAGGATTCATCTTTGACTATGACTTTAGGAAATTTCATTCTTTTTTCTTTCCTAGAAAGAAGAATGTGAATCTAACATGAATCTCTGCTCTACTTTTCACTCCACTGTGAATTCATTTAATTTCTTCGCATTCCCAGGCCACTGCAGGAATTGTTCTATGTTGGCATATTGGCATGCTTGTCTAACTTGGGCATTTAGGTTTTTCATTCTATTTTGACTTTACTTTTCTTGAACACCATGTAGCGCCAATAAACAAATGCAACTCCTTAAGTGTTTCTGACAGGCTGGCGTGATTGAATCAACTTATGGAAATGCCTTAAGACAAGTTATGTGCTTTTCTCAAAAAAAGTTTCAGGCTTCGCAAGTTAAGCAAGAAAATGTAAACAGGAGGCCTAATATAAGATTGGATTTTATTCACTCTAAGGGAAAATGTAAACCTAGAAAATGACAGTAATTCTCTAAAACTTATGAAATAATTATATTGAGTGTGATACGTAAAGTTAATGGAACTTTAATAAGTTTTAATTGCATAAGTACTAAATTCTTACAGCATAATTTAAAAAAAAATACAGGTAAACAAACAAAAAGAATGAGAAAACTTAAAAATCACCATCATCTCATAGCCCAGATATAACCACCATTAACGTTTCAGAGTCTGCTTTTCCAGACTTTTTTCCATACATTCAGTTATTTAGATAATGATACTTTTAATAAAAATGGGTTCCTATTATGAAAATTGCTTTGTAACCTACTTTTTCTGTTTTATAATTAGTCATAAACATCTTTTACTATCAATAAGTATACTTCCATGCCATCATTTTTAATATATGCATTAGTTACTTAAACAACACAATAATACAGGATTTTGCAATTAGAAAGTAAACATCAACAAATGTTATTATGGAACCATCTTTGCATATAATCTCAATTACTGAATTGACATAAATTCCTAGAACTGTTCAGTCAAAAGATATATACATTTGTAAGAATTTTTAGACCCCCTAGTGCCTAATTTTTCTTCAGAAAGTTTCTATCAATAAATTCCCATCAATAGAATATAATAGTGCCACTTTTGACTTTTGCCATCACTGATATGAGGTGTTTTTCCTTGCAATTTGCCAACCTGATAGGCAACAATCTTACTGTTCTAATCTGCCTTTTGTGGATCACTAGCGAAGCTGAATGGGTTTTGTTTTTGTTTTATAGTTTAATAGTTACATTTTTTCTCCTGCAGGTTATCTATTTATGTCCTTTGGAAATGTCTTATATAAAGTTATACACTTGCAAAGGAGTTATGTGCTTTATAAATTTCATCAATAAAATATTGTGCCAAAGGGATTAAGTAATCACGTTCATGTATATATTATTTTAGATAAAATATTAAGTGGGCCCTTTTTAAAATTTTTTTTTTGCCGTTTACTTAAGTGGGCCTTTTTGGATAATGTCTTTCCTCATTGCCCTGCTTGGGCTTTGACCCCACATAAAGATTCCTTACTCACCCAATGAAGGTGCCAACACTCTGGGCCAGGTGACCTTTCACAAAGAATTTACCAGCTTGAACACCAACATCATGGCCAGACTGCCTCTCACACGGGCATCCTACTCACCACACTCGCACTAACACCCTGACCTCCTACGTGAGACTGATAACATCCCGGGGCTGTCCTCGCATACAGACCTCTCTGTTTTCTCTGCACGTTTTTTAACACCCTGTGCTGGGCCACCACCTCCTAGGATGGATGCCGTCCTTACATAGATTGGGTCCCTCTCACCCACCCTCTAGATGTGGACACATCCCTTTCTTGGCTGCTTCTAATTACTTTTGGACTGAACCACTCAAGGAGAAAAGAAAGAGAAACAAAGAGAGATGGGGAGATGAAAAACATGAGGGAAACTGCATTTTAATAAAAATGAATTTATAGAATTCTGAGACTGATGTTTTATCACTTATAAACGCACCTTCCCTTACACATTGAAAATGTTCTTAATTTTATGAATCAAAAAAAGTCATGTTTATTTTTCCCTTTTAAAAAATGAGGTAGTTGGATATTGAGAAACATCAAACTTTATATTCACTAGGAGAGGTAAAAAAAAAAAAAAGGGACTCTGAATGATTTGTCTACGCAAGGCAAGCGGATTACATAAGACATAGATCTTTTGTGCCTGTGGCCAATTTACTAAATCTTTCTAATTCTAAGAAGTGTCTACATCATGCAATTATTCATATTCTCTAGCCTTTCTCTGGATCACTGCTCCCCTTTGAGAATCTAATGAAAAGTATAGCTCTTCTCAGAAAAAGGCACATACTGAATCAGACATGCACACACAACTTGCATTCAAATTCACAATGTTCTCTATAGAATATTTGACCTCTAGGTCAAGGACAGAAATAAGTGTTTCAATAACATCAGTGTTTGCCCACATAAACATGACGCCAGCATCCAGTCTTTGCAACTAGACCAACCTGGGCTTAAGAACAAGCCCTATCACCTGCCTAAATTTGGCCTTCACTTCTCTGAGCCTCATTCACAAAAATGGTGATAATAACTACCTCTCTTTAGGCTATTGTGAGAATTTGAGTTTATGCAGGAAACTGAGACATACTCACAGTGGTTGTAGGAGTTAAATTTTACTACGTGACTATTTGAGTTTGTATAAAAACGAGTGTCACACTCAGAGTGTTTGTATGAGTTGATTTCTACCATGTGACTCTTTGGAACCATCTGAATATTTCATAGAATGGTTCAGCTTCGCACTAAATGCTTAGTGCCATCCGGGAGAAGAGGTTTTGAAAATTCAAGTTCATTCAGCTCCTATCTTTTGGTTCTGTTGGTAAGAAGATATTTTCTTTGTGACAATTCTTGACTGTAAAGGAAACAATAGTGCTACATACATGTTAACTCCCTCATTAAGATCAGAGATTCCAACCTAAAATGCCTTCGGATGTCCTCCAGGAGAATGAATCGCGTCAGACAGAATTAACAGAAATGGGCGAAGGCAGTAGAAATTCTCCTAAAAGTAGAAGCCGTGTCTCAGCTCTGGACCAGTGCTTCAGTGGAAGACAGTTGGACCTAAGTTACTAAATTGTAGACATTTTTCGGAGAAGTCAGAAATGTGGGTTTTTTTCTTATAATTTGATGCGTATCTCTATTTTTTTCTGAACCAGGTCAGGATCCAGCGAGTTCCATAATCTGTACTCCTACACACGTTGTCTCCCAAATGAGTCTTTGAAAACATGATTCTGTGGCAATTTTTTCTCTTGTTAATATATTAGTCAAACATATCATCTGATTGTTGTTTGATTCAGTATTTCTTTGATTGCTAGTGAAGTTAAAGTGTTTTTCTAATGCTGCTGCTCATTTATATTTCTTTTGTCTTTGCTTCACGTCTTTCTAGTATAAATCTAACTGTAATTTAACTGTTTGTTTTTCTCTATATAGATTTTTCCCACTTTCAACTTTAGGAAAATTTTTCTGCCTTAGAAAATATATTGCTATTTTGTTTTGTAATACAAGCTACCTACAAAAAGTCCCCATTCAGAACAAGCAACACAATAAGGGCATCAAAGGGCAGTTGCAAGGAAATCAAATCTTTTACAGGAGGAGTATATAATGCCAAGTGTAATGCTCTTTCCTCCCCCACCCCCCAAATAAACAAACAAATAAATGGAGCATTAAGCTGAATATGTATAATTGAAGCAAGTTAAAAAACATAAAGTGCAAATTGAGCAAATAGCTTCAGGGGACATGTATTTATTCATGACCGTTAGTGTTACGAGCCATAAATCTACTTAATTAGATTTAATTACAACACTGCTCAAGACAACCCAGAGATTATAAAATCTGAGAGTGACATTCTATATTTTGCTAGAGGGATTGTCTGTTCATGCAAATAACTGACATGTCTTCACTCAAAAGGACTAATTGAATGAATTGTTGAGGACTATATGGCTAATGAGGGAAGTGAGAAAATAAAAACAGTTCTGCATTCTTCGAATTTCAAAGATCTTTAACCCCTTTATTCCACTGGGATCTTTGACTCACCAGGCAAAGTAGAGTAAAATAATGTAGCAATGGAGAAGGGGAAACACTGAAGATCATCATGTTTCTGAAACTTACAGCAAAATTAACTACTGCCTTCCTCGTTGATACTCCCATATGTATCTGCCTGTTGTGTTACAATGTATCTCTACCAAGGTCTTTTCCCCTACAGAGCCGAGCTCATTGAGGGTCAGGACCCAGTGTGCTTCAACATCTCATTCCTAATGTCTGTAATAGTCCCTGCTACATGAGAGATGGCCAGAGAAGGTGTGGAATATAGGAATATTAAGGACTAGAAAAACATTAAAATGCAACAATAGGAGCCTTCATTTTGGTTATCGTTTCTCATTTTAAAAATACAGATCGCACCTTTAGTCATGTGTCCTAAAACCAAAGCCTAGCCTTGCCCATTTCAGGATATGTCCCTCACACTGATGATAGCTCTATAAAATTCCTTTCCTTTATCACCGTCCATTGACAAGGACACCTGAAAGAGGACAGCTTTGGGGATCGAGATGCTAACAATAAATATCAGATCCAGATACACAAAGTAGCCATAAGACACTCAACTCTCCAGTCACTACTTTATGTTACTATTGTGAGAGATAAGCAAGGGACCTTGTCTGTTTGCTCATATGATGGGATATATGAAACGTACTGACTAGTCTGTCTCTCTAAATGATCGTCCAGGGCAGGGTATAGATTAATTCCCTCAAACATTTTGACAATTCCAGTATGCTGCTGCATACACATTTAGCTGTTACCCCCAAATATATATGTAACCTCCCCAGCGTGTGTGTGTGTATACATATATATATTTATATACATATAAATATATATATGTATTAGTTGCTCTGTTCATACATCGTGCAGGTAGGAACTGAGCACCTGCTACTCCAGCACTCTGTTAATTTCTGATTACTGTCATTTCTTTTTTTTTAGTGTTTTATTTTATTTTTTTTTTAATTTTTTTTTTCAACATTTATTTATTTTGGGACAGAGAGAGACAGAGCATGAACGGGGGAGGGGCAGAGAGAGAGGGAGACACAGAATCGGAAACAGGCTCCAGGCTCTGAGCCATCAGCCCAGAGCCTGACGCGGGGCTCGAACTCACGGACTGCGAGATCGTGACCTGGCTGAAGTCGGACGCCCAACCGACTGCGCCACCCAGGCGCCCCAGTTTTATTTTATTTTTGAGAGAGAAAGTGCTCATACAAGTGGTTAGGGGTAGAGAGAAAGGGAGACAGAGGACCAGAAAAGGGTTCTTCGTGGACAGCAGAGAGCCTGATGTGGGACTTGAACTCGGAATGGTGAGATCACGACCTGAGCCAAAGTCAGAGGCTTAACCGACTAAACCACCCAGGCACACCTAATTACTGTCATTTCTAAGGTCTCCAAGTGACATTGCAGAACCAAGAGTCAAAAGTAATAAGCCAATATTTCCCAAGCTTTTGCACATCATAACATACATAGAAAGTACAAGAACTATCAAATGGCAGATGAGGCTGCTACTGGCCACTCCTGCCTAGCTTAGGTCAAAGAAATGAGGTGATGGGGAGCCTGGGTGGCTCAGTTGGTTATGCGTCCGACTTCAGCTCAGGTCATGATCGCACGGTCGGTGGGTTTGAGCCCCACATTGGGGCCTGTGCTGACAGTTCAGAGCCTGGAGCCTGCTTTAGATTCTGTGTCTCCCTCTGTCTCTCTGCCCACCCCTTGCCTCTCTCTCTCTGTCTCTCTCTCAAAAATAAACATAAAGAAATTAAAAAAAGGAATGAGGTGTACCTGTGTAGCTGCATAAGGCAGATGCAACTTCACAGGACAAACTTTAGACTGAGACTAAAGTCTATACCAAGGTCCTATCTGTCTAGCTCCAGGTAAACATAGTCAAATTCAGTGATACCTCAGTTAGGGATAAAGCATACACTTCCCCTGCTCTCCCCCTTCTTCACCCTGAGGTTGATGCTCTGGGGTCTTATATGCTGCTAGGATATCTGGGGGTATGTAAGGAGAAATAAAAATTAGAAACAATAAACTTACTTCTCCCTACTAAAAATAAAGACACTTTTCTTAGAGCACTTTCTGTTATAAACTTGTAATTATAAATGCATGCAAATCTTTAAACACACACACACACACACACACACACACACACACACACATCATGCTGGGAATGTCTTTCTTGAGGACCTAGGAGCCCTCCCTTTAAAATGTAAATATCAAGTGGAAGACTGCCAATATCTCCCAGTTTGTGTGGGAGGGGAGGGGGCTAGCTTCCATAGGTACCTGGCTCCAGTTGCAGAACTATCTTCCGTCATAAAAAGATGAAAACTGTTAATTTTCCTTTGTGTAAAGCTAATAAGCTAACACAGATGATAATTCCAATTACCAGGCAAATTTAGGATGAACTACGTGTGACTAGTAATCATTTATCTTGAGAACATACTGGTAATGGGTTGTACCTGCCTGCCTATATAAAAAAGTAAGATTTCTATTTTTGCAATCCCTTAGCAGATTGCCTGCGAAACTAGCAGATTCTAGTTTAATGCTTATTCAAAAATCGTCTTATTTCTCTACTCCTACTCTGTGCAGAAGTTTTCTGGGTTGTGAGAAGATTTTGTTTTTAATTATATTTCCCCAACAGGGAAGAGTCATATGCTCATCCATCTTTGTCTTGGTTCTAGCTGCTGTCTTCATGCAGATGGTATTTTTTTTTCACCTGACACTTAAATATGTCCCATGCCATGCTGTCAGTATCCTGGGGTATAAATAGGTCATCATCTCATTCCTGGTGGGACTGCTCAAGCTGCCTTTATTATCATGTCTTGACTACCAGCCCTTTGCAAGCTTAAGATCTCTGTCTCTCCCAGTCAATGTTCACATGAGCTCAAAGAGCTATGGATAATTTTTGATGTTCCCACACTCTGGGAAATTTATAGACAGTGTCTGACCTCCACATGCCTGGACACACTACATTTGGTATTTCTGTGCTCTGTTCCACCATGATGGCTTGAAAAGCTCTTCTGTGAGGTTCACCTTTTCCTGGGTCTTATCTACCTCAGAGATGCCCAAATTCTCACATGTCTACTATCAAGATCCAGCTCAGGCTGGAGTGAGGAGGCAGGGCATGGAGCTCCCTCATTTCTTTCCAAACTCTCTTCTCCTCTCCTCTCCAGCACTGAGGGCTTCTTATCTTGTGTGGAGAAAGGGACAGATAAAAAAACTGTTCTGCCTTATTGTAGCTTCTTTGAAATATTTTTCTGACTTACCTTGCAATCATGCCTTTTAAGCTTCTAAAATAAGAACTCTAACATATTTGTTCTCTATTTCCATGGTGCCTAGACAATGGGCAAGGTCCTTAAAGTCGTTATAAGTGAGGCATACAGGTATGAAAAATATCTATCACAACTCAAGGTATTATCCATTGCATATGCGATTGACAGAAAAGTCTAAACCTCTCTCTAAAATTCTCTCAAATGCATATCAAGTCCTACTCATAAAGTAAATAATCCGACTGAATTTCTTCTGTTTTACAGCACTTAGACAATGGCCCTTTACATATGGCTCAAGTCTCAAATAACTTCTTTTTATTCTCCACAAAGAAAGAGTACAGACTCAGTGTGTTTCCCATGTTTGAAGTTTTTTTAAAAAAACAGCTCACCTTAGTAGAAGCAAGGACACTACCATACCACTGGAAGGCCTAAAAAAATCAACTGCAGACCCATCGTGAGGACTAAAGAATTAAATCAATAAGATAAAGAGATCTCCTGGCCTGAAGACTAAATAATATGATGAAAAACCTGCAAGCTAATGAAAATCGATACATGTTCATCTCTGTATAGAAAAACCCAATATATTCAGAGCTCCTCTAACTTACCACCTAACAAAATGTATTGCAAAATGTACAACAACAGAGGTGAGATATGCTAAGGAGCATGACTGTCAGGGAGCACCTTGCTCAGGCCATTCCCTGACACTCCGTCATCCCTACGACTCCCACTGTTCACGGCATACGTAGTACATTCTTGCATGTGGAAAGTGGCCAAGCCATTTGACAGGAGGCACAGTGTGTACCAAGTCAGACTACTCATCTTCTGAACCTGTATCTGTCTTTCAATGGTCTACAGGAGCTTTTCCAGGATTAGGGAATAATGAATTCCCTAATATACGTAATGACCATTGTTTAAAAACAAAACAAAACTAAAAACAGTGACAAGATACTGTATGTGAAGCTAGGAAAAAGAAGCCAGACCATCTGCAGTATGCCCCCATGAGAATTTTGCAAAAATTAGTCAGACAGATATTGAAAAGTTAGAGAACAACTGATTAGTAGTTTTATTTGGCTTATCTCAAGACAGAGAGAAATACGGTGGAATGTGTAGTATTAATTGGATTCTTTCCAAAATACTCATGTTCATTTTGTATGAACTACTAGAAGGTCTCTGAAAACAGGCAGGGCTCTTTCTTGGGAGCAAGAACTAAGCAAGCAGTGGATATTTGATAAGTCATTTTCTTTTCTGACTATTCATTTAGCAAATACATACTAAGAACCTGTGTTTAAGATACTGAAGATATGGGGTGCCTGGGTAACTCAGTTGGTTAAGCATCAGACTTTTGATTTCAGCTCAGGCCATGACTCAGGTTTGTGAGTTCAAGCTGGTGCCCAGCTCTGCGCTGACAGTGTGGAGACAGCTTGGGATTCTCTCTCTCCCTCTCTCTCTGCCCCTCCCCCGCTCACATGCATGCACACTCTCTCTCTCCAGATAAATAAATAACATCTAAAAAAAGATACTGAAAATACAGTTAAGTTAAAAAAAAAAAACACTATTCCTAAGGATCTTCTAATCTACAAGGAAATGTATGCATGTGTTTTTCAATCGGAAAGAGAAAACACATGCACCTGGCTTCTATCAACTTAGCTGAGCTGGAAACAAAATCTGCAGCGTTCCTCTCCCTGATTCCAGACAATGGCTGGGCACAAGGGAATCCCTGTGTGAGCAGAAGGCAGACATGAGGCAGCAGCGGTTCTGATGGGAAGGTGAGCCCAGGACGCTCAGCTCACGCAGCAGCTGGGTTCTCAATGCCTCAGCCGCTCACAAGATCTCCTCGTCCTCCAGCTCCAAGTCCTGAGCCAGCTGAGCGTGTGGCTCCTCATGAAGGATTCCAGCTCCTTCCATGGATCACTTTCAAGTTCAAAGTCAGTAAAAGACAAGGGGTACCAGCTACTCCGTGCTTGAACACCCTCCACCTTTACTTTCAGCTCCTCTTCCCAGCTGCCGCAATTCCAGAAGACCCAGGGTGACTTTAGATCACCAAAGAGCAGCGCAGTCTCCAGGGACTTTTTCATCAGCTGCTACCATTGCTTTCAGTTTCATCCCCATAATAAAGCCCTTATCTCCTCTAAGGAATATGGTGGTTCTGCTTTTCTTCTGAACTGTAACTGGGCAGCCAAGATGATCAAAAATTAAGGTATTTGTCAAATAAGCCCCAGATTTTATAAAAGAAAGAATTTTAAATATAATTGGAGTTCCCTATATTGTCCTTCCCAGTCTCACTTTCTTTCTCCTTCTCTAGAAACAACTATGATTTTTCCATTGGATATTCTTTCCTGCTTTGTCAAAGATTAGTTGGCCATACATTTGTCGGCCCAATTCTGGCGTGTCTATTCTATTCCATTGGTCTATGTGTCTGTTTTTGTACCAATACCATTCTGTCTTGATGATTACAGCTTTGTAGTAGAGGCTAAAGTCTGGGATTGTGATGCCTCCTGCTTTGGTCTTCTTCTTCAAAATTACTTTGGCTATTCAGGGTCTTTTGTGGTTCCATACAAATTTTAGGATTGCTTGTTCTAGCTTTGAGAAGAATGCTGGTGCAATTTTGATTGGGGTTGCACTGAATGTGTAGATAGCTTTGGGTAGTATTGACATTTTAACAATACTTATTCTTCCAGTGCATGAGCATGGAATGTTTTTCCATTTCTTTGTATCTTCTTGAATTACCTGCATAAGCTTTCTATAGTTTTCAGCATACAGATCTTTTACATCTTTGGTTAGGTTTATTCCTAGGTATTTTATGGTTCTTGGTGAAATTATGAATGGTATCAGTTTTTTTATTTCTCTTTCTGTTGCTTCATTATTGGTGTATAAAAATGCAACTGATTTCTGTACATTGATTTTGTATCCTGCGAGTTTGCTGAATTCATGTATCAGTTCTAGCAGACTTTTGGTGGAGTCTATCAGGTTTTCTATGTACAGTATCATGTCATCTGCAAAAAAGTGAAAGCTTGACTTCATCTTTGCCAATTTTGATGCTTTTGATTTCCTTTTGTTGTCTGACTGCTGATGCTAGCACTTCCAACACTATGTTAAACAACAGCGGTGAGAGTGGACATCCCTGTCGTGTTCCTGATCTCAGGGAGAAAGCTCTCAGTTTTTCCCCATTGAGGATGATATTGGCTGTGGGCTTTTCATAAATGGCCTTTATGATGTTTAAGTATGTTCCTTCTATCCCGACTTTCTCGAGGGTTTTTATTAAGAATGGATGCTGGGGACGCCTGGGTGGCGCAGTCGGTTAAGCGTCCGACTTCAGCCAGGTCACGATCTCGCGGTCTGTGAGTTCGAGCCGCGTGTCAGGCTCTGGGCTGATGGCTCGGAGACTGGAGCCTGTTTCCGATTCTGTGTCTCCCTCTCTCTCTGCCCCTCCCCCATTCATGCTCTGTCTCTCTCTGTCCCAAAAATAAATAAATAAATAAATAAATAAATAAATAAATAAATAAATAAAAGAATGGATGCTGTATTTTGTCAAATGCTTTTTCTGCATCGATTGACAGGATCATATGGTTATCTTTTCTTTTATTAATGTGATGTATCACATTGATTGATCTGCAAATATTGAACCAGCCCTGCAGCCCAGGAATGAATCCCACTTGATCATGGTGAATAATTCTTTTTATATGCTGTTGAATTTGATTTGCTAGTATCTTGTTGAGAATTTTTGCATCCATATTCATCAGGGATATTGGCCTGTAGTTCTCTTTTTCTCCTGGGTCTCTGTCTGGTTTGGGAATCAAAGTAATGCTGGCTTCATAGAATGAGTCTGGAAGTTTTCCTTCCCTTTCTATTTTTTGGAACAGCTTGAGAAGGAAAGGACAGTCTTTTTAACAAATGGTGCTGGGAGAACTGGACAGCAACATGCAGAATGAAACTAGACCACTTTCTTACACCATTCACAAAAATAAACTCAAAATGGATGAAGGACCTGAATGTGAGACAGGAAACCATCAAAACACTAGAGGAGAAAGCGGGAAAAGACCTCTCTGACCTCAGCCGCAGCAATTTCTTACTTGACGCATCTCCAAAGGCAATAGAATTAAAAGCAAAAATGAACTATTGGGACCTCATGAAGACAAAAAGCTTCTGCACTGCAAAGAAAACAATCAACAAAACTAAAAGGCAACAGTTGGAATGGGAAAAGATATTTGCAAATGACATAACCAATAAAGGATTAGTATCCAAAATCTATAAAGAACTCACCAAAGTCCACACCCGAAAAACAAATAATCCAGTGAAGAAATGGGCAGAAGACATGAATAGACACTTTTCCAAAGAAGACATCCCGATGGCCAACAGGCACATGAAAAGATGTTCAGTGTCACTCCTCATCAGGGAAATACAGATCAAAACCACACTGAGATACCACCTCACACAAGTCAGCATGGCTAAAATGAACAAATCAGGAGACTGTAGATGCTGGCGAGGGTGCAAACTGGTGCAGCCGTTATGGAAAACAGTGTGGAGGTTCCTCAAAAAATTAAAAATAGATCTACCCTATCACCCAGCAATAGCACTGCTAGGAATCCCAAGGGATACAGGAGTGCTGATGCATAGGGGCACTTGTACCCCAATGTTTATAGCAGCACTTTCAACAATAGCCAAATTATGGAAAGAGCCTAAATGTCCATCAACTGATGAATGGATAAAGACATTGTGGTTTGGATACACAATGGAATACTACTTGGCAAAGAGAAAGAATGAAATCTGGCCATTTGTAGCAACGTGGATGGAACTGGAGGGTATTTTGCTATGTGAAATAAGTCAGGCAGAGAAAGAGAGATACCATATGTTTTCACTCTTATGTGGATCCTGAGAAACTCAACAGAAGACCAGTGGGGAGTGGAAGGGGAAAAAAAGTTACAGAGAGGGAAGGAGGCAAACCATAAGAGACTCTTAAATACTGAGAACAAACTGACGGTTAATGGGGGGTGGGAGGGAGGAGAAAGTGGGTGATGGGCATTGAGGAGGGCACATGTTGGGATGAGCACTGTGTGTTGTATGGAAACCAATCTGACAAAAAATTATTAAAAAGAAAAAGGAAACAAGTATGATTTTGATGTCTATGTTTCAGGCTATGTATGTTATGCTTTTACTATTCATAGACAACATACATGACTTGGGGTTGCTTTGAAATTTTATGTAAGTGGTAAATATATTATTTCACAGCTTCGTTTGTAAACTTATTATGTTTAAGACCCATAAGCTGGTTCTAGTTCATATGTTTATCTCCTGTGTAATGCATCCAATGAATATACCATATTGTTTCTATTTTTTTTTCTACAAATTTACTGCAGTGATACTTGTTTCTTTTATCTGGATCACACATACTAGAAAGTACACAAATCTTAAGTTTTCAGTGCAATAAATTTTTACTTATATGTACACTCATGTGAGTACTCCCCAGAAGAAGATATGGAAAATTTCCAACACCTCAGTAGGCACCCTCTCAGCAGTCTCCCAAAGATAACCACATGTTTGGTTAGTTTTGTATCCTTTAAACTTCATATAAGTGGAGTCCCACAGTTCATACTCCTTTGTATCTGGCTTTTTTTCCTCATCACTATGTCCCCATATGAAATTCATCTACATAGTAAGTAGTAGTAGCTACAATAAAATGTCCCTCATTTGTGCAGTATAGTGTGAACTGTAACAAAATACTATAGATTGCATAGCCATTCCACTACTGATGACAGTTAGATTGGTTCGTTTGGAGCTGTTATGTATAAGGCTGCAGGATATTCTAGTAGTAGATTGATGAACCATAAAAACTGGAGTTTTAAGGTAAAAAATAGATGAATCTGAAATTAAAGATGGTAAGTATGCATCTTGTGATCATAAAAGCACCCATTTATCTTCATTATTGGAGCAACCATGAAGGTCTACCACTCAGATCACCATTCAAGAAAGAAGTTGCCATTCAACTATGAGGAGTATGGTCAACTGAGAGCAACCAGCTGGTGGTATTTTGGGTTCCATCTCAGCTTTTGAGCCGAGGACATATTCTTCCAGAGTCTGGAAGTCTGGAGTCTCCAGAGAATGACTAAGCAGGGTAGAGTTACTGGGGCCTGAACATTTGTGCCAGATGCTGAAATTCTGTTGGATTTCTCTCATGAGTAATCTTTACTCTGGAGTCCTTCATTGAGTTGGTCCAGACTGTCAGGTAAGCTTCACAGTATGGAGATTTCTCCTGCCCAATTCTGCCCCTTTTACCATTCACAACCCATTATATTCCGATAAACCTCTTGTAATCCTAGCTTGATCTGCTGTCCAAAGGACTCAACTGACATAGTTAGTACCAAGCACAGTCCAATAAATCAGGTAGTAAAATTAGGTTTTGAGGCTGGATTGCTTACCATCCAACCAGCAATAATAATTGGATGGTATGTGGGCACTAAGAGTCCATGGCACAAGATACTGTATTAATTCCTTAAACTTTTAACAGTGGTGACCTAGGGAAGTATTCTAGTGTAAGGCACCACACTTGTTGGTGCCTTGGCATCGGGGAAGTAAGAGGGACCAACGGAAACAAAGACTGTGGAATCAGTTGGCCATCACTAAGTTGCATTGTTGCCCTGCAGACAGATGATAAAAGCTATGAAGGATGTAATGAAAACTATAATGATGAATTACCTATTGTGTTACCTACTAAAAGACCCTTATCTTCTGTCATGAAAGAGCTAAAGATCAAACTGAGGATTTAGTATTTAAAGCTATAAATTTTCAAAAATAATTAATGTTAAACTGAAGCACGTCTGTTTTGCCAAGTCCTGCCCCCAAGAAATCTGTGGCCTCAGTATACAGAATGGACACATTTAGATGGATGCCCCTGAAGATTTTGGCTCTCCAGCTCATGTAAATCTTCAGAGCCTACAGGGATTGCACACCCTCTCTCTGTTAAGCATTCCAATTACTCTACATCTTAGGCAATATTTAGTGATAAAATCAGACTTAAAAGTTTCACCAAAAAAATGAAGGATGTAAAATAGTATCTCTGATAAGTTGCCTTTTCCTTTACCTTTATTTATTTTATTTACCTTTATTTAGTCTACTATCCATTAATTGTATCATCATAGCTTTTCCTTATTTTTAATTTTTTAATTCTCTTTCTCACACTGAAACGCGGGGTTCTTTCAATATTCTGGAAACTAATTATTTGTAGGTTAAACCTTGAAAATATCTTCTCCCAGAGTGTGGCTTGTCTCTTTTTAATGGTTTCACTTCAGGCAAAAAATTTTGAACTGTAATTGAATTTATTAATCTCACCATCTTTCTTTTTTTTTTAATTTTTTTTTTTAACATTTATTTTACTTTTGAGACAGAGAGAGACAGAGCATGAATGGGGGAGGGTCAGAGAGAGGGAGACACAGAATCTGAAACAGACTCCAGGCTCTGAGCTGTCAGCACAGAGCCCGACGCGGGGCTTGAACTCACGGACCGCGAGATCGTGACCTGAGCCGAAGTCGGCCGCTTAACCGACTGAGCCACCCAGGCGCCCCAATCTCACCATCTTTCAACTGTAGGTTTGGAGGGTTATTTAAGAAACCTTTCCCTAATCTGACACCGTAAAGATGTGTTCCTATATTCTCTTCTAAGAGTTTTAAGTTTTGCTTTTTATATTTATGCCCTTAATATGCTTGAAGCTTATTTTTCCATGTGGTGTGCAGTAAGGAACCCCTTTAAACTCTATTTTTCCCGTTTAGATAACCAATTGTCTCAGCACAGCTGGCTGTGTAGTCTCTTCTCCCTAGTCTTCAAACCCACAGTTGGATTATTATAGTTGTTGGATCATGCTAGCAAGGAGTTAAGAGGAAAAGAGAAATCAAAAATCTAGCCATTCACTTTTTACCTCATTTCCCATAAATCCTCGTACTCCGTGATTTATATCCAGATACTTATTTCATTGATTTGATGTTAACTTTATTTATTTTTTATTTTCAAAATCTTCCACCAAACAGAAAATGTGTGAAAGATGGGAGCAATGTGCCCTTATACGCCCTTCGCTCAGACTGGCCAACTGTTGATACCTGCCATGTTTGCATCTTACAGATACAGAGAGATCTACTATACATTTGATGAGTTTTCCATCAGTACAAGCCAACATTTCTGGTTGTCCACTTGGTGCTCCGTCCTCAAGTTGGCTGTGATACCTCCTTTTCTCAGTTTATACACCAAACTGCTGAAGTGATGGAGAAAGTAGCGAAATAGTTGGGCTAAAATTTTCTAGTGAATTAGTAGTGAGTAGTTTGTCAAACTGAGATCCATAAATTGAAGATGCCAGGAAACAGACAGATACGTGTTTTTGTGCTGCTACTGGACTGTTCAAAAGGAAGTTGTCGCCATAACACTTCACTCCTCAAAACTTCAACATGTTCTGTGCTGAGAATAGGACGTTATTCAAAATAAGCACGATCTCTGTATCATACACAGAAAACAGAACTTCTACACAAGATACTATCTTATAGGCAGTCTTCATTCAAATTCACTAATTACCCCATAAAGCCTGTTGTATCTATTTTTAATTTGGATCCAGGGTCCAATTTTGGAATTTCAGAGAAGAATTCAAGACTATTCATTCTCCTGTCCTTGCATTTAGCCCTAGCCCTGTGACTTTCTGCAACTAGTAAACTTTTAGAAGACCAGAAGCAAACAGGGCTTTGAACTGTACTTGCTTGTATGTTTCCATCATTGCCATGAAAAGAGCTTCCCTAACACAGGAGCTATACCTTTAGCTAGTACTCTCAGGTAACCACACACAGAGCGTTACTACCCTGCTGACATACATTCATGAGCAAAATACATGTCTATCATTGTATGCCACTAAGATTTTGTACTTGACTGTTATGCCACAAAAACTAAGATATGCATCAATAAAATATCCACAAAAAATTGATTTATTATGTCTTTCAGTGGTCTTTAATTTTAAAGCATTCTCCTCTCCATCCCCTTCCTCACCATACTCTCCCCCCTTTTATTTCTTTCAGGTCACTGATATTTTTTGAAGAGTCCATGCCAGTTGTCATGTAGGGTAGTCCACAATCTGGATATGTCTCATCATTTCTTCAGGTTCAATGCTTTTGCCAAGAATACTGCATTAGTTTAGGGGCACTTGTACCCTAATGTTTATAGCAGCACTTTCAACAAAAGCCAAGTTATGAAAAGAGCCTAAATGTCCATCAACTGATGAAGGGATAAAGAAATTGTGGTTTATATACACAATGGAATACTACGTGGCAATGAGAAAGAATGAAATAGGGCCTTTTGTAGCAACGTGGATGGAACTGGAGGGTGTTATGCTAAGTGAAATAAGCCATACAGAGAAAGACAGACACCATATGTTTTTACTCTTATGTGATCCTGAGAAACTTAACAGAAGACCATGGGGGAGGGGAAGGAAAAAAAAGAAGTTAAGAGAGAGAGAGAGCCAAACCATAAGAAACTCTTAAAAACTGAGAACAAACTGAGGGTTGATGGGGGGTGGGAGGGAGGAGAGTGTGGATGATGGGTATTGAGGAGGGCACCTGTTGGGATGAGCACTGGGTGTTGTATGGAAACCAATTTGACAATAAATATCATATTTTAAAAAAAAAGAATACTGCATTAGTGAGATTGTATATTTCCCATGGTATTACATAATATTACATAGTAAGTCACATCAGATCAGTTTGTTCGATTTCTAACAATGTAAGGTTTGGTCATTTGGTTTAGGAAATGTTTGTCTTATTTCTGCATTTTAGTGGCATTTATATCTCTTTGTGTTTCATAAATAATCTGTGTGGTGATACTTTTAAAATACTTCTAAAATATGTGAATATCTTGTCCTTTTACAAAATTAGCCACCATTAATAGTCCTTGCCTGAATCAATTTTTATATCTTTTGTCTAAATCAATGTTTACACTCATTAGTTGTCTAAACATGGTGACTTTTAAAATTCTATAGTGATTTCTATTGTTATTAACTGGTACTTCTTTATAAAGAATTTCTTGGGGCACCTGGATGGCTCAGTCATTTAAGCATCTGACTCTTGATTTCAGCTCAGGTCGTGATCTCACGGTAGTGAGATTGAGCCCAGTGTGGGACTCCGCACTGAGTGTAGAGCTTTCTTGGGATTTTCTCTCTCTCTCCCCGTCTGCCCCTCCCCCACTTGTGCTCTGGCTCACTCTCTCTCTCTAAAAAAATTAAGAAATAATGTTCTTTCCATTTATATTTTATTAACTATGAACTCATGGATTATTTTGTGTGTCAATGGGCTATAATCCACTAATACTATTATTTTGGTGGTTGGGTGGGGAGTGTTCATAGTGTCCCAAATTTGATCAGTGGAAGCCCTGTCAAATCCTTTAGTATCTTCTTATTTTATCAGTCTCCTGTAGGCAAGTATGGGCAATGTTTTTAAATTTTCACCTATTGAAAAAACAGAACTGTAAGAACTATAAGAACTTCATGAATATGTTGTTGAGTACATTCATAGAAGCAGAGTTGCAAAGTCAAATGGTAACTAAATACAGTAAAACCTTGGATTGCGAGTAACTTGTTCTGCGAGTGTTCCACAAGACGAGTAAAGATTTCTAATAAATTTTAACTTGATAAACCAGTGATGTCTTGCAATACAAGTTATACGTGGCACTGAATGCCACATGATCACAAGTGAGCCAATGGTTTCTTTCTCTCCCTCTCTCTCTCTCTCTCTCTCTCTCTCTCTCTCTCTCACTGTGGGATTGTGGGTGATCATCTCCCATGCTTGGATGTTCAGTCTCAGGCTATGGTGTTTGGCAGAAATCAGTGATTTTGCAAAATGTTGGAAGGTGCCCACAACTGTCACTAGTGTATTTTTTTGTCACTTCAAAGTAGCTATAGACAATCCTTTGCTTTTTCACACAAGAGTAAGCTTTAAGAATGCTTTGCTTCATTCTAGGTCAGGCTGCCTGCAAATATAGACCCTTTCCTCTGCTGTCTTACTGCCAGTTACATTAAATACAGTATATGACCAGAGTTTATTAATACTGTACTGTAGTCAACATGCATGCAAGCATATACAATGGCTCCCATGTGGGAAAAGGTTGAAAAGAAAGGTGGTAGGAAAGAGAGGATTAGGGGGAAAGATAAGAAGGAAATCATCAAGAAGTACGAACAAGGTGTGCAAGTGGCCAAAGATGAAAGATTTTATAAGACATCCACATCTGCATCTGATCTGCAGAGGAGGGGGAGAAAAAGGTGAGGAATCCCTCACTTCAAATGGGATTAGAGAGATGTGTAAAAGGTGGGAAACAGTGCAAAATTTTGTAGAAAAGCACCACCGAAATAAGCTGTAGCAGTGCAAGAGATGAATCTGTTTAATGACAATGCCATGTCACATTTCTGCTAAGTCCTCAAAAGGAGGTGAAAGCAAGTGTCATTGGATAAGTTCCTTGTTAAATTGCATGAAAAAAGATTCTACTGCGCTAATAAATACCAATGATTCCCTTAGTGATAGTGAAAGTCATCCTACACAATAACCCTCCTCTCTCTTGTCTCCCTCACATCAGCCACAAAGGTTTTGAAGGGTAAGTGCAAGTTAATTTGCTTACTTTTCTTTATATTTTGTATCTTCTTTATTATGTGGTATTATGTTACAGTGTTATAATCATTTTTATATGAATATTTTTGAGTTTCCATTTTTTCTTATGGGGAAATTTGCTTTGATATACAAGTGCTTTGGATTACAAACATGTTTCAGGACAAATTATGCTCAAACACCAAGGTTTTACTGTATGTCGTTTTGCTAGATATTCCTCAAATATCCTTATTAGAGATTGTGTCAGTCACAGTCCAGTCAGGAGACAGAAGCACATAATAATCTGAAAAGAAAGAAAGTTTAATATAATGAATTATTAACTAGCAATAGGTGATTACAGTGACAGTAGATTGGCTACTATGGAGTAAAGAAAAGCCTAAAGAATATAGAAACGTTGGATACAGGGAAAAACTACTATCCCTGAAGCTAAAGCAGAGTACAAAAGGAAGAAAAATATCTGAGGTTCCCACCCCCATACAAAATGTAAGTAAGTGAATGAACAAATGAACAAGTGAATGAATACATACATACACACACACATACACACACACACATACATACATACGTAAAATGCCCTTTTGCTCAAAACTTTCCCAATAAGAGGTAAGCTTTTGAATTGTTGTGAATCTTATTCACAAGAAATGGTATTACACTATATCCTTTCATTTATCTTATGAGTAAAGTTGAACTTTTGTGTATGTGTCATTTTATTTCTTTTTCTGTAAAGTGTATTTTCATGTCTTCTATTTTTCTAGCAAGTTTTTGGGTTTTTAATTGGTTTTTAGGAGTCCTGTATATAACTAAAGAAATTACCCTTCATCTGTGACATACATTATAAATATTTTCTCTAAATTTGTCATTTTTAATTTTACATTATTTGTCATGGGATTGGGGATTTGGGGATTTTTTTGCCTTATTTTAGTCAATTCATTAATCTTTTGTTTAATTGTATCTTGATTTTAAGTCATGACTAAGAAAACTTTCCCTATACCTAGAAATTCATCCATGTTTCTTTTAGGACTTGTATAGTTTCATTTTTCTATATTTGTGAATCAACAGGATTTTATTTATTATGATATATTTTCCCAAATGACTACTTAGTATTTAAAATTTTTAATTTCTCCATTGATTTGAGATGACATACCTATCATCTACTAACTTTTTATATGAATTTTCAATAATACCTAGAAAACGGAAGAAAAAATGAGGGTTTAGTTTACCAAGTGTTTAAAATAAAACATATTATAAAGCTTTTATAATTAAAGTAGTGTGGCATTGGTATAGAAATAGAGAAATACACCAATGAAAGAGAATTTAAAGTCAAAGTACAATAGAGGTCAAGAAAAGGGACACATCCAGTTATGAGTTTCATCCTTACAGTGGTGTCATGAAATAATGGAATTGGCTGAAACTACTGCATAACCAAATATGCTTCAAGTTTACTAACTTAAGAAAACAACCATTTTATTATATCTCATAATGTTTTGGGTCAAAAGTTCAGGCAAGGCTTAGTTGGGCCATGCTTCTTCTTGCTCAACATGGCATTCATAGAACAATATTCAGCTGGCACATGGATTTCTGTGTAAAACCTGTAGCTTTGGGGCACCTGGGTGGCTCAGTCAGTTAAGCGTCTGACTTCAGCTCAGGTCATAATCTCACAGTCTGTGGGTTCGAGCCCCACATCAGGCTCTGTGCTGACAGCTCAAAGCCTGGAGCCTGCTTTGGATTCTGTGTCTCCCTCTTTCTCTGCCCCTCTTCCAATCCCCCCGCCTCTCTCTCTCTCTCTCTCTGTCTCTCTCTCTCTCTCTCTCTCTCTCAAAAATAAGTAAACATTAAAAATAAAAATAAAAAACCTGTGGCTTCACTCACCCATATTGATGGGAATGTCTGGAAGGCTGGGCTCAGCTGAGACTGTCATCCAGAACACCTACAAGTAGCCTGTCAATCATAGACACTTCGTGGTAGTAAACACCTTAGATGGTAGCTCAAGGCTTAAGCAACAGTATTCAAATAGACCAAGACAGAAGCTGTGGGACTATATCAGACCTAGCCACAGAATTTATCCAGGGTCTCTTCTTCTACAGTTTATTGGTTACCAACAAGTTAAAGGTCCAGCACAGATTCAAGATGAGTGTGTATTTGGAGGTGTGGTTCAGTGAAGCAGGAGTATATATTTGGAAACTGGCTACCAAAAAATGAAAAATGATTTTAAAACAATATTACACAGTGAAGGAAATAATCAACAAAACTAAAAGGCAACCCTGTGGAATAGGAGAATATATTTTCAAAGAACATACCTGATAAAGTGTTCATATCCAAAATATATAAAGAACTTATAAAACTCAACACCCCCCCAAAAAAGAAGAATCCAATTAAAAAATGGGCACAAGACATGAATAGACATTTTTCCAAATAAGACATCCAGATGGCCCGCAGATACATGAAAACATGCTCGACATCACTTATCATCGGGGAAGTACAAATCAAAACCACAATGAGATAAGGCCTCACACTGGTCAGAATGACTAAAATTAACAACTCAGGAAACAACAGGTGTTAGCGAGGATGTGGAGAAGGGGAGCCCTTTTGCACTGTTGGTGGGAATACAAACTGGTGCAGCCACTTTGGAAAACAGTATGGAGATTCCTCAAAAAGTTAAAAATAGAACTACCCTACAACCCAGCAATTGCACTATTAGGAATTTATCCAGAGGATACAAAAATGCTGATTCGAAGGGTCACATTCACCCTAATGTTTATAGCAGTGCTATCAACACTGGCCAAATTATGGAAAGAGCCCAAATGTCCATAAACTGATGAACAGATGAAGAAGATGTGGTAGATACACACAACAGAATACTACTTGGCGATGAAAAAGAACGAAATCTTGCCATTTGCAACAACATGGATGGAACTGAAAGGTATTATGCTAAGCAAAATAAGTCAGTCAGAGAAAGACAGATACACAATTTCATTCATATGTGGAATTTGAGAGACTCAACAGATGAACATAAAGGAAGGGAAGGAAGAATAAAAACAGAGAGGAAAGCAAACTTATAAGTAATTTTTAAATATGGAGAAGAAACTGAGGGTTGCTAGGGTGGGTGGGGCAGGGGGTTAAATGGGTGATGGGCATTGAGTAAGGCACTTTTGGGGATGAGCACTGAGTGTTATATGTAAGAGATGAATCACTGGGTTCTCCTCCTTAACTACACTATATGTTAGCTAACTTGAATATAAATTTAAAAAAATAAATTACAAAAAAAATAGGTGATGGAAATTAAGAAGTACACTCCTGTGATGAGCATTGGCTGTTGCATGGAACTTGAATCACTATATTGTACACCTGAAACTAATATAACACTGTATGTTAACTAACTGTAATTTAAGTAAAAACATTTAAAAAAAAACTGTATTACAGATGAAAGCTTTGAATCCAGTGCAAGCAAGAGTCTGGTGCAGAAGGATATAAAGTCTGCTCTGCAAAAGGCCATAGAAGAAAGTCATTAAAAAAAAACTATATAGTGTTGAAAAATGAAAAGAGTAGAGTTTGAAAGAAGGATGGAACACATTGTCAAAAGCTGAAGAAGAGCCTGGGCAGAAAGAAGGATGGAGACGTTGGAAGAGACTACTGAATTTGTCAATAAAGAAGTCATTGATGGGGTGCCTAGGTGGCTCAGTCAGTTAAATGACCAACTTTGGTTTAAGTCATGATCTCACAGTTTGTGGGTTCGATCCCCACGTCTGGCTCTGTGCTGACAGCTCAGAGACTGAAGTCTGCTTCAAATTCTGTCTCCCTCTCTCTCTGCCTCTCACCTGCTCACGCTCTGTATATCTTTCTCTCTCAAAAATAAATAAACACTTTTTAAAAAGAGGTTGTTGATGACTTTTAAAAGAGGTATTCATGTAAAATGATGATTAATAATCATGAAGTACATACAAAAAGGTTGGAGATAAAAAATTAAAAGTAGGGAATGAAAGAAGTAACCATACCCTTTCTTTATTATGTTGTAAAGGTAAAAGAAATAAATTATCTAAAGCTCTGAAGAATAATCTTGAGGTAAGACTCAAATCACTCATTAAATCCCTATTGGCTCTATCAAAACACTTTTTAAAAAGATTATTAATGGGGCTTTTACCTACAAGTTTTGAAAAATAATATACTAAATTCACTAGAGGGATGCCTAGGTGGCTCGGTCATTTAAGCAGCCGACTCTTGGTTTCAGCTCAGGTTGTAATTTCACATTTCATGAGTTCGAGCCCCACATCAGACTCCAAGCTGGCAGTGTGGAGTCTGCTTGAGATCCTCTCTCTGCTCCTCACCCACTTGCTCTGTCTTTCAAACTAAATAAATAAACTAAAAAAAAAAGAAAGAAAAGAAAGAAAAGGAAATTCTCTAGATATTTCAGACCTCCAGTAACTAGTCAGCATTTAATTATCTCCTAATGTGAAATAATAAATTATCAAGTGGAAAATCAGTGAAAATGGCAACAGCAGGTATTTACTGAATATTTATTATGTGTCCATCACTACCCAGGATGTAAAATATAAGCCAAATTATTTTCCTACATGAATTACAAGGATCAAATGGTACTTTTGTTTTTCATTCTTAACACAGATTAATTCTAGTATTGGGACTTATTGTGGCACATAAAGATTATCCACCTCCTACAGGATGAGTTCTACAATGATTTTCAGAGACTCTTGCCACAACTGTAAGCCTCCCCATGCCATTAGCACTATTGTGGTATGGAGGGAGCTTAGCATGAAGACAATGCAGAATAGAATGGATCACATTCTATAGAGTTTATAAAGTGAAAATCATAGTCAAATCATTTATTTGGAGCTAGGCAAGTCAAAAAAAATCAGAAATTACCGTATATTTTATGTGTGTTGTCACCTCTGTTTTATAATAAATAAAAAAGAAAAGAAAACAATCTTGACTACAGTTGTAAAACGATAATGGAATCTTTCTTTGTTCACTAAATATGTAGTAATTTAAGAATTAAAACATTTTTCTTGAGGAAAAAAATATTCCAAATTTCTATATTGTTTACCCAAATTATAAATAAATCCAGCTGGTTTAAGGTGAATATTCAGTCAATCAAACAGATATAGGAGTGGATGTCAAGCTCCCTGAATGGAAGGCTCATATCCATTTCTTCCATTAGAGGATTACCACTGTAAAATTTTAAATTGATTGTTCTCTTTTGCTTTTTCTAGACCATTGGAGCCATCCATCTGCATGAGGGAAGACTGGATCATAGCATAAAAGAAATACAAAGTAAAAGGATAAAAAAAAATATTGTCTTTGGCATTTAAAATCACTATTTTAATTAAAATAATTTTGTAAATTTCTTTACCCTTCTACCAAATATCCCAATTTACCATAACAGCAAATAAGAATGGATGACTTGGATCATAAAGTGCTCTTTTCTTAAGTTTTTATTTATTTATTTTGAAAGAGAGAGAGAGCCTGAATGGGGGAAGGGCCAAGATAAAGGGAGAGAGAGAATTTCAAGCAAGCTCTGGGCTGTCAGCACAGAGCTTGGCATGGGCTCAAACTCACGAACCGTGAGATCATGACCTGAGCAGAAACCAAGAGTCGAATGCTTAACCAACTGAGCCACCCAGCCACCCCAAAGTGCTCTTATCATATAGAGAATATTCCTCTTCTAGTGACCCATATTTGAAAAAGGATATGATGTGGGTTGAGGAAACAAAAATAAATAAATAAAAAGTCCACTGTTTTCCTAGAACTAGAGTACAGCAGAAGGCAGAAGAAGAGAAGATAGGAAGAAGAGAGCAAGTAATTATTTCTCTTCCACCTGGAGAGAAAGGAGGCATGTGAGATATGTCAAAGAGAGTAAAAACAGATCCTTTTGTCTCTGGAAAGCAGCTCACTTGCCAGCTGTCCAATACATATTTGAGCTACCACCACCCCAAAGTAACCTGAATTGTACAGCATGGTCAGGCCTGGGATTAGCTCAGAACCAATGCTGGGGAGTTTCCAGAAAGATGATTCTCTAATGAAGGGATCACAGCAAATCACTTAGATGGGGCTGAACGTAAGTTACACCAGACCTGAGAGGGGTCAATAAGTGCTTTGAGGGATTAAGAAAAGGTCAGGCCACCCAGTGACTACCACCAGGCCCTGGCTAAGTAGACAGAATCCAGGTCCCTAGAACTAATGGGACAACAAAGTAAGTAGTAACCACATGGACCGAAGACACTGTCCCTAAGTCAGTCAGAAAATCAAAGGCTGAAGACCTTAATTTTTCCTTTTTATCATGAGCTTGCATAAATCGTTATCTCACCACCACTCCACCTCCCACATATACAATCACTTTCTTAGGGAATACCTAGGAATAGAGGTAGACAACTGAGAAATCTGGAACACTGAGGTTTGATTTTTTTTTCTTTGAAGACTTGAGCGTTACTGGAAGGGGTTATTTAAATTATCCAATGAAAGGACAGTGACGTCATCAATATAGTACCATAACTTCAGTACCATTCACGAGAAGACCAACTAGCAACTATCTACAGATAGTCACCACTCTGAAAATCCCATAACCGAAGGGTGAGGCAGCATTCCTGTGGACAACACAGACTGAGAAGGACCACACTAGAAGAGTAAGAGGGGCGGTTCACTTTAACCACATTGCCTCTCCTCCAGACCAGCCCAGAACTGCACCAAGAGACCCCCCTGCCCAACCCAGGCTTATGGTTTCTTCAGTGAGAAAAAAGAACCCAAGGTGATATCCAGATTCTCTAAGCATTGCAAAATTCTTCCTGGGAGGTTCACTAGGTTATCAGCTCACCGGAATCACTGGAAACACCTATAGGGCTCAACCACTGGGGATCAGATAGAGATGTTGGAAGCAGTGCCTGATTTGGATCCCCAGCAAATAAGCCACACTGGGAGCAGGAAAGGAAGCAAACTCCTAATCCTTTCCAACTGCTCCAAATAGCCTCCAGCTCTGCTCCACCAGGAAATATAGCCACAGACACCTGGCATATCCATGGGGCACATATTATGGCCCAACCAGGTAGAGATCCAAGCCAGCAGCCCTACCCAAATGTTGGGTGTAGCCCCTGGATCTGGGAAAACCAGAGAGCCTGAATAGTGACCATGACCAACCCCGGTGTCCCGCCTACATCCTGACCTAGAAGCAGAGCCTAGTATAAGATCCTGCCTGACTACTGACCACAACCTCCAGCCTTGCCCAGGCAGAGAGCCCAGGTGATGGCCCCACTCAGTTGTAGAGCAAAGCCTGAAGTCCCATCCAACGAGGTAGCGCAGACAGCAAACCCACCCAACTATGGAACTCAAGCTCCAGCCCCACCTAACCATAGGGTACAGCTGAGTTTCTCTATACCAACAATAAACTATCCAAAAAGAAAGACGAAAATTCCATTTACAACGGCATCAAAAACAATAAAATACATAGGAATAAATTTAACTAAGGGGATGAAAAATCTGTATACTGAAAACTGTAATTGTGGATGAAAAAATGAACATAAATACAAATGAAAAGATATCCCTTGTTCATGGTTGGACGAGTTAATTTCGTAAGATGTCCATACTACTCAAAGCAAGCTGAAGATTCAATGAAATCCCTGTAAAATTTCAATGGCATTTTCACAGATATATAAAAACCGTGCTAAATTTCATGCGAAATCACACAAAAAAAAACTGTAAATAACCAAAGGGATTTTAAGAAAAATAAAGCTGGGGGCATAATACTTCCTGAAATGGATTTATGTAAGGCCTGAAACTGTAAAACTCCTAAAATAAAACATAAGGGAAAAGTTACCTGACATTGGTCTGAGCAATGTTTTTGTTTGTTTGTTTTTCGTTTTTTTGTTTTGTTTTGTTTTTTCATATAAGACACCTAAAGCACAAGCAACAAAAGCAAAAATAAATAGGTGGGAAAAGATTAACCTGAAAAGCTTCTGCACAGCAAAAGAAATTATTTAAAAATGAAAAGGCAACCCATGGGAGAAAATATGTGCAAATCATATATCTGATATGGGATTATTATCCACAATATATAAGGAACTCATACACTTCAATAACAGACAACAACAACAACAACAACAACTCATTTAAAATGGACAAAACACTTGACTAGACATCTTTCCAAAGAAGATATATAAATAGCCATCAGGTATATGAAAAAGTGCTCAACATCATTAATAATCAGGAAAATGAAAATCAAAACCACAATGAGATATCACTTCACACCTGTGAGGACCACAATTATTAAAAAGACAAGAGACATCAAGTGTTGGTGAGGATGTGAAGCAAAGGGAACCTTTGCCCACTACTGGTAGGGATGTAAATTGATACAGCCACTAAGGAAAACAGTATGAGGCTTCCTACAAAATTTAAAAATAAAACTACCATATGATCCAGCACTCCCATTTCTAGGTATTCATACAAAAGAAAGCAAAGCACTATCTGGAAGAGATATCTGCACTCCCATGTTAATTGCATCATTATTTCCAATAGCTAAGATATGGAAACAACCTAACTGTCCACCAACAGATGAATGCATAAAGAAGTGTGGTGGACATATGTGCGATGGAATATTATCCATCCATAAAGAGAAGGAAATCCTGCCATTTGCAACAACATGGATGAACTTTGAGGACATTAAGCGACACAAATGAAGACAAATACTGTGTTGATCTCCCTTATATATGGAATCTTAAAAAAAAACCTCAGAAACAGAGGACAGAATGGTCATTGCCAGCAGGCGATAGGGTTGTGGGGGAAAGAGGCGAATGTGATTAAAAGGCTACAAAGTTATAAGATGAATAAGCTCTGGGTATCTACTGTATAGCATGGCATAGTATAGTTGAACAATTTGAACAATAGTGTATTGTATACTGGAAAGTTGCTAAGAGTAGATTTTAAAAGTTCTCACCACACACACACACACACACACACACACGGCAATCATGTGAGCTGATGGAGATTTTAACTAACCTTATTATGGTAATAATTTTGCGATATGTATGTATGCCAAATCACGACTTTGTACTACTTAAACTCACAAAATGTTACATGTTAACTATATCTCAATAAAGCTGGAAAAGTAAATTATCCAATAAAACTAATTTTAAAACAGGTTGAACGTTTGGTTCTTGTTCCCTAAAAATCAGAGGAATGGACTTTGTGATAAAGGTCGGCACTCCTATACAACAACATTTACGGTGAGATCTCTCAATGTTCAGGCATTTATGTCGCAGTGTAAATTAAACATTTTCATCATGCTACATTCTTCTGTGGCCAACTTTCCATAAAGTGTTGGACATGTAAGTGGTCATAGAGGTTGGAAAAAAGTGTACAAGGAAGGAGAAAGAAAGAAAATATGTCCTTCATTTTATTTTTTTCAGAACTGATATCACTAAGTGTTTTGTAACATGTAGACATGTCTATGATAATTTCCTAACATTTGTTAAGTCTCTTTCCTCCTAGCGTTAGTAGATGCTAACAGCAACATAAATCAGAAAAATAGTGTCAGTCTGGAATAATATAATTATTTCTTACTCTAAAGAGTTCCATTGATGCCTGTTGTTAGTCAGCTGAAGAGAAAAAACACAAGACCCTCACAAAATAAGGTAGATTTTTAAGGCAAATAACTCATGGACTCTCTAAACTCAAATAAAATTATTACCCCAGGAGAATATTCAAATGCAAAAGCAAATGGTTCTTCTCCCTCCACATATCTGGATTTAAAAAGACTTAATGGAAAGAGTAGGCAAGAGTATAGGATTAAAATATATCATAATAACAATTTCAGTGTTCTA
This sequence comes from Panthera leo, assembly GCF_018350215.1. NCBI lineage: Eukaryota > Metazoa > Chordata > Mammalia > Carnivora > Felidae > Panthera > Panthera leo. Next base: position 25,363,759 of record NC_056689.1, on the reverse strand, counting down.
GAAAAGAAATTCCTTTTAGAAAAAAAAAGGGGGGGGGCAGAAAATATAAAAGAGAAGAACACAAATAAACTATTATTACCCCTGACACAAAACTCACTGGTTTATTAGTCTTTATCCTTGGAATGTTCACAGCTCATAAAAAAGTTCCAATTAGAGTCGTATTCAGATTATATATTGCCAAGTTTACTATAAAGAAATTTACTACCACTAAGAAATCTTCTGGACATACAAAATGCTTAAGCAATAGCAAAATACTAAGGAGAGGAGAGCAATTCCAGTATGTTAGTGGTTTCAAAGATACAAGTGCTAGAAAGGAAGTGAAATTCTGAAGATAAACAAATGTAACTAAAGTATATTTCCTATGAGGCATATTAATTTACTTCCATATTACAAAGGCCTAACTTAAACCATATGGGGAAAGAAAAGCATCAGGCAGATAATACCATATGCATAAATCTATCCCAGGCACTGTATGACTAGTTACAGATTAATTAGATCTTACATTCGAGGAATCTGTATCCTACCGGGAAAGAGATGTGCAAAATACACAGGATAGGAAGTTATGGAAATGTCCTAGGATTCAGAGGCATGGAAAAAGTGCTCAGTCTTAGGCTGGAGCATTACAAAGAACATAAGAGAGGAAAAGGGACCTAGCTAGTTATTAATTGCATCAAAAAGATGTAAGGGGAAAACACAGCAGACAGAAAAAACACGAGCGAAAACATAAAGGCAAGACAGTTACAAGTAGGCATCCTTACTGAAAGGTAGCAGTTACCTCATAATTGGGAGATAAGCTAACATTCACCCAAGATGGCTTGCCAGTTGATAGACCTGGGAAGATGCATTTGGGGGAGGTGGTAGATAGAGAGGTGGTGTGGTTTGGACTACAAATCACCTCAGGAAAGGGACTGACGTTGTCTATACAGTATCTTCTCAAAATAGATACTTAGTCAGTGTGTTAAATTGAAATGATTATTGGCGTATGACCTGTATTTACGTAGCACCTTTCATTTTGGGCTTTGTAGGTCACATGCGGTTTGTGGCATATTCTTTTATTTTTACACCCCTCTAAATATGTAAAACTGATTCTTAGCTTGTGGGCCAAACCAAATATTCTGTGTGCTGGTTTGCTTTGAGGCCATCGTTTGTTATCCCTTTCTAGACCAATCTCACTTATGCAAATATATAGGGACATAAGAATAAAACTGTGGCACATAGATGCAAGGAGTCGCATAAAAGAATAATTCTTCATAGTCATATAGGATATATTTCCCAATAAAGGAGTTCATGATAATATCTCAAAAAAATCTTAACAAGGGATTAAATAGGTTATTCTGTCATGTCAATAAATACACAAAGGTACCAGAGTACATTCTTAATCTATGATCCTTCCAATACCCTTGATCTAAATGCTTCCAAAGATCTTGGAAAAAAAGTAAATTAATAACTGTGCCTAAAGCCTCCAGGCAGGAGACTGGAGAGTTCATCTCCAGAAAACATAAGGTAGGCCCATAGGAAAGGTCTATAGTACTTCAGTTGGGTGGATTCTAACAAATAGGCCAAAACCGTAACTATCTGTCTATAGGCATCACAAGGTGCTTGGGCCCTCAGCTGAACTTTCAAATCAACTTGACAATGAGCATGATACAGTGGTAAAGAGCACAGAGTCTGGAAGCAAAGTGTGTAGATTCAAACGTTGGCTCTTTTACTGAAGATCTATTGGGCAACTTCATTAATGTCTTCTTGTCTCAATTCCTTCACCTTTAAAGGGAGATAATAATGCTTACCACATGAGGTTTTAAGAGAAATAAATGAGCTAGTATTGAAAAGTACTTAGAACAGTGCCTGGAATATAAGTGTTATGTGCATCCTTGTTAATTAAATAGAAGGAAAAAAAGGAAGAAAGATGGAAGGGAGGGAGGGAGGATGGTGCGAGGGAGGCAGAGGGGAAGAGAGATACAGAAGGAGGGAAGGAATGGAAATAGATCACCTCAAAGTTTATAGCAGCGTTATCAACCGCCAAATATTGAAAGAGCCCAAATGTCCATTGACTAATGAATGGATAAAGAAGATGTGGTATACTACAATGAAATATTGTACATGAAATATACAATGAAATATTACTCATCCATCAAAAAAATGAAATCTTGCCATTTGTAATAATATGGATGGAGCTTGAGTATATTATGCTAAGCAAAATAAGTTAGCCAGAGAACTACAAATACCATATGTTTTCACTCATATGTGGAATTTAAGAAACAAAACAGATGAGCATAGGGGAAAGAAAAAAAAAGAGAAGGAGGGAGACCATATAAGAGACTCTTAACTATAGAGAACAAACTGAGGGTTGATGGAGGGAGGTGGGGGGGGAATGGGTTAAATAGGTGACAGGGATTAAGGAGGGCACTTGTGATGAGCACTGAGTATTGTATGTAATGAATCACTAAATTCTACTCCTGAAACTAAATTACACTATATGTTAACTAAGTAGAATTTAAATAAAAACTTGAAACATTAAAAAAAAAGGGAAAGGAAATCGATGAAAATAGAAAAAAGAAATTAGGGAACAGAAAAACAACTTCACCATAATTAGAATTCTTATCCCCAGAGATCAGAGAAATGATGTTGAATCTACGAAACAAGAATAAAATGCTACTTTTACAAGAATGAAAGAAGGTTAATTTCTTAGTTTTGATGATTTTACCATGGTTTTATAAGATTTTAACCTTAGAGGAGATGGGAAAACAGACAGAAACTCGCTGTACTACTGTTCCAAAGTTATTTAGTTTTTTTCCTCTAAAATTAAAATGTTTTAAAGAAATGAAAGAACATGAAATTAAGGTACATATATATTTTTTTCAACTACTTCCTTCTCCAACTATATGTGAGTGTATATATATATTCATATACATAACTTTTCTTCCATTCCTTTCTTAAGAAGAAAAATATATGTGTTTGAAAACTGCAATAGACAGTTTAGAAGACAAAATTTATGACATCTCCAGAAAGCAGAATAGGAACACAAATATGACCTTTCCCTTCTCTTCCTGGCGTGGAGTTGAGTAGGGACAGAGAGGTCACCAGCAGCCTGGCCAGTGGTACAGAGGAGAAAGGGCTGTGGAGTCCTCTGGAGGTATGTACATGGCATATCCACTGAGAATCAAGGATGTGAAGTGCCTGAATGCTATTGGGTGCTGATAGGGATGAGATGACAGGCAGGGGAGTCAGCTGCCTAGGTTGACAGATTTTGTAACACTGGGCAAATTAGTAAGCCGACTGAACGAATGAGCAAATATTGAGGATAAAGAGATCTAGGTTTCTTTTACTACTAGATAATGTATTCACAAACATGGAAAGGGGAAGGCCAGCAAGAACTCCCAAGTTGTGTATTGAAATTGAAGGTTTTAGTGTGAATGCATAGTTTTCAAATATATGGGTTCATATATACCCACCAAATGCCCAGATCTTGGTTTCTAATTACCACTCTCCACTAAAGAAACCAGGGATGGGGCCCCTGTTAACCAAGGATCCAAATCAGAATTACCTGGAGAGCTTTTCTTTCAAACCATATAACCCCGATCCTGGGTTCTATGATTCTAATTCTGTAAATCTTGAGGCTCCCCAGTATTTCTAGTCAGCATCCCAGGTGGAGCCCGATGGACTAGGTGACCTTGATGTTTCTTCTAACACTGAGGTCTTGTTTCAGTTTGGTTGCTGTTGTTTTAATTGAAAATAAAAATCCAAGTGCCAACTATACAACATGCAACATAATATAGATTCAAAATAAACACTTTTTCTGGGATGAACAAGCAAACTAGATATTGGAGAGGGAAAGCAATTGTACATACAGAAAAATAATTTATCTCCAGTCATTACCCTCACTCCTTTCTCCCCCAAATTACTGATCATTCCCTAATTTTGCATGTGAATAGAGATAGTTCAAATGGATAGGAAAAGGGAATAAAAAAGTAGCCAGCTATTCAATAGACATTTCTGGAGCTATTGCAAACAAATATGGATAACTATGTCTTATTAGCTTATATTATTACCCTATGGAGCTGAAATAATTGGTCTTAGTAGAATTTAGTGTGTTTGTTGAATTCCCTTTGAAAACAGGTTTATTTCTTTATTTTCTGTAAAGGCTAAATAATCTTATAAATATAATGGACATCATGTGGTTTTAAAAATGCCCTAGAGGGACACATAAGGAAGCTCACACAGGGTTACAGTCTTTACAAAAGAAGAGAAAGTAGTTTAGTGTAGCACTTTTTTGTGTCTTACCAACCTATAAACACTACAAAATCACAGCCCCATTCTGCAAGTTTTAGATGTGACCACAATATTTCTTTGGACACTTTTCAAGAGATCATGAAATAAAGTATATTTTAACTATACTGAATGATAAAGCTATAAGTAGACAGCAGAAATACCTTCCTTCCCTGTTAGAGCAAAATAGGTATTGGCTTGGAGTCAATACCATTCTGTAGTATCTGAGAACTTCCTAACAATCTTGGCGATGATTGAAGTTCAAAGGTCTATGAAAATTACCTTGAATGAGCATCCATTCTGTCAAAAGTTAACCAGCCAGGCTTTGAAACTCGAGATACCTGAATTATACATCAAAGTTCCTAAATTTTCTGTGTGAACATGGAAGCTACCTCATCCCCTTGTCAGTCAGCCATTCAACAAATACCTAATGAGAGTGCCAAGCACTGAAGTTCAATAATTAACAAAATAGAGACTGCCCTATCCTTAAAGCCTAGTGAGGTAGGAGCCGGGTGGCAGGGAAGCGGGTAGTTGGACTCAGGGACTAAGTAAGGAAGAAACGTGTCATGGGACGTTTGACCTATGCTGAAAATAAAAGGAGAGAATTTAGGGATCTTAAATAGGGGAGAAAAATGATATGACTCTAATTTCAGAAAAATCATTGCTATCATAGAACACACATCTTTCCCCAAGACATAATCCTTCATGGAAATATTAAGCTCCTTTGAATCAAAATTATTATAAATTTCATCAAATTAGAATTCATAAAGGCTAAAGTTAGAAAGAATGGCAATAATAAATATTCTCAAGGATGTGAAACAACTTGAATTCCCATACATTCCTGTTGTGAGTACAAAATTGTAAAGTCACTTTTGAAAATACACTGTCTTATAAGTGAAAATTACACTACATGCGATCCAGAAAGTCCACTCCTTAGTATTTGCCCAACAGAAATACTATATATTAAATAACACTTGTACTGGAAATAACCCAAATGAGCAGCAGTGGAAAAGGTAAACTATAATATATTCTTGCAATGCAATCCAACTTAATAATAAAAAAGGACTGCACTGCTGATACACATATCATGATAAATCTCAGAAGCACTGTATTGAGCCAAGATAAGAAAGGGAAGGGAAGGGAAGGGAAGGGAAGGGAAGGGAAGGGAAGGGAAGGGAAGGGAAGGGAAGGGAAGGGAAGGGAAGGGAAGGGAAAGGAAGGGAAGGGAAGGGAAGGGAAGGGAAGGGAAAGTAAGATACAAAATATTTCACAATTCCACTTATATGAAGTTCAACAACTAACAATACTGTATACAATTATAGATATCCAAACTGTGATTGACAGTGGGTAGTGGGGACAAAGAAACTTTTGGAATGTTGTACATGTTGTATATCTTGGTGATGACTAAATGAGTAGATACATTCAAACTCATCATTTAAAAATCTGGGCGTTTCAAGGGGCACCTGGGTGGCTCAGTTGAGTGTCCAACTCTTGATTTCAGCTCAGGTCATGACCCCCGGGCTATGGGATCAAACCCCACATAGTCAAGCTGAGAATGGAGCCTGCTTAAGATTCTCTGTCTCTCCCTCTGCCCCTTTCCCCTGCTCACTCTCTCTCTCTAAAAAATAAAATAAAATAAAAACCTGTGAATTTCATGCATGCAAGTTTTGCTTTAAAAAGAGAATATGTGGTGCCTGGGTGGCTCAATTGGTTGAGTGACCGTCTTCGGCTCAGGTCATGATCTCCAGTTCATGAGTTCAAGCCCCGCGTTAGGGTCTGTGCTGACAGCTCGGAGCCTGGAGCCTGCTTCAGATTCTGTGTCTCCTTCTCTCTCTGCCCCTCCCCGGCTTGCACACTGTCCCTCTCTCTCAAACATAAATAAACATCAAAAATAAATCTAGAAAGAAAGAAAGAAAGAAAGAAAGAAAGAAAGAAAGAAAGAAAGAATAGAATCTGTATCTGTTCACTTAAAGCAGAATAAATTAAGGAAAGGCCATTGAATCAAATTTTTATAATCCACAAAGGAAAAAAATGAAAATAAAAGCCATGTTAAGACAACATTTCATTATAGGGTCTCCTTACTTTACTTTCCTCATCCTGGGCATCAGAAACTTGATTATAATAATCAGGAATAATTATAATAATCAGATTCTGAGCACTCACTCCATGTTGTGTTATAGGGTGCAGAACACAAACTTACTTTCAGAGAATTACAAACATTAAACAGTAAATTCAGACACAAGTCCCCTATTCTAGCTTGCAAAGGAGATTGAGGTGCAAGCTCTGGCCCTGCCTGAATCCTCTACTGTGTGTGCCTATCACTTGTTCTATTCTGATCTGATCTGATCTGAACTCTTGCTTTATGCTCTGAGGTCCTGACTACGGAATCCATTTAGTTACTTGTACCTTTTCCTATTAAATCTGGAAATGACTGCATGAACCTGCAGCTCTTAGAAGTGAACTTGGAGCAGGTCCCTGGAGTGGTTCAGTTGGTTAAGGTCTGACTCTTGATTTCGGCTTAGGTCATGATCTGGCAGCTTGTGGGATAAAGCACCCCACCTCCCCCTCCCCTCCTCCCGCCTCCCCCGCCTCCCCCCCCCCCCCCCCCCCCCCCCCCCCCCCATCTCCCCCTCCCCCCCAGCTCCACCTTGGCTCTGTGCTGACAGTGCGGAGCCTGCTTGCAATTCCTTCTCTCCCTATCTCTCTCTCTCTCTCTGCCCCTCCCCGATCACATTCGCGCTCTCTCGCTCTCAAACACACTCTTTCTCTCCCAGAATAAATAAATAAATAAACTTAAAAAAAAAAAAAAAAAAAAGAAACGAACTCCAAGCAACAAAGCTTTACAGCAGTGGTTATATGAGCCAGTGGTTATCTGTACACTCTGTACGTGGATAGTGGGGAACAATTAGACTGAAAGAGTGAAAAGTCTTTGGTGTGAAAGGGTGCTTCCTGCTTGGCACACAAAGCTGCCATTTCATTACGAAGATGTCCCTTCTAAAGTTCGCGAACACCCAAGCGTAATAGTGGCCAGGACCACAACTGATATTTGCTGCCTGGGGCAAGAGTACAAATGAAGGCCAATGTACTGCATGTCTATATATCTAGATGTGATAAATCTGGCTTTAAAATTGTTAAATAAAATGCCTTTATCTTTATACTTGGATGAATATACATTCATAATCATAGAAATGAAATAGATATATAAGTTTATATACATACAATTTCATAAATATTTATACATAAATTGATACATTAATTATAATATATATTCTGTAGAAATTAATCTATGTCAATAATAATTTTATGAATATGTATTTGTATATAGATTACAATGTATATTAAGTATATATATAAACATGCTTATTATATTAATGAAAAATGAACTATCAAAGATAAATGAATTTTTTTAATATATGAAATTTATTCTCAAATTGGTTTCCATACAACACCCAGTGATCATCCCAAAAGATGCCCTCTTCAATGCCCATCACCTACCCTCCTCTCCCTCCCACTCCCCATTAACCCTCAGTTTGTTCTCAGTTTTTAAGAGTCTCTTATGCTTTGGCTCTCTCCCACTCTAACCTCTTTTTTTTTTCCTTCCCCTCCCCCATGGGTTTCTATAAGTTTCTCAGGATCCACATAAGAGTGAAAGTATCTGTCTTTCTCTGTATGGCTTATTTCACTTAGCATAACACTCTCCAGTTCCATCCACATTGCTACAAATGGCCAGATTTCATTCTCTCTCATTGCCACGTAGTACTCCATTGTGTATCTAAACCACAATGTCTTTATCCATTCATCAGTTGATGGACATTTAGGCTCTTTCCATCATTTGGCTATTGTTGAGAGTGCTGCTATAAACATTGGGGTACAAGTGCCCCTATGCATCAGTACTCCTGTATCCCTTGGGTAAATTCCTAGCAGTGCTGCTGCTGGGTCATAGGGTAGGTCTATTTTTAATTTTTTGAGGAACCTCCACACTGTTTTCCAGAGTGGCTGTACCAGTTTGCATTCCCACCAACGGTTCAAGAGGGTTCCCATTTCTCCACATCCTCGCCAGCATCTATAGTCTCCTGATTTGTTCATTTTGGCCACTCTGACTGGCATGAGGTGTTATCTGAGTGTGGTTTTGGTTTGTATTTCCCTGATGAGGAGCGATGTTGAGCATCTTTTCATGTGCCTGTTGGCCATCTGGATGTGTTCTTTAGAGAAGTGTCTATTCATGTTTTCTGCCCATTTCTTCACTGGATTATTTGTTTCTTGGGTGTGGAGTTTGGTGACTTCTTTATAGATTTTGGATACTAGCCCTTTGTCCGATATGTCATTTGCAAATATCTTTTCCCATTCCATTGGTTGCCTTTTAGTTTTGTTGATTGTTTCCTTTGCTGTGCAGAAGCTTTTTATCTTCATGAGGTCCCAATAGTTCATTTTTGCTTTTAATTCACTTGCCTTTGGGGATATGTCAAGTAAGAAATTGCTGCGGCTGAGGTCAGAGAGGTCTTTTCCTGCTTTCTCCTCTAGTGTTTTGATGGTTTCCTGTCTCACATTCAGGTCCTTTATCCATTTTGAGTTTATTTTTGTGAATGGTGTAAGAAAGTGGTCTAGTTTAATTCTTCAACATGTTGCTGTCCAGTTCTCCCAGCACCATTTGTTAAAGAGACTGTCTTTTTTCCATTTGATATTCTTTCCTGCTTTGTCAAAGATTAGTTGGCCATACTTTTGTGGGTTTAGTTCTGGGGTTTCTATTCTATTCCATTGGTCTATGCATCTGTGTTTGTGCCAATACCATGCTGAAAGACAACTGAATTTAACTATTATTGTGCATGTCTGAGGATTCTACTGATGGGCCGACAATAGTAATATATATTCATAAAATTTCTTTCACACTAACAAAATCACCAATCATGTGTCATAATTGCAATTTTCACATAATTTAGGTATTATTGACAATAATTATCTAAAGAAATATAAAATGTAAATATATCCAAAGTATACACAATTTGAATGTATTTTATAAATGCTACAAAGTAAACAGAAAAATAGAGTAAAATTTTTCTTATGTTTCTGAAAATGTTTTTCCTGAAAGAGTTAAAATTATACATTAACATTAAAAGGTAAAATATAAGTTATAATCAATGCATATTAAAATTTCAATTCAAAATTATTTAAATAAAGCCTAAAATTTTGCATTTTATTTTTTGAAAATTTAATCATATTAAGTACTACTATAAAAACAAAACTATTCTTGGGGTGCCTGGGTGATTCAGTCGGTTAGGCGCCCAACTTGGGCTTAGGTCATGATCTCGCAGTCCGTGAGTTTGAGCCCTGCATTGGGCTCTGTGCTGACAGCTCAGAACCTGGAGCCTGTTTTGGATTCTGTGTCTCCCTCTTTCTCTCTCCTCCTCCACTCATGCTCTGTCTCTCTCTTCTCAAAAATAAATAAACGTTAAAAAATTTTTTTTAATAAAAACAAAGCTATTCTCAAATCTGGTATTGAAATTCCATTTAATTGATAATGTAAAGAATCAGTACCACACTTAAAGTGATGTCTAGGCCTACCTATGTACAAATCTAAGAATAACATGAACTGCATAATTTTGCAAAATATTGCTGTCAGCCAGCATGGGCAACTGTTGGACACAAATTGGAATACAAAGAATAGCAAGATATTTAGCGCTACAGGAATACTACTAAGTCTTTATGTTATGTCTTGTTATGTTATGTTATGTTATGTTATGTTATGTTATGTTATGTTATGTCTTTCTTTCTTATGCAATACATTCTTGGTTTCTGAGAGAATTGGACAAATTAACTTTTCTTTCTTTATTCCCTTTTTTCGTACTTATGCTGCTCACATCCTTCCTGTGTTCCAACATATTGTCCCTCACCGACTTCAACTTAAGTACAATCTAGAAACCATCACAGAATTTCAATCATGAGTGCTAATGTTTCGTAAACACAAGACAGGGTATATAAAGCCTTTCTTTGGGGCATCTCATCTGACTCATGAGAACAAATGTTTAAGGTCACCTGTTGACTGATCCTGAGTGTCAGAGGCCCCCCGATGTCCTCAAATACATTCATTTTGTTTGTGTTTCTGATAGTGGGACCCTCTAAAATTCAGATAACAGAGCAGATGCCCCTCTAACTCCAGCCTAAGGGAAGTACTGATATTAAGCCCTGGACATAATGCTTCAAATCCCTCATCAGGGTTAAAGACAGTTACATTTTTAAGGAGGCAAAGCTGGCCTTTCCATAGAAAGTTTCGGTCCAGAGATTTATGAGAATACTAGCTCCCAGATGAGTTGGAAGGTGCTCTTTAAAGCCCAAAAGTCCTGCAGTTAAACTTCGGAGGAGCGGCTGCACAATAACTCGCTTCTTGAGAATGCATACTGCACACTGTCATATTATGATCTCAGAAGAGCCCTAGAGGAAGGAAACCTGTTTAGCTTTGTTTCCCTAAAGCATTTGACCACTGAAACCATTTTTCAGCAGAACAGTTACTAACTTCGGTGTTCCTCACACTCAGGGTAGAAAATACTGCTTTAATATTTAAATGTCTAGTACTTTTATCCCCCCATATGTCTTTTGAACCAGCTTTTCTGCTAATGGAATTCATTAACACAGAAAGGAATTTACATTTCTATCTGTTGCCTAAGTCGGCAATTGCCATGACCGAGCAAAATGATGATTTTAGATCTCCAATAAGTGAAACAGCAACCATTAAACAAGGAAATCAATTTTGAGTTCAGACAAGACTAGCTGAAACTTCCTTCCCTGTTGATTTTGAAACTTCCTTTACTGTTAATTTTGGGGGCACTATATGCAGTCCGGCTGAGAACACATCACCTGAGAGAAGTTAGAAGGGGTAAGAGCATTCAAGTTTCCACCTGCTTGCTTACAATGTCACCTACTTAATAATGTGAACATCGATCAATCAAGAGAGACACTTGTCACTTTTTCTTTCTCCACGGCTGGTATTATTTGAAATCAATTTGTTTGTCAGATCTTTCATTACAGCTTAGATTGCAGGGATCAAAACATCAAGCCATCTCTAATGGATCAATCCACTTCAAGCCATCTAAACAGCCATTGTCTACAAAGAGTGAATTATCAAATTCAAGGAAAACTTCAGTCATTTATAATTCAGTGTACTAACAATAACTCCAAAAGACAGACTTTCAAAAAAAAAATTACGCCTTAACTATTACAGAAATGGAGAACCTTGACTTAGAAACTAAAACAAAACAAAGCAGACCAGTAGCATCTTCCAACAAACACAAACCGAGAGGCAGAAAACAGAAGCGTCACAGACTTGACAAATAGTAAGCCATTTACTGCCTAATGTCCCTCTTGTTTACCCAACTAGAGGGTCAGAAATCCCATCCTACTTAATTTAGGCTAGGTGCCAAATTCAAAAAAGTTAAAAGTAAAAATCAAAAGAGAGGGAGTAGGACATAAGGAGAGTGAATATAGCTTCTATTAGTCATGATGCGTGTGCATAAATTTGTCAGGCCACCGCTCAAGTTTCACTGAAGTTCATAGCAGATTGTGGACTGGCCTTAGTTAAGTCTGATACTGAAAGAAGAAAACAATGTATTTCTTCATCAAGTATCAGCCACGTTTCTTCCTGGTATTCGAAGTACTCAACTTTTGCGTTAGAAGATTAAATATCTACTTGGGGTGAGAAGTGGTGAGAAACAGGGACAAGGAAAGACGTCTAGAAAAAATGACATAGGAAACAAAGAGAAATTTCCCTTTATTCTGACTTTGCCTTTGAATAGATAGCCTTAAATAAATACATTACTGGTGGACCTAAATACCAAATAGTTATTTTTTAAAGTATCACAAACAAGTGACATTTCAATCTAATAGGAAAGAGTAAGATAACAGTTTAATAAGAAAGCAACAGAAAACCAGGGGGGTGGAAAACCTACCCACCACCCCCCCATCAGACCCAGTCCCCATTGTAATAAGTGGTTGGGCCTCTATGCTGCTGGCTGGGAACTCTGAGAATAGAATATAGGAATAGGCTACATTAGGCTGGTTCAATGAAAATCAGAACAAAACCAGGGTAATAGAGGGCTTCCAAGTTGTGGACTGTTTTGCAATGGCCTCACTCTCTGTGGATTTCATCAAAACACACCCTCTGCATCAATGGGAAGGCTTTTTCTGCTCAAATGCAACGTTCAGGTGCTATTGGGGACCATGGAGAAGAAAAGAGCCATCACCACTCTTACTCCTTACTACGCCCCATTCCTTGGGCCTTCTTCTAACTACAGAGACCTAAGAACACCTTCATTTCTGTTTTATATGTAGAAACCTTTCTGCAGACAATTAACCCTAGAAAAAGGGAAGGGAAATGGACTGCACTTTTTCCCTAGGAAAAGTTCCCAAGATTTGGGTGACAACAGTCTAGAGCAAAAAAAGATCCTATTGGAAGGATGGCAGGGAGTGGAGGGGGAGAGCTAAGAAGTAGAGACAAAATGACTCCCTCTTTGATCCATAACAAAATAGACCATTTTAAAATTTTATTTTTTTGTGTGTGATAAAAAGTATTGTTTTCTAATTTGCTTGTTTCTCATTTCAAACTTTATTGCATTACAATCTTTAAAACATTTTGACTATTCCTATATTTTGGAATGTATTGAGGTATATTTAACATGCTTTAATAAAATTTTGTGAAAGTTATTTTGTGTATATAAAAACAGATGGAAGATAGGTGGACTGGGTGGCTCAGCTGGTTAAGCATCCCAGACTCTTGATTTCTGCTCAGGTCATGATCTCATAGTTTGTGAAATCAAGCCCCATGTCAGGTTCTGTGATGACAGCATGGAGACTGCTTGGGATTTTTCCTCTCTCTCTCTCTCTCTCTGTCTCTCTCTCAGTCCCTCTCTCCCCCTCTCTCTCAAAATTAATAAATAAACTTTAAACAAAAAGATGGAAAAGCTATTTCTTGTTGTCAAGGTAAAAATTTCATTTACACAAATGTAAACCAACTCCACTAGTAAAAAAAATGTACAATTTCCCTTACTAACTATGTTATTTGGGTCATCTTACTTATTTAGACTTACTTGTCTTCTGTAACTTGTCATGGACCAAGGAACATGAAGAATAAATTTCTTTTTAAAAAGTTGTGTTTTAGGGGTGCCTGGGTGGCTCAGTCAGTTAAGCATCCAACTCTTGGTTTCAGCTCAGGTCTTGATCTCACTGTTTGTGAGACAGAGCCCCGCATTGGCCTCAGTGCTGTCAGCCTGGAGCCTGCTTAGGATTCTCTCTCTTCCTCTGTCTCTGCCCCATCCCCACCTGTGTGCACACACACGTTCTCTCTCTCTCTCTCTCTCTCTCTCTCTCAAAATAAATACACATTTTTAAAAATGTTTTTTCCTATTTCTTCGTTTATCTCCTGTAGTGTTTTTTTCTAATTATTTTTTTAGGCTAAGTCACTGCTTCTCAAACGTTGCTGTACATTGGAATAAACTGGGAAGTCTTCAAAAATCTGACAACCAGGGAACACTTCACAACAATTAAATCAGAATATGTGGGAGTGGAAACCACGCACCTCAGTATTTTTTAAGGACCCCTTGATTCTAACGTGTTGCACAATTTGACAACGACTCTACCATGTTATTTGGTGCATAGATATTTGCAATTCCCGAATCTTCCTTGTGAATCACACCTTTTATTCTTTATATAGTTTCCTTATTCATCTCATTTTATGTTTTGGTACCAGAATCTATCTCGTGTGGTATTAAAATAGTTATCTCTGGTGGCTGAGTTGGTTAAGTGACTGATTTCGGCTGAGGTCATGATCGCGTGGTTCCCGAGTTTGAGCCCACATCAGCCTCTCTGGGGTCAGCACAGAGCCTGCTTTGAATCTTCTGTTCCCCTTTCTCTCTCTGCCCCTCACCCACTTTTGCTCTTTCTCTCTCTCAACAATAAATAAACATTAAAAAGAGAGAGAGAAAGAGAGAATTATCTCTGCTTTAGTTGTTTGCTTTTGTCTTGTTCATTTTGGTCACCCTTTCCTTTGTAACTTTTCTGTGCCAACTTGTTTAATGTGGCTCTCTTGAATGCAGCATGTACTTGAGTTCTGCTTTTTGGTAAAAATGAATGCTCTTTTAATTGATGAAATTAGCCATTTAAATGGTTCGATGAGACAGACATGTTTGCTCTTAATGCTATCATGCTATTTTCTTTGCTCTGTTTAGTATTTTTTCTGCTAACTTAAAAGATTGCATTTTTCTCATTATAATATTTAACTCTATAAGTGTAAGTTTTTATATAATTCTCGGAATTCTCTATTTTTATACCTTTTAATTCCCTATTATAAGCAGTTATGAAATTTGTATGCCCTCAGCCCCTCATCCTTTCTTATCAACCTCCGTCAACCAGCTTTATTTATTTTACTATGTTTTGGTGTTTACCAATTTACTATTAACTATTCTCATATCTCTATTATTTGAGTTCACTTTAAATTATCTCCTTTGATTTCTGACTATAAAAGATGAGGAAATGCATAGCCATTGCCTTCTTCTCTTTTTTTCCCCAAGCATTGTCTCAGTTTATATATACAGATATTCCTCAACTTATGGTGGGGTTATGTCCCCATGTACCCACTGTGTGTTGAAAATATCATAGATCAAAAATGTATTTCATACCCTACTCGGTCAAACATCATAGCTTAGCCTAGCCTATCTTACATGTGTGCACAACACTTTAATTAGCCTATGGTTGGACAAAATCATCTAACACATGGATATTTTATATTATGAACTGTTGACCATTTCATGTAATTTACTGGATACTGTGTGGAAAGCGAAAGACAGAATGGCTGTATGGGTACAGATGGTTGAGTGCATCCTGGCTGTTTACCCTCATGATCATGTGGGTGTCCAATGGCTGCAGCTCACTGCCTCTGCCCAGCATCCCCAGCATCACAAGAGTATATTGTACCCCCTATCGCTAAACAGGGAAAAGATCAACCTTCAAAATTTGGCATCAGGTTTCTACTGAATATGTATCAATTTTGCATCATCAGAAAGTCTAAAAATCAAGCCTAACCACCATATATCAGGGACCGTCTGTATACTGTTTTCACGCACCTTAAGTAATCCTATACCACCGTTATTTAATTTATCAGCTCTGAATGTTATATTTTGATAATGGATATAAATAAAGGGCATAGAGAATATGGAAATTAGTGTGCTTCAAGGCTTCTCCCAGTGCGGTCACTCTTCCTGTAACCTTTATTGATAGGAACTCTTATTGAGAGATAGACTTTATTGATAGATACCTCCTGCTAGCTCTCTTTGTGTGCATTAACTCATCCCCTTTGCCTCTCTGCTGGAACACAAACAGACTCTACCAGTCTGGGCAACCAAATTCTACAGTTGCAAAGTGATGTACTGCTTTAGTACTTTACAGCATGACTGTAACTAACCTTGAAGAAGACGATGTTATTGATTTTTCTGAAAACTGACTCTACTCTCCATTTCCTCTCTGATCTCCATTTTCTTCGCTTTTGACAACTCATCTATTTATTTTGTGATTTGGGATTTTGGATGTTTTTTACTTTAGTTCAAACTGGAATGCACATTTCTAAGTTTTACTCCCCCCCTTTCAGTCAATTTCCAAAGGAAATAGAAAAATTACTGTCTTTATTTCTCAGAGAGAAAATGAAGTGTTAACAAAACTTCAGAAGAGGAGTCTTTAATGTGGCTATCTAAATAATAGTAGTGATAAAAATAATAATATCTATTATATCTAATATTTATTGGGGTTGCCTTTAGAGCATGGGACTCTTGATTTTAGGGTCATGATCTCAAGCCCCACGTCGTGCATAAATCTTATTTAAAAATTAAAAAAAATAAAATGGCTCTCTGATATTTATTGAACATTTATGGCATGGCAAGAACTGCTCAAAGCACTTCATATCTACCACCTTCATCCGAACAGCAAATTTATGAAATAGCAGCAATTATTAGCCCATCTTGCAGATAAGAAAACAGAGGCATCCAGGAGATTAGGTAATTTATATAAAGTCATACAGCCAGGGGGTGACAAATTCAGAGTGCAAACTAAGGAGTTAAGCTTCAGAGTCTTCATTTTTGACCAGTCTATTTTGCTTCTCGATATCTGATGAAGTCAAATTGAATTTTGGGGATTGTGTGACTTTTCCTAAGAGGCAGGAAGCATGTAGTCATGCTCTAATCAGAAGCTATCTGAATGGATTGTGTAGATGGGGTAGAAGAGAATGGACTGGTTCTGATGGGAAACTACTGCCTGTGTTCCACGAAAAGAGAGACAAATAGGTTTCCAATTAACTAATAATCCATGTACAATCAGATTAATGGGGAGAAAGAGAAACATATTTTAGTTCTTTTCAGGACGAGTAGGTCCCAGTACAGTTAAAAGAAAAATGATATCCAGTGGATTGAAATGGATTGATTTGATTGATTGATTTTTTTAACCATAGAAGTTGTTTATCAATCAAGCCAAGAACAACATGCTTTAGCCTTTGTAAAGTCATAATAATTTCTGTGCTCATCATAATTATCAATATGACCAAAATAATACCTATATAATATTAGTATATAAGCATCAGCCAAATGATCATCTCTCTTGGGTTTGCTGAACAATTTCTTCCACACAGAGTTCGTCCCTTAGGGAAAAAAAGATGACAATAAAAACTACATTCCCATGAAGGTCCAACACCTCACGGCAAAATTCATTCTCCAAGATCTGTCCTTTAATATCATGAGCATTGTGCCTTGCACCAAAAAGACAGCCTCTTATTTTATGTTAATATATATTCTTCAAAGAGACAAGTGAAGAGAAATAGGTCTATTTTTATGTTATGCATGAGAAATTAGGTGGTTAATTTTCAAGGGCTGCTTCAATAAATCCCAATTGAATTAGCCAGTATTAGCATGTGAAAACGATCAAGAGACACTGCACAAACACAATGCAAAATGAATACAAATGATTTGGCTCCAGATCCGATCAAATAAAGTAGAGGATTGAATTAACTAGTGAACAAAATTAAGTGGAAACGACGGCATTTCACAGCTAGTCAGCTGTGGCTATGAAACATAGCACTGAAAAATTTAGACAACTGTTGTGAACCTTTTAGTTTTTCCATTCAGATGTATCTCTAAAATGACATATCTATATGTCCTAATCAGACCTAATGTTGTTAGTGATTTGGTGGTTGAGGTCATATTAATGTATCCTGTCTTTTTATATGACATTCAAGGCAACAAAACCAACAACAAATATCTACTGAACATCTATGGCATTCTAGGTTGAAAATAAAATCTTTTTTTTCCATTTTATTTAAGTCAGATGGGAGTAGAGGAGAGAGGAGAAACGGATGAGATTTTTCATAAGATTTCTAAACTTCTAACAAGTCTATAAATTTAATTCGGCATAAAAAGCACAATTGTGACATAATAGGAAGAGCTTTGAGGTCAGACGTTCTTGAGTTTCAGTTCTAACTCAGTCACTTATAAGCTGTGCTACTAAGCCTTGTTCTGCTCATCTTTAAAAAAAAAAAAAAAAGCATTACCCAAGGGATACAGGAGTACTGATGCATAGGGGCACTTGTACCTCAATGTTTATAGCAGCACTCTCAACAATAGCCAAATGACCGAAAGAGCCTAAATGTCCATCAACTGATGAATGGATAAAGAAATTGTGGTTTATATACACAATGGAATACTATGTGGCAATGAGAAAGAATGAAATATGGCCCTTTGTAGCAACGTGGATGGAACTGGAGAGTGTGATGCTAAGTGAAATAAGCCATACAGAGAAAGACAGATACCAAATGTTTTCACTCTTATGTGGATCCTGAGAAACTTAACAGAAGACCATGAGGGAGGGGAAGGGGAAAAAAAAGTTACAGAGAGTGAAGGAGGCAAAGCATAAGAGACTCTTAAAAACTGAGAACAAACTGAGGGTTGATGGGGGGTGGGAGGGAGGGGAGGGTGGGTGATGGGTATTGAGGAGGGCACCTTTTGGGATGAGCACTGGGTGTTGTATGGAAACCAATTTGACAATAAATTTCATATATTGAAAAATAAAATAAAATAAAATAAAATAAAATAAAATAAAATAAAATAAAATAAATTTTAAAAAAAGCATTTTAAAAACCTACCACAGAAAGTCATTTTATGAAATAGAAATCATATAGTTAAATTCTCCAGCCTGCCGTAGGGACATAACGGAGGCTTCCTCTTATTATTCCAGAGTCAGAGTGGCTGTTTCCTGAAATGCCAGTGTTTCTACTAATGGAGAAATTCTCCCCCACATCCTAATGCCACTATCCCAGCACATAAATTGAAACTTACATTTGATGGGGAAGACTACAAATAGTGAGAAGGGGAATTTTAAAATAGAATTTTTAATAATTGACGCCTACTCTGAGTCATAATAATTTTTCAGCTGGGAATACCCCAAAATAACACCTATTATTTTATTAGACTCAGAGCCGTTGCCAAGCTACTGGAATGATAATGTGGTAAACACTCTGGGAGAGAGAAAGAAAATGTTGAAGGGCCAAGCAATACCCTATGAATGGAGAGACTATATCTCTCATAGAACATGGCTTAAATTAAATCAAAACAGCTTCTGCCATGGTTAAAATATCCTTTTTG
This sequence comes from Panthera leo, assembly GCF_018350215.1. Lineage (NCBI taxonomy): Eukaryota > Metazoa > Chordata > Mammalia > Carnivora > Felidae > Panthera > Panthera leo. Next base: position 25,344,833 of record NC_056689.1, on the reverse strand, counting down.
TGTGTTCTTTAGGGATAAAGGCAGTTGAACAAACACAGAAAGACTTTTCCCAACTTCTAAGCAACGGAGAATGAAGCAATGGCTTTTCTTCTGTACTCAACGCAGGAGTCATTCATCGTCGCCTGAAAGGCCAGTGTATATGGGACTCCCTTAGGCAGTTTCACGGCAGTGGAGCCAGTGAAATAACTTTCTGTGATTGTTATTTATCATCAATACTAAGCGTGTAAATCAACTTAAAAAAAAAAGACAATTCAGAGTTTTAACATCTTGCAATAGTACCAATATAGGCAGAGAAGACTTTGGATTAATTTTTCCTTGCAGTCCCTTTCAAATATTTTTCAATGATGTCAACCCCGGGCCGAAAATCTTGATGGGTCAGCTCTGTGATTGCAGGGTTGTCTTGTATAATTCTGTCTGGTTTTTCTATTACTATAGATGGCTTAAAGTTAAAGATCAGCACTTCCACAGACATTAGCCTTCAACTGACTAATGAAATTCTGTTCTTGATAGATTTTCAGTTTCCGCTCAGTCCAAACCTCCCTCCAGGAAACTGGAGGGAAGAAACAGCAGCAACAAGGGTTCTTGATCTTTCTTGCTTACACACTCTCCACATTTATCTTGAAAATATCCAATGCTTCACTTTTATTATGCAACTTTTCAGAAACACCCACCTGCTTCTAGCTCTTGCTTCATTCTTGATAGTCATTTCCTAGAGGTAGGTGTAGACGACCAATCTATATGCATTAGCCTCTGGCAGTCAGACTGACTGAACTTGCTGAGGTGAAGTTTAAGGCTAGAGTGGACCAGCAGGATTCCCAGAGTGGGATCTGCTAGGGAGAGTGTAGTAATTCAAGTCACATTTTACGCTAAGCAATTACAGATTTCTCTGACAGGTTAAATACGAGTTCACACAAAACTGGATTAAGACTGTGGAGTCCTGTGCTCGGAAATACTCTACGTAACACTTTTGTGGAAAATTATTGCCCACAATAATAAACAATATAATCTTTCAACTCTTCAAATTCAAAGAACCAATCAGTTGAATGAGGAGGAAAAAAGCAGAAAAACGAAATCAATAACTAATGCTGTAAACAGGTATTCTGAATCATGCATACCCAATACCCAATTCTATGAAGAAATTGTCTTAGCTATTTTATCTTGTGCATTAGTGTCCTCCAGCACGGTCTAATAGATGGAAACTAAAGGAGTTTGTTCCTGAAAGTCTGAGGTAATTATTTTGGACTTATTACCCCCATCCTTTTGGCATTACAGCTTCCTAGTTTTTCTTTGATGTCAACTCACTTTCACTGATGCGAAAACCAGAGACACCCTTAAGCATTCCAGGGTACGCATTCCAGAAGAGGTATCCTGACATGCTTATCCTCAGACTCCTGATATTGTTACTTGTACCCCTTAGTGATTCTGTTGAAAAATTCTCCCCGGTCAAGTGGCATTATGAGTCTAATTCTCAGAAAATGGATCAGTATGGTGGAGTCATGTGCTATAAATACTCTGTCTATATAACACTGTATAATAATAGGATACTGACAAACGTGAACCACTTGGAACCTGAAAGTTCCGTCTTCACTTAGCCCCTAAATTGTTAGGTCATTAAAATTCCCTTGGCCTGTTTCCTCATCTACAGAGAAATTTTATTTATTTATTTTTAATATTTTCAATGTTTTATTTTTATTTCTGAGAGACAGCATGCAAGCGGGAGCAAGAGAGGGACAGAGACAGAGGGAAACAGAAGATCTGAAGTGGGCTCCACGCTGACAGCAGCGAGCCAATGTGGGGCTTGAACTCATAAACTGGGGCTCAAATTCCCAAACTGCGAGATCATGGCCTGAGCCACAGTCGGACCCTCAACTGAGCCCCCCAAGTGCCCGTCATCTACTGAGAAATCTTAGACCTTAAGGCCTCTTACTGCTCTGATATTCTTTGACTTTATAATTCTATGACTCTTTCATTCTGCCATTTCTTCAACCAGACCTAATGCATTTCTCCATCAATGAAGAGCTAAATGTAATTCAATAAATAAGGTACAAAAAATAATAATTATTAAGATACAGATAAATGTCAGGACAGCCTCTCCCCTGAAATCCAAATTAATTTTCTCTGCTCTGTAATGCTATCCTTTCCACATACAACTCTCTCAATCTTTTGACTTGTCTAAATTTTCAACACCTATTTACCTTTTCTTCCTTGACGACCCCTGATTTGCAGATTTTCTAACTTTTCGTAATCAACATAAGGCATGCATTCCTTGACACCCTATCTGGAGTCCTTGACTATTCAATATTCAGTGTCCATCACACATCTGTTGAGTATTGTGAGACACCCATGTACCAGCCCCTCTACATTGCTATTGACTTTGGCTCCATACTAATATGCTTAGGACAAGAAATTGAGCAGTGTCTTTTTATTTCTCAGCTATTTTTCAGGTGTTTAATGAGTGTCTTCTATAGGCAAAACATATATCCTGTGACATATCCTGGAGAAATAAAAGAAAGATGAAGGAAATATCAAAGTCACTTTGAATACACAAAGACAGAGAGGACAACAGAAAATACAATGTATAAAGAGAACACACTGAGTACAGGAGGCTGTCTTAAAGGCAGGAGGTTCCCCCTTGTAAATTCTTTATAAGCACTGAAGTTGTTGGAATTTCCTTCTAAATTGGAAGCATTGGCTTATTTTAAATATTTTTCTTTTTCATTATTCAATTATTTGAATGGAGGTTATATGCACATGATATGAAACTCAAAATGTACAAAAAGGTACACCATAGGAAAAAAGTCTCTCCCCCCACCTTGCTTTCTATTCTCTTAATTTCCCTCCACAGATGCAACTAAAATGTCTTAGAAACACAGCTTTAAAGTCAAGTTCCAGTTTTGTGATGAGTGATGAATTGTCCCCTGATTACCGGGGCCGCTGTTACATGATGAACTGAGTCTGAAAAAGAGTCCTTGCTTTTCCAACTCCATGAACGCATGTGCATTTTGAATGATTATATGCTTGAGCAAGCAATCTATTGGCCAGTAGAATTCTCTTGCTGTCTCCACTAGCCATGTGCTGACCTATACCATCACTATCTCAGGTTATATTTATTATGTTATCATGGATTTAATTTGAGGCTAATATTTAACTTCTGCAAGATCCAAATCGATGCAACTTGTTGGATACAGAGGCATTTACCTGTGTTTATCACGCGACAGGTATAAATCGCAACAAAATTAAGATTTATTCATGCCTGCTAATCTAATCCATTCTGTTCCAGTTGTTCTGAAAGCACTGAATCAAAATTGATAATCATTCAGACCAGAATCATCTGACAGATATTGTTTTCTTAACATTTATTGAATCCAATTGAGAGAGAAGGGCAGTGTGCTTGTAAAAAGTAATATTAAACCAAGTACACAAAATGAAAATTTGAGTTTTTATAGAAAATTCTGCTTACTTTTGATATACAATCATCATTCATTATTGACCTTTTTAAAAATACCTGAAACAGGACCACCTCGGTGGCTAAGTAACTTAAGCATCTGACTCATAATTTCAGTTCAGGTCATGATCTCAAGGTCACGAGACCATATCCAGGTCCATATCCAGGTCCCCACTGGGCGTGGAGCCTACTTAAGATTCTCTCTCTCTCTCTCTCTCTCTCCCTCCCTCCCTCCCTCTTCCTCAGCCCCTCCCCTGTTCGTGTGCATATACACATGCACATTCTCTCTCTCTCTCTCTCTCTCTCTCTCATAAAAAAAGAAACACAAAATAACAAAAAATAACAAAAAAAGAAACACAAAAAAGTAAAAATAAAAAATACCTAAAAAAGTTCTTCAATATGTCTTAGTAATTTCTAAAGTACATCTCTAGCTAGTTTGATAGATCTTGCAGTAGGTTAGAAAAGAGCAGAACAATAACACTAATAAAATGCCAAAGTCTAGAGGTCTTGGCAAAATAAAAGGCTCTTCATTAAATATTTTCCTCAAATTTGATTTTTAAATTAATTTAACCTGGAAGTTATGAGAAATTTTTTATAGTTACTTAGCTATTTTTATGTAAGATGAGTTTTTACACAATAGATTGGTTGTATTTTCTTAAGGGTTTTTAAAAATAGGAATTGTTAGTATTAGCTCTTGATAATTATTCTCCAAAATGAGAACATTCTACTAAAACATAGCTTGTGGATGTAAAAACAGAAGTTTATGATTTACTTGCCCAGCCATGATTTGTGTGAAGGGAGAGGCGTGTCTATTCAAGGATCTATCTTGAACACCTCTGGGCCTGTCTTATATCCCACAGCACTCTGACCTGGCTTCTAAAAGCTGCACATTCATGACCCTTTGATCATTATCTCTGAAAGGCACATCCAGAATTTTCCAAGTCCCCAGGCAACTGCTTCTTTCAGTGCCATGGTGAGGACAGACACCAGATTTCAAAGAATTAAGACAATGTGAGAAAAATGTGAGTTGAAGATATTTACTTTACAGATCTACTCAATGAAAAGAAAAGAATGAAAAGATGGAGTTGGTGGCTCTTTTATATTATGTGAATATTATGAGAATGTACTTGTATATTGTTTATGTGCTTAATAACAGAAAAATGAAATACCTAGTTAAGGGAGTTAGTCATATAGGATGACTTTGGGTTTGAGTTCTTAAGGATAGGAAAATTCTATAATATTTGAGAGCAGAATGGAAAGAGCATATGAAGAAAAAGTAAATACCGAAATGCTGGAAAGAAGGGAAATCTTTATAGGAATAAGTCCCTAGGGAAGTGTCTGCATAGCGGATCCTTAGATCCCAAAAGGTATGGAGAGCCTACAATCTCTACATATCAGTTAGGATTGTTGTTCTGCCTTATGTAACAGAAACCCTATGCTAGTGGCTAAACCAAATAGCGATTTTTCCCCCCTGACATAAGACAAGATGTGGATATGACAGTCTAGGGCTGTGGTGTGGTGTGGGGACCACCCAATATCAGCAATGCCCCAGTACCTTCTGTCATTCCACTTTGCTTGCCATTGGAAAAACAAGAGACAAAAGAGAAGAGGAAGGAGAAATCGCTTCACCAAGGAAGCAAAATTCCTGGCAGATTTCTGCTTACATTTCATTGCCATGACTATATAACACCGCCATCTCCAGGCAGTCTGGGAAGATGGATTTTATGGCTGTGCATATTATTGATCTCCTCTCCAAAACTGAGGTTCTGTTAGAAGGGAAATGAGTGAGTACATATATAGAAAAACAATTAACAATTTCCGACATAGTTCAAAGTCTTGTCTGTACAACATAGATACATATATTTTCTCCTTTTTCCCAACTGAGATAATAGCAAATTATACCAATGTGCAGGTGATACATCTACTTCAAATCCCAGGTTCTCTTGGTACTTTAATAGGTTGGCATGTTTGGCAACCTTGAATTCATAAAAAAAAAGTAATCTTCCCTCAACATAATTAGCTATAAAGGTACAAACAAATGAATAAAAACTTCCATTCATAATAAAGACATAATTGGGAAGCACATCAATGGTCAACAATCGCATGGACTCCCTGTCCTGACCATGGAGAACATTCTTTCATGATCTGTAAGCTTCTAGTCTGTCTCTGGGTGGATCTCTTTTGTCTATTGCCCTCCACAGCCGCAAGATCTGCAATCCTGGAAGATCTTTCCATCATCCTTCATGGCCGCAACTGATATGGGCATTTTGGAGGAACTTTCTGGGGGCTCCAAAGGTTTAACAGTACACTTTCCCTAGGTGTGTTCTTGGATACTTCAGAATTGCTTCCCCAGGTTGAACAGTCAGAAACCATCAATAATCACAAAGATCTTTATAAGCCATGGTCTAAAAGCTATGACCTTCCTCCCTCCTTGGAAAAGTGGCTAGCTCTAGCTCAAGTTTATCCTTTTTGTTGGGCTTTCCTATGATGTCAAGTAGAAACAGCATCCAGAAACAACATAAATTTTTCTATCCTTTCTGCTAAAATAACAGCACATCATTATTTTCCCAAAACAATAGTCAGTAGTTCTATCAAATATTTAACAAGGATCATCAGCTCTGTCCACTTTGCAATATCAGACTTCTCAAATAGACTATAGCTCTTCTCCACTCCACTCATCCACTCATTTCACCACCTTCTTTTTTACTTTCAAAATCCTAAATCTAAGGATCAAAAGTTATTTGGGGACTACGTAAAACAAAATCCCAACTAAATATATGTTTCTTATCTAAACAAGAATGTATTTTGAATCTTTTTCTTCCAAGTATATTTTTCCCTTCACAATACATTTGCTTATGTAACAAGAAGTCCTCATGCTTATGTAACAAGAGGCCCACAAATAAATAGTCCAGGTTTTTTAGGGCTCTGTATTCAGCATATGATCAGTGTTCCAGGCTTTCTACTCTGCCACCATTATCAGGGACTTCTGTCCTCATGCTGTCACTTCATTGTCACAATGGCTGTTCCATTTCCAGCAAGAAGAAAGGAGGGAGAGCAAAGGGAAGAAAAACTTTTCTTGGAAATTTTGAGCAAGCATTTGATCATGTTACAAAGGTCAGAATAGTGTCAGGTGGCCACTCGTATTTATAAGGAAACTCTGGTAAGGCAGAGCTTTTAGCCAGATACATTGCTCCCTGCCAAACAAAACATAATATCTCCAATGAAGACAGAAGGGAAAAAATTAGATATTGGAGTAGCAATTGTTGGTATCTGCCACACTCTGTGCCCCTCACAGGATTAGGACATATGAGAAGCACATGTCGGCTTTTATGGAACCATATAGAAGATCTAAAGGGTGATTCCCAAGGCCATGCTCATATTGAAAAACAATGATAAGAAGAAGACAGCTCCAGGCTACTGATAATCGACTGAAAATGGAAGATTTTATGAAGAAACACTTTTTAGAGCCTCATTTGTCTCCATGAAATAGAAGGTAAGGAATTTGTTGAGTAGACAAACCAGGTGAGAGTGTGGGATGTCCAATGGACTCCAAAAAGGAATGGGCAGAAGTGAAACCTCAAAGTACAAGAACTTGTGTCAAAATATAAACATCTTCATGGCTTGATCCTTGGCTCCAGTAGCAGCAATCTCTTCTCAGAATGAAAAGTTGTCCAGTCATCCTTCTTGAAATGCAGCTCAGTGTTGATGCTTTGCTTATCAGCCCCTCAAATCCTCGCTGCTCACTCTCCCTGACTTTCTTTGGTTTTCTTTCACTTTAAGGACACTATTTTCAGTAGCTACTCTTCCATTCTGTTGCTTTAATCAACCTTCTTCCTAAAGTTGTTCCAATTATCTTCCTTTCCTTATTTCCCATCATCATTCATGCTATCTTACTATGGTGTCATTAAAAAAAATGTTAGGCTAATTCAGATAATACCTTAGATAATACCAAAAGCAAAAGCGCAAAAGCACAAAAGCATGGTTTAAATAAGTAAGCTGGTTAAAAATAAATTGGGTTGAAAATTCTGATGTCAGGATCTATAATATTACAAGTTTGAACTTATAAGGACATTATGCCTCATTCCATCTTGTCATACTATGTCACTAGAGATCTAGTTAGCTTTGCAATGCATGGTAATTTACAGAGATAATACTTCCCCTTTGAAAACTCTTCCAGATGAGGTATCTCTCACATATTTGGCAGGTGATTTCATCTGAATCTGGATCCTTTCCTTTGTAAAGAGGGGACAATACATTGTCAGTGTTGCACTAGATTCTTCCTTTTGACAGTGAATGGTAGGTGTTACACTCCAATCATATTAAAATACTTCTTACTCTCCAGATGCACCATATTGTTGTATGCAACTGGACCTCTGTTAATGCCCCTTCTGCTTTTAATGTCTTCAACAGCTTGTCTTTGGCTAATTTATAGCATCTGTTTTATACTATAATAAGGAGATTCTAATAATTTTATATGGTCCTGACTGGGAGATAAGGAGCTTCTGTAAGCCTAAACATTGCATATTTTTATTTTAAAAGAAGAAAGTAAACTTTTCAGAAAATTTTCACAATTTCCTTATATTGAAGGGGAAAAGACACTGAGACAATTTTATTATCATACAATTTCCACGAGGTAGCTTTTTGGTCACTTACTGTGACCTTATTGTCAGAGCACAAGTGAAGCATCACTTTTCAGCCTATGTTCCCAAAAACCCATGTAGTCTCTACAGTTGATGAGAAAATGACTACATTTTGAACCAAATTACATTAATTTTACTTTAGTTGTCCTATCCCCATGTCTTAAATAAATTTCAAGTCACAAGAAAGGTAAAGAAATTCACCTTTGCCTTCATTACAACCAATTTTTCTTGAAGACATCTTAACACCCTTCTGCTTCCCAATGATGTTAAAATTTGGGGGGATGGGGTGGTGGGGAAGAAGAGATCCTCTAGAAACCAAAAGACTTTTTTTTTTAACGTTTATTTATTTTTGAGACAGAGAGAGACAGAGCATGAACGGGGGAGGGGCAGAGAGAGAGGGAGACACAGAACTGGAAGCAGACTTCAGGCTCTGAGCCATCAGCCCAGAGGCCGACGCAGGGCTCGAACTGACGGTCCGTGAGATCGTGACCTGAGCTGAAGTCGGATGCTGAACCGACTGAGCCACCCAGGCGCCCCCCAAAAGACTTTTAAAATGCAGCTTCTTTTTGTTCCTCTTATGAATCTAAGAACAGCATGCCCTCTTTACAATGATCAATCAATTCACTTGTCAAACAAATGCAGAAAAGCATAGCCCTTAAAATTCTGAAGTTTCCTTGACCTTTTTAAAAAAAAGTTGCATGATTCTACTCCTTCAAAATCTGTGGTTCCTAAGTAAATAATAAAAACTCTCCCGCCCCCCCCCAAAAAAAAGAAAGAAAGGAAAAAGAAAAAAAGAAAAAGGAAAAGAAAATGTTCTCAATCTTAGTTTATGACTATGCAAGGGAAAACAAGCACATTTTAGAAGAGAAACAGCCTATTTGTTAGGTGGGATGTTTTAATATTCAGACCACCCAGCATTTGCTATGAAGCTCTTACCCAAACTGAAACTGTAAACTGAATAAGACAGAATAAAGTGTCTGACCCAAGCCCCATTCACTGATTCAAAAAATATTTGGTCACCAAATATACGTCAGCTACTGCATGAAGTATTAGTAACACAAATATGAGTAAGATGCTACCCCATTTCCCAAAACTCTTACCTGTCCTCTCTTCTTCTCTCATTCTCTTATGGGGAAGACTACTTCTTAGAAATAGGACATCCAAACCAGGTCCAACCCAGTTCATTACTGTTTCCTGAACAGATCTCATTAAGGAAGAGCCTGAATTTTTCACTTTCCAAAAAAGACTGGAGAATTTATGACCTCAAGGATTAGTTTTAATGGACAAATTTCTTTTGGTGTGGCTTTTATCTAAGTTGTTCCACTTACAGAATAATAGAGGACAAAATATTATGATCATTAATATTTAAGGTGACAGTTTGGCAGTTGGCTTAAAATATTATTTTCAAGGACACTTGAAATAAAGCCTTAAAAAGATGACAAGGGAAGATAGGACAAAATCTTTACAAGAAAAATTTGGCATCAATGTTGATCAGCAAAATCAATTACTTACAGTGACAAGACAGTGAGCTAAGACAGGCAGTGCAGACACATATTCGACTCTTGAAAACTGTCAAAGGCATGATTTCATAAAATTGACTCTAAACAAACAATTATTTTATTTTAAAGGAATCATGCCCAGGTGTCTGGCTGTCTATGGATTTGAGTTCTCTGGCACAAGCTTGAAGATATGGTACACAGCTCTCCTCTTGGCACTGCTTATCCAGTTGATCAATACCTTTTATTGAGCCCCTGTTCCTACTAGTGACCAAAAGTGAACATGGAAAACATGATTTCATGCAATCCTCGTAGCAATGTTAGGAATTTTATACTACTTTTCCCATTTTACAGGTAAGAAAACAGAATATATCATCTAAGAGTCTTTTCCATAGTCACACAGCTAGTTAATGACCAGGCTAAGATGTAAACCCAAGGACATCAAGCAGTAAAACCCACGTCCTTCACCTGTATGTAAATTGTAGGAGTACAAACCATAGGACTTGTTTTACTTCCTATGTTATAGGCTAGCTGAGCACACATACAAATTGTTTTCACTTTGTTCGTTAATTTAAAAAGCATCATAGTGGGGTGCCTGGATGGTTCAGTTGGTTAAGTGTCCAACTCTTGATTTCAGCTTAGGTCATGATCTCACGGTTCATGAGTTCGAATCCTGAGCCAGGCTGTGTGCTGACAGCACGGAGCTTGCTTGGGATTTTCTCTCCCTCTCTCTCCCTCTCTCTCTGCCCCTCCTCCAAAATAAATAAATAAACTTAAAAAAAAAACAACACAGCTTACATTATTCCAGAAACTCTCTTAAGCACTTAACTTAAAATATACTATATTCACAAAATTTTATAAGACCAATAGTATAATCAACATTTTAGAAGCAGAAAACCAACACACTGAAAGTTTGAATAAAATGCCCAATTTCATGGGTAGAATCAGATTAGCACTAAGGTTGGTTGACTCCAAAGTCCGTGCAAGTCACACTACCTACCTTTTGCCAACAAATAAAGGAAAAAAATTCAGGTGTGGGTATGATTACAGAAAGTAGAAAAGTTTGAGCCTTCTCACAGAAGTTAGCTGCCAAATCTGTGTAAGGAGACATTCTCTGTTGGTAGAATTATGGAAACCTCAGGAATCTCTCCAACCCAGTCCTATATTAACACACAAACACACTCACACACACATACCCAGTCAATAAAGAACTAATATTTTCTGATGTGCCCACATAGTATGGCAGGAACTTCACTTACGTTTTAACATTTTATCTTCCCAAAGGAAGAGCATCTTTGGTCTTACTTCTTTTGGGGGGAGGTGTAGAGTATTTTATTATTTCTTGACAGTCAAGTGAACTTGGACGAAGTATTAGTTATCAGGATCTTCATTCCTTCATCTGAGAAATGATGGGGTTTAGCCCAGGAATATTCAAGGTCTTCCAGATTCAGAGTCCTGTTATTAGAATCAGGAGTACCTACCCTTGCAACGTCCTCAGCTAGCGCAGGCCATCAAGGTAACGTGAGAGCTGAGTGTGTCTGCTGGAGGTCTCATTCAGGTGTCAAAAATCAAGCGTTCGTGTGACAATAACATAAAAAGTGAACAATCCTGGGTGTCAAGTGTTTGTCAATAAATGCTTTGATAAATTTCACTGAGAAAATGAGTAAATGAGATAATGAATGTTTTTTTAAAAATAGTATGTATAGGGGCGCCTGGGTGGCTTGGTCGGTTAAGCGTCCGACTTCGGCTCAGGTCACGATCTCACCGCCCGTGGGTTCGAGCCCCGCATGGGGCTCTGTGCTGACCGCTCAGAGCCTGCGGCCTGTTTCAGATTCTGTGTCTCCCTCTCTCTCTGCCCCTCCCCTGTTCATGCTCTGTCTCTCTCTGTCTCAAAAATAAATAAACGTTGAAAAAAATTTTAAAAAAATATTATGTATAGTTATATGATTATTTTTAAATAAATAATGATGTCCATGAACTCCCAATTATAGCAAGTATTCAAGAAGCTGGATACCTCTCTTAGGGATGCAATAAAATGTTTTTTTTCATTGACAAATTCCAATAAATTATACTTACTTATAAGATTATCCATTTTATTCAGGTTTCAAACTTATAGTTTACACAGTTTGGCAGTACAGTAAATCTTATAATTTCCTCTGAATTATGTAGTTATGTTTCCTTATTAATTTTTAATTTCTTGTTGCATTTATTATTCTTGTCTTTTTTCCACTCTTTTCTTGATTATGTCAACCAATAGCTTATTTTATGATACTGTTTTCAATAAATTACTCTGCATTTACTTGTTCTTGATTTTTCTCTTTTCTAATTTACAGAGTATGCTTTTTACTTACTGTTATACTTTCCTTGGTTTTATTTTGTAGTTCTTTTACTAACTTTTTATGTTGAATGCTTAAGCCATTTACTGTTATCTTCCTTGTTTTTTAGTATAAGTATTTAGGGAAGTAAATTTTCTCTGAGCAATGCTTAAGATAACTGGAAAAACCCTGACTGATGGTATTTTCATTATCACTATTTTCTAGATATTCTGTGCCTTGTACTTAGATTTCCCCTCAGACTCAAGAGTTGTTCATAAGGAGATTTGTTTAGTTTAGTTTTTAATTCTCAGCTAGTGGGGTAGTTTTGATTTACTATCTGCTGTTCATTTCCTGCTTTATCACAGAATGTATTTTAATATTCTTAATATTTGAGTGTATTAAGGTTTTCTTTGTGGTCTAATATAAAAATATTTTGTGACTATTCCTAAGGTACTTGAAAATAAGATGTATTATATTTTCAAAGTACAGAATTTGATATAAATGTGCTATATAAGCTCACGTCAATTATGTATATTAATTATAAGATATTCCTTTAATAATATTTAGTTCTTCTATAGCCTTACTTTTAATCAGCTTGATTGTTAATGGACAGAGATGAATGAATGAAAGTATCTTCTTGGTAGTGTTTTGTATTTCTCATTTCACTTCCTAAGTAAAATGGTACATTGATATTCAGAAAAGTTATAAATTTATCATGAATCATACCTTTTGGTTATTATGTAAATGTCATTTTTATCTAATTTAAATATTTGGGGCATAAATCAACTTTAACTGGCATTACAATCATAATCTCTGTTGTATTTATTTCTATTTGGTAAGCCTTTGCCCATACTTTTGTTACTTTGTTTCAGTTAATTTAAGTCACTTTATGTCTTGTTATAAAGATATTTGTGATCTAATCTGAAAATCATTTTATTTAATAAGATTTATATTTTTGATATAACAGATATAACTGGTCTTAAGGCTGTTACCGAAGTCCACAACTTTGAAGTCCAAAGTCTCTAAAAATTTATACTTCTAAATTTATTTTAAGGCATCTAATCTAAACTATAATGAGGTTAGTTATAGTATTTTTAGTCCACTTTCCTTGAAGACAAGATGTTTGCCAACAAAAGTATCAATGTGCCCAATTACAAGGTGCTGCTCCAGAGTTCACTGCAGATACTGAGAAACATGTTATATGCACCATATTACCTTTCTAATATTGAGTCAATTCTAAAGCCCAAGAAATAGTGCAGCCAAGGGACTTCAGACAAGCAATGGTGCACATGTATAATCTTATATTTTCATCTTTTGTTGCTTAAAAAATAGTTTTATACTCTATGGTCTGTTTTTTGCATTTATTTCTTTCGATAAGACATATTTTGGGTCTAGTGATCACTGATATTACTTGATATAATATTATTAATTTTCTGTGTCTCTGGATCATATTCATTTTGCTATGTAATCGATATTAGTGTATGTTAGTGTACCTCCTTTTTTTTTCAGCTTTATTGAGGTATAATTGAAAATGAAAACTGTAAAGATTTAACATGTACAACATGATGGTTTGATATACACATACACTGTGAAATGATTACCATAATCAAGTTAGTGAGCGTTTCTATCATATCACACAGTTGCCAGTGTGTGTGTGTGTGTGTGTGTGTGTGTGTGTGTGTGAGTGGTGGTGGTGGTGGTACACTTAAGATACACTCTTCAAGGATACAATACAGTATTTTTTAGTGTAGTCACCATGTTGTGCATTTGAACCCCAGAATTTTTTCATATTATAACTGACATTTTATATCCTTTGTCCAATATCTCCCCATTTTCCACACACCCCAACCCCTGGTATCACCATCTCCCTTTTTGTTCTATAAGTTTGTCTTTTCTCAACTCCACATACACATGAGATTATACAGTATTTGTTCTAGCTTATTTCACCTAGTATAATATCCTCAAGATTCATCCATCTTGTGGCAAATGGCAGGATTTCTTTCTTTTTATGGCTGGGTAATATCCCATTGCAAATATATACCACATTTGCATTTCTATTCATCTGTCTACAAACACTTGTGTATGTCCATATCTTGACTACTGTGAAAAATGCTACCACAAACATAGGAGTGAAGATATCTCAAGATACTGATTTAATTTCCTTCAGACGTATACCCAGAAGTGGCACTGTGGATCATATAGTAGTTCTATTTTTAATTTTTTGAGGAAACCCCATACTGTTTTTTATAATTGCTGTAAAACTTACATTCCCATCAACAATGTACAGGATTCCCTTTTCTTTACATCCTTGTCAACACTTATTTCTTCTCTTTTTGGTAATAGCTATTCTAACAGATATGAGGTTATATCTCATTGTGGTTTTCACTTGGATTTCCCTGGTGATTAGTAATGCTGACTACCTTTTCATACACATATTGGCCATATATATGTCTTCTTTGAAGAAGTGTCTATTCGGGTCCTTTGACCAGTTATTAATTAGGGGATTTACTTTTTGCTATTGAGTTGTATGAAAGTTACTTTTATTTTTTGGATGTTAATCTGTTATCAAATATATGGATTACAAATATTGTCTGTCATTCCATACCTTCCATTTTATTGGTTATTTCCTTTGTTATGCAGAAACTTTTTATTTTGATGTAGTCTCACATGTTTATTTTAATTTTGTGGCCTGCTTTTTGGTGCAAATCAAAAAACAAAACAAAACATTGTTGAGACCAATATCAAGGAGCTTTTTGTGTGTTTATTTCTGGGCTCTCCATTCTGTTGCATTGCTCTACATGTATGTTTTTATACAAGTATCATGCTGTTTGATTACCATAGCTTTCTAATATAGTTTGAAATCAAGAAGCATGATGCCTCCAGCTTCATTCTTCTTTCTCAAGATTGCTTTGGCTATTCAGGATCTTTTGGGGTTCCATACAAATTTGTTTTATTTAAATACATCTATAAAAAGTGCCATTGCAATTTTGATAGGGATTGCATTGAATCTGCAGGTCACTTTGAGTAGTACAGACATTTTAACAATATTAGTTATTCCAGGCAAGGAGCATGAAATACCTTTTATTTTGTGTCTTTTCAATGTCTTATAGTTTTCAATGTATAGATCTTTCACCTCCTTGATTAAATTCATTCCTAAATATTTTGTTCTTTTTGATGCAATTGTAAATGGGATTGTAAATGGGATTTTTAATTTCTTTTTGGATATAAGAACACAATTGATTTCTGTATATTGATTTGTATCCTGCAAATTTATTTATTTATTTATTTAATTTATTTTTAGTTCTAACAACTTATTTTCTTTTCTAATGCTTATTTATTTTGAGAGAGGTAGAGATAGCACAAGCAGGAGAGGGGTAAGGAGAGAGGGGGAGAGAGAGAATCCCAAGCAGGCTCCCTGCTGTCAGCACAGAGCTGGACATGTGGCTCGAACCCACAAACCATGAGATCAAACCAAGAGTCAAGAGTAGCTTAAACAACTAAACCACTGAGTTCTAACAATTCCTTGATGGAATCATTAGGGTTTCCTATACATAAGATCATGTTATCTGCAGAGACAATTTTACTCTTCCTTTTCTATCTGGATGGCTTTTCCTTCTTTTCCTTGCCTAACTGCTCTGTCTGCAACTTACAGCAGCAGGTTGAACACAGGTGCTGAGAGTTGGCGCCCTTGTCTTGCTTCCAATATTAAAGGAAAAGCTTTCAACCTTTCACCATTGAGTACAATGTTAGATGCGGGTGTCACATATGGTTCATTATGTTGTGGTGCATTCTCTCTATACCTAATCTATTGAGAGTTTTTATCATGAAAGAATGTTGAATTTTGTTAAATGTTTTCTCTGAATCTGGTGAGATGATCATGTAGTTTTTATCCTTCATTTTTCCAAAAGCTGAATCACCATCTCTTGATCTGCATATGTTGAGCCATCCTTGCATCCCAGGGATGAATCCCACTTGATTGTGGTATGATACTTTCAATGTATGGTTGAATTCAATTTGCTAGTATTTTACTAAAGATTTTTGCATCTATGTTCATCGGGGATATTGGCCTGTAATTTTATTTTCTTACAGTATCCCTATCTGGCTTTGGTATCAGGATGATGCTGGCATTATAGATGAATTTGGGAGTGTTCTCTCCTCTTCAATTTTTTTAAAGATTTTTGAGAAGTGCTATTATTCTTCAAATGTTTGGTAAAATTCATCTGTGAGGGCATATGGTCCTGGATTTTTCTTTTTTGGGAAGTTTTTGATTACTGTTTTAATCTCTTTATTCATTATAGTTCTGGTCATATTTCATATTTCTTCTTGATTCAGCCTTGATAAATTATATGTTTTCTAGGAATTTATCATTTCTTCTAAGTAATCCAATTTATTGTCATATAGTTATTCATGATACTCTCTTATGATCCTTTGTATTTCTGTGTTATCACTTGTAATGACTACTCGTTCATTTATAGTTTTATTTAAGATCTCTCTTTTTTTCCTTAGTGAGTCTAGCTATGATTTTTCAATTTCGTTAATCTTTTAGAAAATCAACTCTGAGTTTCATTAATCTTTTCTATTGTTTTTCTTGTTTTCTTTTTTTTTTAAAAACGTTTATTCATTTTTGAGAGACAGAGAGAGACAAAGCATGAGCGGGGAAGGGGCAGAGAGAGGGAGACACAGAATCCAAAGCAGACTCCAGGCCCTGAGCTGTCAGCACAGAGCCTGATGCGGGGCTCAAACTCATGAACTGCGAGATCATGACCTGAGCCAAAATCAGACGCTCAACCGACTGAGCAACCCGGGTGCCCCTGTTTTTTTATTTTCGATTTCATTTATTTCTGCTCTGATCTGAATCTCCTTCCTTCTGCTAACTTTGGACGTAGTTTGTTCTTTTTCTTGTTCCTTGAGGTTTCCGGTTAAGTTGTTTGTTTGTGATTTTTTTTCTTAATGTAGACATTAATTGCTATGTACCTTTCTCTTAGACCTGCCTTTGCTGCGTCCCATACATTTGGTATGTGTATTTTCATTTTTGTTGGTCTCAAGATACTTTTTTTATTTATCTTTTGATTTTTGTCTTTGACCCATTGCTTGTGCCGGGTTATGCTTTTTAATTTACATGTATTTGTGAATTTTCTAATTTTCCACATTTTTTTTTTCTGGTTTCATACCATTTTAATTGGAAAAAATACTTCATATAACTTCAATCTTTTTAAATTTCAGATTTGTTTGGTAATGCAACATTCTACCTATCCTGGAGAGTGTTCTGTGTGCGCTACAGTAAGGTGCTGTTGGTTAGAATATTCTGTATATATCTATTATGTCCATTTGGTCGATGGTGTTATTCAACTCTACTGTTTCCTTATTGATTTTCTGTCTTGATGATCTATCCAAAGTTGACAGTAAGGTACTGAAGTCCCACATTGGTGCATTGCTTTCTGTTTACTTAGACATTCCAATGTTGGGTGTGTGTATGTTTAGAATTGTTTTTTCCTCCAGGTAAATTGACCTATTTATCACTATATAGTGACCTTCTTTGTGTCTTGTGACCCTTTTTGACTGAAAGTCTGTTCTATCTGATATAAGTGTAGCTATCCTTGATCTCTGTGATTAACATTTTTATGAACTATCGCTTCCCATCCTTTCGCTTTCCACCCTGTCTGTCCTTAAAGCCAAAGTGAGATGTTTGCACCATATTGTTGGATCTCATTTTTTACCCATTAAGCCACCGTGTCTTCGATGGGATAATTTAACCCATTTGCACTTAAAGTAATTATTGATAGGTAAGAACTTACTATGGCATTGTGTTAATTGTGTCCTGTCTTGTAGTTTCTCTGTTCCTGTCTTCTTCTGTTGCTGACTTCCTTTGTCATTTACTTTTTACACTGGTATGCTTGAACTCTTTTCTATCTTTCATGTGTGTACTAGATGTTTTTTCTTTGTACTTACCATGAGGCTGACATAAAATATCTTTTAGTTATATCAGCCTATTTTCAGCTGATAATAACTTGCTTTCAAGCACATACAAAAACTCCATGCATTCAGAATGTGACTAGTGAGTTATCTCTCCAGGAAACTACCCCCCGTAACCAAGGATCGCCTCATTTTGGAGACATCTGCACCATCCTCTGGAGGCTACACTTCTGGGAACCATGCTGTGTAGAGGGCAGCTTCTGCCACCGGCTATTACACCATCTCCCTCCTCTGTGGTAAACATGAAACTTAAGTTGTGCACATCTTGTTGTGCTGTTCTTTCTGCCGGCTCTTTCTGAAGGCTGCTGAATCATCACTCTGCCATGCCCTTCTCTGCTTCCTCCTGCCTGTCTGCCCCTCTCCTTTATCTCCACTGTGTTTTCAATCCAGCTCACCTATTTGGGGAACCAGGGTTTTAACTTCGATAAAAATTGGTGTGATTTTTGTTTCTCATTTTTTATCTTTTATACGTTTTCAAGGAGAAAAAGAGAGAAGTGCTGATTTTATACTATTACATTCATATCAAATGCCTCAGAAAATTCTATGTTAAATATTGCTAATATATATGCCTATATACATGTTTGACAAGAATGAGGAAGATCATTGTCCATCTTGTTCACTGCTATAGCCCCAGAACCGAGACTGATGCCTCACAAGCAATGGATATTCAATAAATACTTGTTAACATAATAAAGTCTCTGCACATATGAGCTGCTGGTCATTCATTTAAAATATCATCATGCTGGTGTCTTTATACAACAACTAAAAAGAATGTGGCAAAAAATGTGTATGTGAATGGAGCTCACACACTAAAAATTGAGTAAAATAAGATTGCTAAACATTACATATAAGGTTTACTTTATGTTAAAAAGTGAAAACAAAACTGAAGAAAATAGCTAATGTCTACAACCACACACGGATGCCTCTGCACGTTTGACTTTTAAGTTTGACAAAAGAGGTTAGAGTATAAATCAAAGGGCCTTGAGCCTTCCCTGTGTGTCTTTTTGAAAATGAGACTGTATATTACACTTGTGTAATTTGAAATCAACTTTAAAACCATATCTTCTTTTCCTGGAAAATAGCATAGTGTCGTGGCTTACCTGTCGTCCTCTATAGACTTTTGCCACAGATCAGTTCTCAGGAATAGACTCACGGGGAGAGGAAGATCTGCATGAGGAGGTTTATAAGAGAGTGCTCTTTGAGACCAACTTCTCCCAGGTGTGTGGAAAGAATTAAGCAAAGGGAAAAGTTTGTCTGTGATGCAGGTCGAGCACAGGCTTTGACCAATCCCACAGAGATTCTGCAGTTGGGATGCCTGTTCAGAGTTTCCCCCCTCAGGAAACTGAGATAGGCCATTAAATCCCAGCATCAGTGTAAGTGGGTTATGTCTCTTTAGCTGAGGGAAAATCCCTGAGAGGGATTCATCTAAGAGCTGTCAGTCACCAAGCTTCCAAGCAGCTAGGGCATGGGCTCTTGAGTGCTTTAATCCTGATGTAGGAGTGGAGAAAAATCTGGAGAAGAATCACATGCACAAGTATGTGAGCTCCTAGAGGAGAGCAGTTGTGACTTCTTCGTGATTTTTATCCCCAGCCTTTTGCTTACTTTCTGGCACATGACAGAGATTCAGTGAAAACTCATTCAGTGAATGAGTAAAATAATATGTCTGGTAACTATAACGTTTGAGTATAAAGAAAGATATGAGTGATGAAAAATGAATCTAAAATAAGTCAATAGGGTTCTGTTATGGTTAATTTTAGGTGTCAACTTGACTGGGCCATGAGATGACCAGATGGCTGGTTAAACATTACTTCGGGGTATGTCTGTGAGGATGTTTCAGGAGAGATTAGCATTTGATTTGGTACACCAAAAAAGACAGATTGTCTCTCGCACTGTGGGTAGTGGCCATCATCCAAATTGTGGAGGGCCTGAATAGAACAAAGAAAAAAAAAATAGAGGAAAGTTGAATTTTCTCTCTCTGCCTGACTACAGGAGCTGAGACATAGATCTTCTGCCCTTGGACTAAAACTTAACATCGCTGTTCCTGGTTCTCAGGGCTTTGGAATCAGACTAGAATTTACACCACTCCCTCCCCTGAGTCTCCAGTTTGCAGGCAGACCACAGGTTGTGGGACTTGTCAGCCTCCATAACTGTATGAGCCAATTCCTTATAATAAATCATATGTATGTATTATCATATGATAATATATAATATATATTATATACATATAATATGTATACGCATATATATCCTACTAGTTCTGTCTCTCTCTGGAGAATCCTAGCAAATATAATAATTGATACCAAGAAGTGAGGTGCCAAATACCTGAAATATGGATGTGGCTTTGGACAGGTGACAAAGAGAGGTGGGAAGAGTTTGGGGGTGCATGCTAGATAAACCTGATATTGCTGTGAAGAAACTGTTAGACAATTCTGGTAAAAGCTCAGAAAGAAAAGAAAAAAGCTAGAGAAAGAACCTCCATCTTCTTAGAAAATACATAATCATGCATGTATTGGTACAAATATGGACAGAAAAGACCATCCTGATGAGATCTCAGACTGAAATAAGGAACTTATTGGACAATGGAGAAAAGATGATCCTGTTATAAAGAACTTGACCAAATTATGTTTGTGTTTTATTGTTTTGTGGAAGGCAGAACTCACAATTTATGAAATTGGATATCAAGTCACAAAGATTTCTAAAAAAAGTGTTGAAGGAGCAGATTGGTCCATCCTGACTAGTTACAGTAAAATGCAAGAAGAGAGAAATGAATTCAAGGAAGAATTGAAGAAAAAAGGATCCAGAATGTAAAAATTCTCAGCCTATCCAGATTGCTGAGAACACTACAGGTGTGGTCCCAAAACCATCTGAAAAGGGAATTAGTATTGGTGTGAACCATGGACCTAATCGTCCTCTCCAGCAAAAACATTGCCAGTTTGAACTGAAACTGTTAGAGACAAGATGAAATGAAGGAAGATGGCTAGACTTCTTAGATCCCACAGGACTGGAACACAGTGCTATTCAACCACAAACACACATTATTCTTCAAGATAAGAGAAGGAGCCCAAACACAATTTAGAGATCATCAAGGCTGTCATTCCCACCACATGTCCAGAGGGCATGGGCATGGTGAGTGGTGTGGGCTCTACTTTAGTTTCAAAGGGCAGGATCACTGCCCGACAGAGCCGTGGAGGCACAGTCCTCACCTCAGTTGAGTCCTGAAAGCTGGACTGCCACCCTAGTGGACCCATAGGGCACAGCATGAAGCCAAAGAGGATTGTTCTTAAGTCTTAAGGTTTAAGGGAGCTTGCCTTGTTAGGTTTAAAACCTGCTTGGGACTCATCACCCCTTTCTGCCTTCTGATTCCTCTCTTTTGGAATGTCTACCTATGCCTATCTCACCATCATATTTTGGAAGCACACAACTTACCCCATTTCATGGGTTCACAGTTGGAGAAGAATTTTGCGTCAGGACGACTTGTAGCTTGGGTCTCATCCATATCTGATTTAGATGCTATTTAGATAAAATTTTGTACTTCAGATTTGATGCTGGAATGAGTTAAGACTTCTGAGGTTGCTGGGATGCACCAAATGTATTTTGCATGTAAGAGGGCCATGAATTTGGCTGGGCGGGGGGAGGCTGGGGTGAGATGCTATAGACTGAACGTTTGTCCCCCAAAACTCATATATTGAAATTCTAATTCCCGATGAGTTGGTATTTGCAGGTGGTGTCTTTGGGAGTTTGATCAGGGTTACATTATGCCATGAGGGTGATATACTTATGATGAGATTAAGGTCCTTAGAAAAACAGGAGGATACATGAAATCCTCTCTGTCATGTGAGGATACAGCAAAAAGGTGTCCATCTACAAAGAAGAAAGAGGGTTCTCATCAGGAATCAAATTGGTCAGAGCCTTGATCTTGGTCTTCCCAGCCTCTAGAACTGTGAAAAATAAATGTTTGTTGTTTAAGACACCAGTCTATGGTATTTGTTACAACAGCCCAAACTGAATATCATTGTGAATATCATTGTGAGTGATACTCAAAAGCTGTGGTTAGCCATAGGAAAGGGTATAGACTGTATCTTATACCCCTTTGAAATCCTTTGAAGTATTTTGGCCAGTCTTGTGATCAACTTTAGATTCTATATTGATCACTTTACTGACAATATAGATGGGAACAAACAGGAGGAAACAAGATGATTCATAGCTTTTTAAATAGTTTGGATAAAAGTAGATGAAGCTCTGAAATAGAACAGCAGCAATAGAAATAGAAAGAATTATTTTTAAAATAGGACTTGATTCTGTGTAGAGGTAAAGGAAAGAGAGGAGTGTAAAAAGACCAGAGAATGTCTTGCTCACCATTTTATGCCCAGCCCCTAGCATAGCACCAAGTATTCAGAAATATTACAGAGAGATCATTAGAAAAGTCAGGGGGAGTGGATGAAGTGACATTCAAGGTCCTTTTCTAGTATATTATCGCATTAAATAGTAAGTCCTGTACAGTATAATACTCTGGTCCTCTGAAATCACTTCTTATAGAAGTACCTGATAATATACTTCCCTTCAGAGGGAATGCTCATAGGACATACTACAGAGGTCTTTAAAGTATTTTGGGGGCACCTGGGTGGCTCAGTCAGTTAAGTGTCTGACTCGGTTTCAGCTCAGGTCAGGTTCTCATGGTTTGTGATTTCGAGCCCTACATTGGGCTCTGCACTGACAGCATGGAGCCTGCTTGACATTCTCTCTCTCTCTCTCTCTCTCTCTCTCTCTCTCTCCCTCTCTTTCTCTCTCTCTGCCCCTCCCCCACTCTCTCTGTCTCTCTGTCTCAAAAATAAATACATAAGCTTAAAAAATTAAAAAATATTTTAAGTATTTTTAAAGTTGTACTTGAAAATACTCAACTGTGAACTCAAATCATATCTGAACATTTTAGAGACCACTAATGTATTTATGCTTTTTATTTTGGACAGTGAGAGTGAATGTTATCAATTGGGACTTAAAGTATACATCTATACTAGCATAATAAGTCCTTTCTTTTTTTTTTAATATTTTAGGAGTTACTAAGTAATTTATATAAAAAATTATTAAGTCGCTTTAAAATACACAGACACACCAAGTTACCCTAATCTCTTCATCTTATAGACCAAGAAATTTACTCTTGGAGAAGTAAAATAATATGCTCAGGACACACATCACATCAGTGGAATAGATGGTGCTGGAACCCAACTGTCCCAAATAAGAGTATGATGTTCTTTTCACTGTACCACCTGGCTGGGAAAAGATGGAATTTTCATTCAGAGAACTTCCTGCTACCACTGTTAAGTAATCACCCTACCCCTTATAGATAATGTGATTGAGTGATTCCAAAAAGCATTTGTGGAACATACAAAGGTCCAGAAAACCATACCATTTCTCTAGGGAGTAAAAATTAAAGTCTATAAATTATAAACAAGGGTAATGGCTCTGATATAAAGAAGAGTCACAGCGAGCAAATTAAATCCATGAGCCTGTAGAAGCAGATTTGATTACAAACACATTACCAAGGTGAAGGCCAGGCTGCTGAATAGCTAGGGAAGAAAAGAGAAGTTTTCTGCTTCTTTTCTTATCTGAGAAAAATGCCTCTTTTTTCAATTTCTTTTGTAACCTCTCTTCAGAGATACCTTCTTTTCATCAGCCAACCAAATGTCATTCACTAACACCTCCGTGTGGAACATTCAGTCAAGGGGCACTGCACTCAGCACACTGAGCACTAAAGTCACAGAGAAGAGAAAGGCAGCTGCTTGCAGAGCTCACACTTGAGAGAAAGGAAGCTTCTAGCTTTCTTCCTCAATAATTAAGCCATTCCTATTTACCGCTGACTTCACTACTTTTTCAAGAACAATAATGGGAATGATCAGTGAATTGATTGCTTCATTATGTATAGTGATAACTCATATTTCTTTTTATCTATTGACGACTGTTATTTTCAATTTCGCTAAATCAACCAAGTCCTTCATCCACAAAATACCATAATCTCAGTAGACTCAGTATGTTAGTTTGATCTTCTTCACCTTAAAAAGACATGCTGTTTTTCTCTCTTCACATTAAAGAAGAAGAAGAAGAAGAAGAAGAAGAAGAAGAAGAAGAAGAAGAAAAAGAAAAAGAAATTAGAATAGGATGAGTGTACTTTTCCTATACAAAACCAGATAGTAAATATTTTAAGTTTTCAAGCCATATGGTCTCTGTTGGATCTACTCAGTTTTGCCACTGTAGCATGAAACCATCCATAGATAATATGTAAATGAGTGTGTCTATAGGGGCACTAAAATTTGAATTTCAAATAGTTTTCACATGTCACAAAATATTATCCTCCTTTTTTTTTTAACCACTGAAAAATGTTAAGGCATTCTCAGTTTGCAGGCTATACAAAGAAGGCCAGATTTGACTTGTGGATTATATATTACCCACCCCTAAATTAATACTTCTTTAACAAATTCTATCTACAGTTAAATTTGACTCAAGGATTTTAGGACAGCAACAACTATCTTAGAACATATGTGACTCCACGGAGGGCTCAAATCATTTCCTGTTGGAGCATGAGATGGTCAAGAAACAGCATCTTTAGAAGGAAAGTAGTCCAATCAGGAAGAGTCCAGTAGAACTGGTAATCAATATTGATGATATTAAAAGTAACCTTCAGTGGTTCTTTGTCCACATTTACCCTCAGTGTAAAAGCAGCAGAATCTTGCTCATGAGCTTGCCAGCCTTGCTGAGAGATCATAAGCCATGCCACGCTTGTTGGGAAATGATTAATAATAATAATAATTCACTTGCAAAATTACCAAACTTATTTATCGCTCATCTAATATTTTGATTACACCAATAAGAAGCTTACACTATGGAATTCAAATCAAAACTCCATCTTGGTCAGACGCATAGAAAGAACAGCTCATACTTTGATAGACAGTGTCTGAGTTTTAATTTCATATATCATGCAAATATCTTCAAGTCTTATCCATTTCCACATTTAGGGAAACTAGTAGGGAAATGTAGGCATTCTTAAGTTATGGCTAAGGTTCAAACTCCAAAAATATCAAAACACTTTTATCACCTCATACATGAGTGAGAATTCATGTATCTTGAAGGAACTAACAGAAATATGTTATGCCATTCTCTCTAATTAGTACTTTGAAAAACCAGGTGTTGTTAGCACTTAGAGGAAATGACACATATTCCTAAGCCCTGCTAATAACCAACACTCTATTGGCTCTTGTAAGATTTAACATCAGCCAGCTGTTCAATATTAATGTCATCTTGCTTTATCTCATCCTTGGCTTGAATTTAGACTTTGATTATAACATTAGTTAAAGAGATCAACTTTAAAAATTTAGAACCAATTCACATGTGGGTAAATGTAATTTTCCCTTCTCCCTACAGCCAATGCATCACAAGAAGTATTTCTCTGCTTCAAATAAATTAGGACCACCGAGTAACTTGTAAACAACAGAGCTAGAGTATGAAGCCAAGAAAACTGACCAATCTGGTGCTCTTAGCCATGCTATCATATTGCCTCTCTCCCTCTTTCTGTCTCTGTATGGCTAGTAATCTTATGTAAGACAGCAAGAATAACCTTTAGGAGGATTTAACTCTCTAAGATGTAGATTGGAGACCCTGAGGTTGGATTGTGATTGCAGAAATTTTGAAGGATGAGGTGAAAAACATTCCGGTGCATGAATCAACCAAACTTGCTGGATAGACTTGAAGGCAGGGAAAAAAGAAATTACAGAGACAAGAATAATATCTGTATTGATTATTACTTCATTCTACAAATGTTTATTGAGCACTTACTTTGCCTGGGACTGTGCTAGATATTAGAGAAGAAACTGAATAAAATGGACCACAGCTGTGCTCTCCTGAAGCAAGATCTTATTATTAATAGAAAGCGGATTATATATACATAGACTATGTCTAGAAGGCTATACTGAAAACTGGTAACACTGTTGCTAGGTGGGGCACAAGGTGGATGGAGGAACAGGGACAGGAGATTCATGGATATTCTTTTCATACCTATTGAACTTTAAAATGTGAATCTATTATCTATTTAATCAAATCAAGCATTTAAAAAATATTGGGACCTCATTTATATTCAGAGTTTCTCAATAAATTATGTCATTCTGGACATTCTCTCACCCGACTAAGAATGTTTTTAATTGTACCTTTTCAAGAACATTTACCAAAATATTTCAACTGTGGTAGTTGGACATTTACAAATTGTCAGCTTGCTTTTTAATTTTGTAGAGTATTTTCTGACCATTTGTCTTCAGGCTGGTAAAGACTATGAAGTGACAGGCCTTTGGTCAGTTCAGATTGAGGGAAAAGTTAACACCTACAGAGAATTGTGTATGTGACTCACTGGCACCCACATGGGCAGGGTTAGGTTTTCCCAGGGCCAGTAAAAGAATATGGAATTAGTACTTTAGCAAGGCTGTTGCCCAGAGCTAGAGAGACAGCAAGGCCAGGTAAGTTTGATAAAGCACAGGACTGAAAAAAAGACCAGGAGGCAGGGAGAAAGCTGTAAATCACAGAATCTACAGAGAGAAGATCAAAAGCTGATAGGGAATGGAAAAGGGAAAACAGGATTCTCCAGGGATTCCCATGAACACTGCCGTATACTAGATGTTCACAGTTGTCTTTCAGACAATGTGCCCATGTTTCCAGCGAGCTAAGCTAGGGCAGAGAAGACAATTTTGCTACCAGAGGTCTCAGGTTTCAAAGGGTGGAACACTACACGAGATCTCGAGGGTCATTGGGAATCATTTATCTAGCTTGCATATCACTGGCATTACCTAAATGTGCTATATGCTATATCACATGGTTTTATCTCCATCCTAATCTTGTTAGTTTTTTTTTTTAATATATTATACTTTTTACTAGTTACTTGTAAAATCATTACACATCACAAAACATCCAGGATAGTATGCAAAATGTTGTTTGGACAATAATATATTTAAATAATACACCAAGAGTAAGAAGCACAAAACCTCTTTGCTCTGTTAGACACAGTCCTTTTTAAAACACTTACTTTGGGAGCGCCTGGATGGCTCAGTTGTTTCAGTGCCCAGCTCTTGATTCCCGCTTAGGTCGTGACCTCACAGTTTGTAGGTCCGTGGGTTCAAGGCCCGCATCAGGCTCCGTGCTGAGCGCATGGAGCCTGCTTGGGATTCTCTCTCTCCCCCTCTCTCTGCCCCTCCCCCATGCACAAGTGTGTGTGGTCTCTCTCTCTCTCTCTCTCTCTCTTTCAAAATAAATAAATAAAGTCTAAAAAACACACTTTTTAAAAACTTTTGTTTCATTTTTGAATGAAACTTTTGTTTTGCTCATGACTAAAGCAATACATGCTTATTAGTAATCACTAGAAAAAAGAAGAAAAGAAAAAAAAAAGAAGGAAGCAGAAAGGTAGAAGGGAGAGAGACAAGACATTTCCACTGATACAATTTTGGTGTAGCTCATGTTACTGCTTTTATTATCTTTTATATTCATTTATGGGATTTAAAAGAATGGATGGATAGATGACAGATGGATTGTGGCCTTTTCACTAGACCTAGACAATTTCTTATTTTACTACAAACTTTCCCTTAAAACCATTTCAATTTCTTTTTTTTTTTTTTAATTTTTTTTTTAACGTTTATTTATTTTTGAGACAGAGAGAGACAGAGCATGAACAGGGGAGGGGCAGAGAGAGAGGGAGACACAGAATCTGAAACAGGCTCCAGGTTCTGAGCTGTCAGCACAGAGCCCGACGCGGGGCTCGAACTCACGGACCGTGAGATCATGACCTGAGCCGAAGTCGGACGCTTAACCGACCAAGCCACCCAGGCGCCCCAAAACCATTTCAATTTCTATATTAGAGTCCATTAGATATAGATTTGTCACAGGTTATACGTATCTGTGGTAGCTTGCTTCCCCCGGAAAGCAGACCGACTCAAGTTCAGGGTGTAGAAATTTTAGGAATGAGTAAACACTGCAGGGAAAGAAAGGCAGAAAGCAGGATTAAGCAGAGACAAGTCAGGCTGCTGTGCTGGCCCCACAACAAGTTTGGACAGCTCCACAGTGAGCTCTGACGCTAAACTGTGTCACATGTTAGACATTTATACTCCAAGTTCTACGTCATGGTATGTGGGTTACCTTGGGAAGGGTGTGTGGCCTTCAGCAACGTGGCTTTCTGCGGACACCTGGAGTCTCTATGACAAAAGTACTGCCACTTGACATTGTCTGCTGACAACTTTCCCAGCAGCCAGGGCAACAAGTTCTTCCTTGCAGGGATATTTGGACAGTGTAATCACCATGTCTGCAAAAATATTCGATTTAATATAACTTTTCATTTATGTATTTTTATATGCTTGCCAATTATCTTTTATTAAAAATACTCTGGGGGTGCCTGGTGGGCTCCGTTGGTTGAGCATCAGACTCTTGATTTCAGCTCAGGTCATGAAGCCAGCGTCGTGGGATGGAGCCCCATGTCGGTCTCCGCCATTGAGCATGGAGTCCGTCTGGAATTCTCTCTCTCTCTCTCTCTCTCTCTCTCTCTCTCCCTCTCTCTCCCTTTCTTCCTCTGCCCCTCTCCCTCACTCACTCATGTTCTTTCTCTCTCTCTCTTTAAAAAAAAAAAAAAAAAAAGCATGCATTTAGGATTATTTTTTTAGTTTATATTCTCAACTACAATTACTGATTCAAAACATTTGAACCATTTTAAGGTTCTTGAAACATGACAAATTGCCCTCAAATAGTTGTTCCAATTTGTATTCAAGCCAGTAGTATACAAGAGCTGCCCATTTTTCAAGTTTATCAGCTTTGGGTATTTTAATTTAGAAGTGATAATCTGACAGGTTAACACATTAGCTGGTTCAAAATTTACTTTCTATAGATTATCAGGGAATTTTAACATTAATTTATTTTTCTTCAACCAATAATATAACTTCTGTTGCAAATTGTTAATTCACTCTCTTTGCCCATTTTCTTATTTTCACCATCATGGATAGAATTTTTGTTAAGCTTTTACTAAATTCCAGCTAGTTAACATACAGTGTAATATTAGTTTCAAGTGTACAATATAGTGATTCGGTACTTCCATACATGACCTGGCGTTCATCACAAGTGCCCTCCTTAATAACCATCACCTATTTAAACCCTCTCGCCACCCATCTCCCCTCTGGTAACCATCAGTTTGTTCTCTACACTTAAGAGTCTATTTCTTGGTTTGCATCTCTCTCTTTATTTCCCTTTGCTTATTTGTTTTGTTTCTTAAATTCCACATATGAGTGAAATCATATGGCATTTGTCTTTCTCTGACTGACTTATTTCATTTAGCATAATATTCTCCAGCTCTATCCACGTCATTGCAGATGACATCATGGTAGAATTTAAGATGGTTCGCTTATAAAAACATTCCGGTTTCAAAACTTGAAGTTAGTTGCTTCAACGTCATCAATTTTTCTTCTCTTTTACTCACAACACTTCATTCATTTATATTATTTGATACTATATTTCTCTATCTTCCCTTCTAGGTTGCAAATTGAAGGGAAGAAAACCATGATGCAAAATAACCTCATCCCAAGTATAGTATAAGAACATAAATCCCAGAAAAGGCCTTAGGGAGATACTCAAGGAAATTTATGGAAATACCATTCATTGATCTGATAGATAAATAAAGAGATAGATAGATAGATAGATAGATAGATAGATAACTATCTACCAGTATAGTATCTGTCAAGACCTAAAAAATAAACTGAAGAATTACATGATTTTCTTTTAAAACATATGAACTATTTGGGGCTTGTTATTAACTGACACAGTGTGCTTTGGAAATCAAGAATAAAAAGGCATTAGTAGATATTTATTTTCTCCCTGTAAGCTTTTCATATCTTATTTTGCCACAAGAGCCTATTTGCATGGGGCCTCTCCATTTTAATTCAATCAGTTGCAAATTAATTTTCTGGGGAACAAAAAGTATTCCTGAGAGACAGTGTATGATTTCCATATTGCTTTTATTTTCATCTTTAGGTTTAAAAAAGAAAACAAAGTTAATGAAGTTGTTAGTAATAATCTTTCTTTCATGTAATTTTTTTAGATCTCATTATGCATTTTTAGTTGTTTTTTTTTTTTTTTACAGTCAAGGTTCACTGCTATTCAAATGAACATCCACCAGAACACCAATGTATTAATCTTGGCATACACAAATGGACGTGATAAAAGCTAGGAATCAAAGAAAGCTGGAATAAACAGTCTCCATATGTAATATGATTTACAAATATTGAATGCAACCCAGGTTTGCTTTCTTTTGGTGTCCTGGGCTTTACCCCCCCCCTGCCCCCATTAACTATCCCTCCCACCCAAAGTTAATTTTTCCTCTTTATTGATTTTTCACAAAGGAATTCATGCCAAACACATGTCACTTAATTATAGGGTGATTGCATGCAACTAAAAGGGCACTGATTACAAAAAGACTAAAACACTTAGCAAAGGAGAGACCCAGTTGATGCAGGCTTAGCAGATTATCAAGGTCTTACTGAGTTCTCACCTCCGTGTCAAAGCTGCACATTTGTCAATGATTCAGAATCCATCTACCTAAAGCACAGCTAAAAATGGGGAATCATAGGCCATGGATGTCTAGTCCCTGACAACAATAATTTCAACCAGTTGTTTTGGGTGGGGAGCCTCTTTAAAAAGTGGAAATTGCTCGTTCAAAACTTTCGTGTCCATGTATTATTCATTGCTCAAGTAACATAATTGTTTTTTCAACTCCTTGTAAGAAAAGAAGGGTGGTGCGGTCAGTTATTAGGAAACAGGGAAGTTCTGCAACCATTCAAGTGGTAGTAAAACATAAGTCATGAGACAAAAATTACAGGATCAGCAAAACCAAAAGATTTCAAGGGAAAAATACACTCCGACTCTCTTTGTCTGAGACACCTGTCCAGTTTCTCTCCAGCCTAAGAAACGGAAGCATTTTTCCTGGTTACAAAGCAGGTCTGCGGCTCTCTCTCAAAGTCTCTCTCACATGACAAATGCCATGAATACACCCACATGGGCCTGAGTGTGCCTTGTTGATTTGGTCGTTCCCAGGCTTCACTTGCTCGACTTCCTAAATCACTGCGATAATGTTGAACTTGTGAAACAACAGTGCTGTGCTAGTGGGTTCTTCATTACTCAGCTGCAGTCTTGAGAAGCTGCCTCGGACAGCCTTAACTGGAAGTTTTTAGTCTTCATCTGTGGAAAAATCCAGGTCCTATCCTCTTTGAAATCAGAGATCAATAAGACTATTTGCATAGTGGTCTCGGAAAGATAGCAATTTTTTTTTCCTCTCCTTTTTGCGTTTAATGTGGCAACTTTGCTGGCTGTTTAGCATTCTGTAATCAGAGAGTAGTTTAAAAGCATTCAAGGTTAACTTTGATATTTAGAACCTTTTTCCTAACCATATATCCCTTGGGCATCTGAAGGGCATAAGCCACATCTACAGGGTTCTTTCTTGCTGACCCAATCAGGGCACTGGTAATGAGAGAGAGCTCTTCAAGAGACCTTATGACCTACACCGGCTTATCTAATAAATGAGTATTAGTAACAAAGTAATTGATTCCTCAGGATACAAGCACAGAAAGCATGTCAGGCTGAAACGAATCTCCTTTTTTGCCTTACAAAATACAAAAGGTATAGGGTTGATTTTAGAAAAGAAACAAATCCCATAAATCCATGAATATAATATATAAGCTTATATATATATATATATATATATATATATATATATATATATATATATCTCCATCCCTACAGTGGAAGTAGATTTATGGTTTGCAATCCAATGGACAAGGTGACTTGAGTGAAAAATGAAGGACATCATCAAGGGCCAGCCACTTAGTCTTGATTCTGGGACATAGCCAAGACCCAATAGCCATGAATCATGAGATGGAATAACAAAATGGACACCCTCTCGACCATCACCAAACAGCAAATTCTCAGTGGTTAATGGGCTTCTTTTTATGTGTCTCATCCACCAAACTACAGTGAACTAAAAGTTCTGTGATGCCAAGCCATATGTATGTGTTTTGCTCATGGTGGATGCTTAATGAGTGATTCTGGGCAATTATGATCCTCCTTTCATGTAATTTTTCAAATAAGAGGGTAGGTTGGCCAGTTCTCATCAGTATTTGTGAGGTGGAGAGAGCCCCTTCTTGTCTCTGACTTGATTCTCACTATCACTTTAAGTGACTTCTCATCTTCCCCGATCAAAACTATCTCTTAGTAAAGAATATGGGATGGAAGCATCTTGAGTCCTAGTGCAATTCCTCTTCAGGATGGCTTCAATAAGATCGGTTGAGTATTTGGGGAGGGCTCTCTAAGATTATGCCCCAGAAAATCCTGTCTGGGATTAGACAATGTCAAAATGATCACAACGGTGATGAAACAGTCATAGGCCATAATCTACTCTTCCTTTGTCTCAGAAAACTTCAACTTTTTTCTATCTTGAAACACAAATCAAGTTTGTCACTACACAACCCAACAATTCATACACATAAAAATATCTCACGCAACCCCCCTTATATCATGGCTCAAAGCCCTTCAACATCTTCCCTTTGCTTATGGTACAAAATTTAAAATCTTTAACGACACTTCATGATTTTACTTACCCCTCCAACTCATCTCAACCCAAACTCTTTGGTTCTCTGTACTCTAGCCAGAGCTAGAACTTTTCTGAGTTCTTCAATGGGACCTTCTCCATTTCATCTCAGGAGAAACATCTGGGGAAAGCAGTCATTTTCCTTTTCCTACTATTGCCCAGTTTTTGTTATCTATCAAGTCTCCATTGAAATGTTCTGAAGGCACGTTAAACTTTTTTTAAGTAGGGGAATAGGGTTAATAGGAAGATGTTATGGGAAATTCTGATTGGGAAATTTAAACATACTAGGTTTAGTGAATACAAAAAAAAAATGATTTCAGTGACATTGAGAAAAGTAAATAAGCTAAAAAGGACTATGTTATATTTTTGAAACCTTAAAAGAGAAGTGGGTCAAGAACAAATAGCCTGTGGAGTACAGAGTACAGCTAAGACTGAACTGTTACTGCACCTTCCCTGTCCACGATCCCCTTTGCAGTACTGATCATGAAAATGCAACATACAAATGAAGTCAATAGAAACTAAGGGCAGAATAACAGGTGAACTAGCCATCTCTACTCAGGGGGAAATTCTGAAGGGGCATTTGGGAAGGATTTGCCAAGTGCATAAAGCACAAGCTGACAAAAGAATGGGCCCTGGCTATGAACAAAAGATGTGGAATGAGTCTTAGAGCTCCTGATGCTGTCTTGGCTAGGGTATCTGCAAAGGCCCACCTGTTCTGTCTGAGGCGTTGTTTCATGAAAGGAAGACCCGGGCTCTATGATTGTAGAGCTCATTTTCAAAAAGGTTTAGTGAGTCAGCTTGGGTTACTAGTTAGTTGTTAGTTACTAAAGAGACTACTCTTCCTCTTACTATCAACAAGGAACCCAACTAATGCTTTTGTCGTGATAAATATAAGAGGAGAGAAAATAAGGCCCTGGCCACAATTGTGGCTAAATGTTTGTGCTAAGATTTTTTAAGCTTTGTCTCACTAACTAGACTGTAAGTATCCAGTGAGTAGAATCTGTTTTGCTCACTGTTTTGTATCAGTTGCTTATCATGTTGCCTCGAACATAATAGGGACCCAATAAATACTTAGATGGCTACTGGATGAGTGGCATAGGGAATCCATACGATTGTGGATATTTTTCCACTTGATGCTGGACACAGAGGAATATCCCCAGTACAAAATGAACGCAAAAATGTGGTGAGTGCCAACAAAAAGTATATGGAAAAGACACTCCAGGAAAAATTTTTGCACTTAATGGCAGTCATAGGGACAAGCAGGTTTCCCTTCTCTCTCATAAAAATGTCTAGCCATCATCTCTATCAACATACCACATTCTCTTATATAATGGTTTGGGGTTGGAATTGTTGCAGCGAAGGAAGGGATAGTTCTCTTTCTTATAGATGTCTTGTTTGGAGTGACCATCTTTGAGATGTGTGAGACATATACATCAGTTCCTGTGATGCTGAAGTTATCGAATTGTCAGTTACAGGATTCCAAAAACTCTATTAAAATGACAAGACTTTGTTTCTTTCAACAAAGACCCTCCAGAACACCTGGTGACTGAACACAGGAATACAGACAGAGATCCTAAACTGAAGAACTTCCTCTCTGCTTTTAGCAAAGGGAATTTTCAAAAATTGTTTGATTTCAGGGTTTATCAAGCTGAATAGAGGAAAAACAGAGGAACAAGAATTCTGCCTTAAAATCTCAAGGCATGTTCCAGCCTCTGGGTCTGCCCTATATCATCCACACTGTCACCTAATGCCTTGTAGTAGGTGCGGTTCACAGACCAGCAATATCCATATCACCTCAAAACTTAGAAATACAGAATCTGAAGCCTCACTCCAGATCGACTGAAATTGAATCTGTTTTATCAGGCAATTCATGTGCCCATTAAAGTTTGAAAAGTACTGACCTGGAACCAATAGCATATGATGAGGACCTTGGGTTTATGTGTTAGACTACATTTTAGAATATTTTTAAAGCTGAAATTTAAAATTGAGGATGGAAAAGATGGTTCTTCAGACACACATAGATGAAAGAATTTCTTTTCCTAGGAAGATGCTAAAATTTAGAAAAGGTCAGAGACTATATCCCGCAGTTCCAAAAGGCAAATTCAAACTAGTCTAGCCAGAAAGAACAACAAAAGCATTAATCATTCCCTTCCAGGCCTTCTGGCTTCAGATATTCTCACAGATAAGAAAGACAGAAGGAAAATGTTCTATCCACAGAAGAAAAGTCAAGAAGTCAGAAAAGGCCCGGTCCTCAAAAGATACTGTAAGAGAAGCCCAGAAATTAGAAACTGTACTCTTGGTAATACAAAAATAGTAATTCTATTTTTCAATCCTCCTTTCTTCCCTTTGCAATGTACTTTAAGTTTCTCTATTTGTAGATAGTTGTACACATTTTATATCATTCTTCCTTTTCTCCATTAGATTATGAATTCCATAAAGAAAATGACAGCTCCTTACCTGATCAAAATAGTTTTTAATTTTTTATAAAGATTTATTACATACCTTTTGACCACTCACTCTCCAAATATAAAGGACAATTAAATTTCTCCAAGAGTAAGAATGTGATTCAATTTCTCTTGCAATACTCATCTCCCTTTTCTACCTCCCCAGAGCCTTCAGAATGAACTCATGTCACCACCTCAGAGCGATCTTCCCTGGCTTTCCCCTTCTTCCTTTCAACTTCTAACACACTTAGCCCTTCCCTTAACCCTTGCATTTATACTATGCTGTAAAATTGCTTACCAACTGTCTCTACACTCTACTCGGATGTCCTTGAAGCCAAGGCCATCACTCAGGGGGACTCAGACTTCCAACTTGAATCAAACTTGAATCAAATGTCTCATTTCACAGCCTATGTTGTCTGCTACCGAGTTCCCTTTTTCAGTAAATTTCTGCTCTATTTCCACAGTGGTCCCTCAATTTCTGTTTTACCTCTGTGCGTGTGGTCTGTGTTCAGCGTTCATCCTAATTTGTACACTGACTTCAGTTTTATGGACATTTGCCACAAGAACTGAATCATATTCATGAAGGTAGGAATTGTGTCCAAGATTGATGCACTTTTTCTCCATCAGTTGACTTGCCCCTTCATGTTCTCCCATCTTCCACACAGCTCAATCATGTGACCTAAAGCCCCTTGGAGGTACAATCCAGACCCCGGCCCCAAAACCAGAGCCTATGTTAGTTTGTCTTCCTCAGCATTCAGAACATCTGTTGCAATGATTTTTCCCCAGTGATTACATGTTTATATGCCCAATTGTTACAGTAATATTTATTTTAAAAACTACTGCATAAATAATCCTAAAACTGGACTCTGAAAGACTTGCTGAACTCATGCAAAATGAAATCCTTAATCTTATGATCTCTTCTTCAGTCCCCCAAAGGAGAGCAAATAAGCCAGCTTGTTTTTCATATGACTTTCTTTATAATAAAACTGGTAATCAACCCCTGTAACACAAGACACACAAAGAAAAATATGAAAAAATAATGTCCAAAATGTACCTCATTCATCAGGATTCTGAGTTCCTATCCACAGAATCCACAATATATCTGATCAGAATCAGAAACCCAGTTGAGTGCCTTTACGCTGGCTGGAAGAGACACTGGGAGTTGTAGGCTGTTAGGGGTTATATTTTAGGAAGGCAGAATTCACACTATGAATTATTAATATGTGGAGTGGATACCAAAAGATTTGAGGCATCCATGAATAGTAGACTTTCCCTATATTGACCTAAATATTAGACTGTGAAATGCCAAGAATATCGCACAAAGTAGTGGGAATTTTCTCAGTCAGGATCGGGACTCACTAAAATGTTTAGTGCAATGATATGTCATCATCAAAGCTACCTGGTAGAAAAATATTTCTGGCAAAAGACCGGATTGGATTCATAAGAGAATAAAGGGATGATGTGATTATACAGACAATAATAAACAATTAAAAAAACAAAGGGTCATGAGGAACTAAAACTTACTGAGAATTTAATCCTCATGAAAACTTTGGTAGAGACTTATAAAGCTCATCCTTATCTAATTGTCCTTTTGGTTAGGTCCCAGAGAGTATTTACACTTCCCTGTCTTTTTGTGCGTGACTAGTTCTGGCCAATGGGTTGTTTGACTTCTGAGTCAAAGCATTTAAATGTTTGTGTGAGACCATCAATCAATCCCCTCCCAAACGCTCTCTTTCCCAGCCACAATGGGCCGTTGAAATATTCCTTGGAAAGGATCCTCAGTCATCCTGGATCCAAAATAACTATGATATACAGAGCCATCTGCCAAATAGTACAGGGTATATATTGTGAACAAGGTATAAACCTGTGTTTGTTAAGTGACTTTGTTTTGTTGTGTTTATTTAACCATTTCATAAATTAGCTTGAACTGCCATACCCAGTAATCCTGTAGAAGAGCAATTGCCATTCTGATTTTTGGCCAGGGACAATGAGGCTCAGTAAGGTTATCCAAAGTCAACTAGGAAATGTGTACTGGAGGTGGAATTTGTTTTGTTTTGTTGCTGTCTGTTTGTGCTACCAGTGGTTTGTTGTTGTAATTATATCATGCTTGTTTTATGATGTGTGTGTATAGATATAATGTATATATAATTTTTTGCGTAAAGCATATATGCAGATAATTTTTTTCTTTTGTTTTGTAACATTTTCCTTGGCTTGACCCTTCCAATGTTACCAAATTGCTTTCTAAAAGGACTATAACAATATTTCCACCCCTAAGACACAAAACTACTTTTTGCTGCATGCCTGCGAACAAATAACATTACTCTGTTTAATTTTTGTGTGATAACAATAAAGCAGCATTTTTTTGTTTATTTATTTATTTTGAGAGAGAGAGAAAGAGTGCGTGCAAACGGGGGAGAGGCAGAGAGAGAGGGAGAGAGAGAAAATCCCAAGCATGAGATCACGACCTGAGCCCATATCAAGAGATCGCTTAACCAACTAAGCCACCCAGATGCCCCAATAAAGCACATTTAATACACATTTCCTTGACCACTTTTGAGTATGACCATCTTGTCTTATGTGTGTTGGTCAGATGAATTGCTCTTTATTAATTGATTATTCATTTACTGTTGTCAAATTTTCTGTTGGATCATTCATCTTTTCATTGTCAATTTGTAAGGTGTCTTTCTATATAATATGTGTTAATCGCTTGTCATCTGTGTTGCAAATATATTTTACAAATCTACCGCTCGTTTATTGATTTTGTTTATGGAATCTCTATCATACAGAGCAATTAAATATCTATATGGTAAAATATGTCTTTTCAAATTGTAATATGAAATATTTTAGGCACACATATATGTATAAAAATAAAGTAAAAATTCTTAACATCTATCTTAAAACATAAAATACAAACAATATAGTTAAAGCCCAAGATGTACCTCTCCCCAATCACATCTTCTTTTTTCACTCCCAGAATGAGCCGCTATCTTATATTTGGTATGTATCATTTCTATGCATTTTCTTCTGCTTTCATCATTACATTTATTCTTAAGCTATATATAGTATTGTTTTTTGCATTTTAAATTTTTGAATAAATGTATTAAAACTACATATATCTTTTTCCTGAACTTCAGTTTTTTGCACTGCACTATGCTTTTGACATTCATCAAGATTTAACTATGTAGTTCTAATTTACTCTCATTTTATCTGCAATATAGTATGATTTAACATTCTCTGATCCTTTTCTTATTAAGAAACACTTGAGTTGTTTCCAAATTTCTATAATTCTGAACGTTACCATGATCGTTCTTGTGCTCATCTCCTTCTGAGTATGTGTGAGAAATTTTCAAAATTATATACATACACATAGAAATACTGGATTTTAGGGTTTCTAATAATTGCTTAATTACTGAATGACAGTTTCTCAATATGCACTCCCACCAATTATGTAGAAGAGTTTCTCTTGCTCCACATTATCACAAACATTTGTTATGGTTAAATTTTTATAATATGGCAAGTTTGATGAGTATGAAATGATATTCAATTGTGGTTTCATTAGCATTTCTCTAAGTACTAATGAGGTTAAGCATTTTTCATATGTTTATTAGCCACCAGAAGTTACCTCTTCTGTAATTTGATCACACAATTTGCTTCCTTTTCTTTTATGTTAAGCTATTCAAACTGATTTTCTGGCTCTCTTTATTGTGGATCTTAATCCTTTAGATTAACACAAATCTCTCTCCCAATCTGTGGCTTGTGTATGCATGCTTATTCATACATATATAATTGAGAAACTACAATTACAAATTTTATTATACTTCAGCTTATAAATCATTTTCTTTAAAGTCTGCTATTTTTTGGTCATGTTTAAAAAATCTTCCTCTATCCCAAAGTGGTAAAATTATTCTTCCATATTTTCTTCTAAATATTTTAAATTTGAGGTGTGTGTATGATGTCGACTGATTATGTGTTTGGGTGGTAAGGATGTATTTTTCACCAAATCCAATAATTAATTTCTCTGGAAACATTTCCTCTAGGTTTTCAAATTCACTTCCAGAGAGTTGTAATAAAGTTGTTTATTATTCTTTTAATCTCTCTCAGTAAATTACATCATTTTTTATTTCTCATCTTATAAATAGTTGTGCTTCCTCTCCTTTTTCTTAGCCAAACTTAAAGAGGCATTTTGTGCTGTTTTTTTTAATAATTGGTTTTCCAAAAATACAACAAAAAAAGCACCAGAATCCTTTCAATTCTTTTGAGAGAATTAGCTCATATTTTGTAATTTTAGATTATTTTTCTTTAAAAATCCCTTGCTCCTTTATTCTTTTAGCTTAACTGTTTTATTATAATTTCTTTAGATTAAAACTGAGTTCTCTTACTATTTCTTTCTTCTTTAAAAATGGGATATTTAAACTGTAAGTCTTCTTCAAAGAGTAACTTTTTTGTGTCGCAAAGATTCTGCCATGAAGGATTTGACCTCTTTTTACTTTCTAAGTAGTTTGTAAATTCAGTTTTAATCCTCCTTGAACCAAAAGTCATATTGAAATGTACTTCTTAATTTCCTTGTTATTAAGGTTTTTA
This sequence comes from Panthera leo, assembly GCF_018350215.1. Taxonomy (NCBI): domain Eukaryota; kingdom Metazoa; phylum Chordata; class Mammalia; order Carnivora; family Felidae; genus Panthera; species Panthera leo. The sequence goes on along the minus strand of NC_056689.1, from coordinate 25,305,295 downwards.
TATTCACCTTTACATTACTTATTTCCAATTTTATTGGATTGTGATAAAAAAATATAAAGCCTATAAAATTTCTATTTTAAAATCTGTTGAGATGTTTCCCTTTAAGACACAGTAAGATTCTATATATCTGCCTGTAAATAATAAATAATTCCATTATTATTAAGTAATAATAAGAAAGTCCAATTTATTAACTATTTTGCAAGTCCTAAAAGCATTACATTTCTATTTCTGTGGAATGTTGTGCAGGATCTCTAAATTCTGAAAATGATATATTGATGTATTCCTCTATAGTGATATATTTAACAAGCTATCCCTGTGTTTTTAAAGGTATTTCCTTTATATTTAGTTTTTACATTGCTTGGTGCAAACTGACTTACCTTGAATCTACCTTTTTCATCATTTGTACTTCTTATCATTATAAAGTGTCTCTTCTTAACACTTCTAGACATTTCAGTCTTATCCTGCAGTTATATTGTGTTTTAATTTTGTTTGGTAAATAACATATAGGTGGGGTTTTTTTAATAAGTCAGATTATATCTTTTAATGGGAAAATTCAGTTAATAATATTTACTGTAATTATTGATATATATGATTTTCTTCTATCAATTTTTATGTCTATTATTTATTTTTCATTTGTTACTTTCTTTTTATTTTTTAATATAATTTATTGTCAAATTGGCTTACATACAACACCCAGTACTCATCCCAACAAGTGCCCTCCTCAATGCCCATCACACATTTTCCCTCTCCACCATCCCCCATCCACCTTCAGTTCGTTCTCTGTATTTAAGAGTCTCTTGTGCTTTGCCTCCCTCCCTCTCTTTTTGTATCTATTTTTCCACCTCCCTTCCCCCATGGTCTTCTGTTAAATTTCTCAAGATCCACATCTGAGTTGTTTTCTGGTTTTAATTTGGTTTGATCAAGTTGCTAGTCACTCTAGTTAATCTTTGTTCTGGTTCTACTTTTCAAGTCAGTCTGACAGAATATTGTTTTACCATCGAATTTAACACATTCACATTAGTATCATTTGCAGATATAGCAAATTCCAATCTTTCCATCTTTACATTAAGACAACATTTTGTTTGTTTTAGCTTTTTATTTTTTATTTAATCAACTTGTTTTTTCACTTTTATTGCTACTTATCCCAGTTCTATTTTTAAAATTAACCTGACAGAATGTCTTTTAATGGTAGAATTTAACCCATTAAGAGTTAGTATAATGGCTAACATACTTAATTCCATTTTGTTCATCCTTCTGTTAATATATCATTTTATATTTTTGCTTTTTATTTTTTCTTTTGGTTGATCAAGTTTTTATTCATTCGCAGAAGGTATTCATTCCAGCTTTTCCTCTGTAAATGTGGAGCTTTGGTGTGGTGTATTGTATTGTATTGTATTGTATTGTATTGTATTACATTCTTTCTACAGGTTTCTTACCTTTCCCCATGCACCACATATACTTTATTTTTTCTATTCTCTGAAAACCAGATACTGACTACTTCCTCCACCAAAAGTCTCTAGATCTCTTAATTTGTACTCCCACTTTGAGATGAGACTTTTACAAATCTGTATTTCCTTATCACTTACCCTCTAACATCCTACCCATGCTTGAAAAGTGTTAATATTTTTATAATTCTCATTTCCCACTGTGTCAACTTCTATGTTTTTCTAGAGTCATTCATACTTTTAACATTTTTTTAGAATTACCTTTGCAGTATGTCTCTCTTGTTCAAAGAATTCTTGTTTAACATTTATGTCACCCATTTCCAAACAGTCTAGCCTTTATCAAGTTAGATATAATCATTTATATATGTGTATGTTTATTGAAAGCATCATTCATTGCTCACCACTTATTTCTGTCATTGTGCTTTCTCCCCCATCTTGAAATTTGTGTTCTAATTTGGTTGTGGTTGCTCCTAAGTCCCTTTTTGGATATTTTCCTCTGATTGAGTAAATTGGATCATGTTTTTTCTCAATTCTTATATATCCAAAAGTAGTTTTCTGTCACTCTTTAAGTGAGTAATAGGTTCTTAAGATACAGAAGATGGTTAATCTATTATCTTGTAGCTTCCAATATTTCAGATGGGAAATCTGAAGCTAGTTAAATTATTTTCTTTTGTTGGTACTATTAATTCTTTTAATGCTCATATATATAAATATTATCCGGAATGCATACAGGAGGCTTCCGGGGGGAGAGCAGATTATTATTTATTTAAAGTAAATAATGTGTCGGCCCCTATGTGCCCCAATTTATCCCTTCTGGGCAGTACTATAAAAGTTAAATGTCACCCTATACATACAGTGTCCATTGTCAGTGAAGGCTGTTGAAAATATGGATTTCTACATTTACGTAGAAGAAAGAGGAAGATGTTTACTTTCTCATTTTGAGCTTGTCTCCTTGGGAAAGTAATGAAAGGATTCTGCGTTCTCATTTTAACCCTTTGGAATGTAAATAAATTTCTCCAGGGAAAAGATAAGACAAGAGCCTCTAACTTTGCAGCTTATGGATTTCTCTGCAGTCCTGTGTCATTCCCCCTTGAAATATAAGTACACACCTCCTACCTCTGCAGAAGTAAATATCTCTGGAGTTCTTACTATCTATCTACAAGTTAACTTCCAGGCTTGTTTTTTAGGTCAGATCCCATATTTCAATAAAACTTATTCAAAAAGCCCTAACTGTGCAGAAACATAAAAATATTTTCTCTGTATCCCATAGGTATTTATTCTTCATTTGCATGCTTAAGAGTTTCTATGTATTCTTAGAATTCAAAGTTTTGCCAACCTATGTGCAAAAATATATCTTTTCTTATCCAATCTGCCCAAATTGGTGCATTCTCTCAATCTGTAATTCAAGCATTTATCCAGTGTGAGGACTTTTTTTTGCCCCTATTATTTGTTTAAGCAATTGCCTGTCCTTCACCTGATCCTTTTTCTTTTCCTGGAACAGTAGTTATCCACGTTTGTTCTAGATGCATCATCTATATCTTTTTATCATCATAGCTTTAAAATATTCCTTTTACCTCATCTTCCAAGGTATTAATTTGAGATACAACTAAAAATTGATTCTAAAATATGGCAATGTTTTAAATGTAAAGAATTGGAGGGTTTTGTTCAATCTCCTGAAGTGTGTTTATAATTTTTCTTGCTGTTAAATTGTTAATTGTCTCTTTTAGCAGATCTATTTGATGTACTTCTCTCTGGCTGCTGGGCCCCCTAAATTTTTTATCTTCTTCTTTGTCAGATCACTGATATTCAGGTATGATAGTTGGACCACCCTATAAGCCTATAAGTAGCAAAGGTAAAGTCTCCCATATTCCCTGGACCAGCAGTATACTAGAAGATGGCTACCAGTCAGTCCCAGTTTCCTTGAATATTCCCACCTCAAGAGTGGGAAAACTTAGCGTAACCATTCATCTCTACCTAGGTTTATTGAGGACTGAAGAAATAAGGCAAGCTCATATAGGGCTGATCTGAAACTTTTGTCAAGAGTCTAAGATCTGCTACATTCAGATCCTCTTCCTGAAATTCAATGGTTTTTACCCATGAAGGAGAAAACCAGTTTCAGCTATCCTTGTCTGGATTCCCCTGAGAGGGAAAGATTCAATTACTGTTAACCCCAGTAGCTACTTTGCTCAAAAGAAGAAGCTGGGTTAGAGTCAGGAGTGTAAGTAAAAAACACAAAACTATGATTTGAACCCATTTCCTGAATTGAAGGAGTCGTAGTTGAGTCAAAGAAGCTGGATAGATTCAAAGACACAAGGAGGCCAAATGAAAAGTGTTTAACAATGGTTGTAGTTTGGGAGTGTGGGGGAAGTATTGAGGATAATCAAAGACTTCTGGTTTGGAAAATTAGTTGAGTAGAGTAATCATGAAGTAAGCTATTTCTCTCTACTATACTCTCATTATATCTTGGAGTTCATTGCCACTGAATTTTCTATGGTTCACATATTCTTTGAACTACATATCTTCTTTGAAGGGACTCAATAACTAACAACTCTCAAGAAAAGAGGATATTTCAAAATATCTTCACCCTCATATCTGCTTATGGTCAGGATTACCCTGACCCCAGTTTCCAAATGCATTCCCCCAACATCAGCCCTATCATCTTGCTGCCTATTAGGCCAAGGCCATCTGAGAGCTGATAATAATATTCTTGGCATAAAAATCAATCCCAATTTGAAGATGCGAGGTTTTATTTATTTATTTTTTTAACGTCAGGTCAAGATGCACACCATGACACACTGTAATAAATCGCTTGGCATAGCAGTACTAAGAGTGCAATTTTATAAGCCTATCTTCAGCACTTCAAAGTGTACTTTCAGATAGGGTTAATGGGGTCAATGGGATTACTGATACTTAATCAGTAAAATAAGCATCACTGTTCACAGTTTCAAAGTGAAATCTGCCTTCTTATTTGTCACCATGTGCCTGAGAACGCCTGGGGTGCACAGCAGTTCCCACTCTTTCTAGAAGTTACAAGACTATTCTACTAGCTTACTTGAGAGTTATATTTATCTGTGTTCTTTTGAACAGGAACTGTTTTTGAAGTGGAAATATATGCTGTGTCCTTGTCGATAGTGGACTCTCTAATAATAATCATAACAATAATGTTGTAACATCAAAAATGATAAACAGTGCAGTGAAAGATTAAAGGCTGGGCACTAAGAAACCCAGCTAAAGGAGTGGAAGATAAAAGTAGAAAAACAGACAAAATTCCTTCTCTACTCTAATAAATTTTAAACTAGGGGAGAGTTGAAATGTGGAGTAGCTCTTAGTTATTTACTTATTTATTCTCCATATGGTTCCATAAAAAATTTAAGACTGCTCATATGAATTGGGAAAGATATCAAAAGAAAAAAAAGAAATTAAAAAGAACATAAAACAGGGATATATATATAAAATTGAGTTAGAAATAAGTTTAATTGTAAAATGGATATTATGAAACCAACATGCTTGCCGTAGAAAATGATAAGTGTGACTGAGCTTTACAGTAATCAACTCTAAAAGGGAAACATTGTGGTCAGTTACACATTTCCCAGTATCTATATGATAGAAACTGTACAATTTTTCAGGAGCACCATAATGATTGTGGAGGATAAAGTCAGGCAGGAATCTCTGGAGATTTCTTGTAGAGTTGACTGTGCCATGTAATAACCCCCATCCTCAATAACATCCTTACACCAAATAAATAGTACGGTTCATAAAACTGTCTCTTACCTTGTCCCTCAGTCATTTTGGGCAACTAGGAAAAGTACATTTTAGTTTGAAAAACTAGTTTACAGGGGGTGTTATGTAGCAAAATAAAGCAACAGCCCTCAAATGCTCAGAAATTCTTGGCAAAGACAATGTGCCCCAGGGCTCTGGGTCTTCAGAGAGTTCCTTAGACCTTTCAGAAACAGATCTCTGACACCCAGTGGTTTAGAAACTATAAGAAGAGATGTTAACAAAACTCAAAAAACACACAAACAAACCCTGATAGTCTGCTGGTGAACTAATGCCTAAATTCAACTTCTTTGAGCTCAGCTATCTTTTGGCATGTTTCTGATTTTCCTAAGATGTGAAAACAACACAACAACAATTTAGATCTCACACCAGGTTGGGAATGGGGCAGAGGGTAACCAAGCCTCACAAGGCATTTGCAATCTACAATCTATAATTCAAGATAAAGGATTGGTCACGTTGAAGGAAAATCCCCAGGTTGGGCTTCAGAGTCATTTTACAAAAACCAAATTATCTATTATCCTTAAGCCAGAGAATATGAAAGGAGAGATTTCAAGTAAATAGGAAACGAAGATCAAGAAAACAAAACTAACATTTTCTGGATCTGAAGGCAATTTTGAATGATGGAGAAATAAGCAAGAGAAGGCTGACAGCAGAAAAGGTGACACAAATTCGATGACTGTTTACCAAAATCCTTAAAAGTAAATAATGACATATCATCGATATTAGGTGAGAACATTCATATTAGTAAATATCAAAATAACAGAGTGGGGACAGTATGTGAACAGATTACTACAATTTGCTTTCTCATATCAGCCCTCCAAGAGATCTTTATAAAGATGTATGGATGGTTATTTCTACCTCTTCCTTCTTCTCTAATCCTAGGTGCTAAGTGCAGAAACCGGAGACAAAAATAAAATTGGGCAAAAGGCAACCTAAATATTTTTACACTGCTATTTGAATGTTTGTAATCTGAATGAATGGGGAGCAACTCATTTTAACCTCCTAGTCTCTCGGCTGTCACTCTAGCTTTGCCAATTTCTTCAGTCATTAACTGATTTTACCCACTGGCAAAAAAATATTCATGAATCCTATCTAAAACTAAGAGGCTGAAAAAGAAATTGTCTCACCCGTGGCCCTAAGATCTACTCTCCATTAGAACTAATATCAATCTTAGTCGTGTTGAAGACCAAACATCCTTTGATCAATGGTGTTGAGGCAACTATCAGAGTTACTGTTCAGAACACAGAAATAACAGCAATGACAGAGACCAATATCAGAGCCAAGTTTCAAGGTGCATGAAGAAAACAATGACAAAAACAAAGTAAAGAACAGAGACTAGGATCTGCAAGAATCTGAGTTATGTAATTTGAGTATCTATTGCCCAGAAGCACATTTTCATTTAGGAAATCAAACCAAGAAAAAGGCATGGGTTCGCCTAGCAACTGAAGAAGAGCAATTTCCTACATTACCACCTGGTAAAAAAAAAAAAAAAAAAATCCAGAATTTCCAAATTAGAAGTCTAAATTTGAAGCGTTTTAGAAGTCAAAATCATTTTCAAGCCACTAAGGATGAATTGATTTTCCAATACAACAGCAGCAAGCTAGAAACACTTCTTGCTCCTTTGAGAACCCCTCCTGTCATCAAACTCTGGCACTAAAGATTAAGAAACTTAAAGACTTAGCAATTATAAGCTTCTAATTGCACATTTTGTTCTTATAAGATTACGTGGTCATTCTGAGCCTGAGCAAATATTTTGAAAAGGCCTTACCAGGAATCTGCATAGAAGGTGTCTTTCATAATCTCAGTCCTACTCCTGTCTTAGAAAATATCTTACTGAAGCATTTGATAAAACCATTTCTACATCAGTGTGCTTGCTCTGCCTTTTTTAAACAAAAGCCTCATTGCAGGCAATCATTCCCAGCCAGCCAGTCAGCTTTGCACCCTGCAACCTTTTAAACATTCTCTCTGTAGCAATGTTTCTAAATCGGGCTGCTTTCAACAAGATACTAATAGATGTTCTGTGAGGAAAAAAATACGTTTACATAGTCGACTAAGCTTGAGGCTGGCTGGTAAAACAAACCTAAATAGATTTCTTAATTACAGGATTTCTCTGGAGTGTTTAGCTCTCCTCCAAAAAGAGGCAGCCTTTAGCATCAGTTAAGCCCCTCCTTCCTTTGTTTTAATCCAGAACACTATTTTTACCTTTCAAACTAAGTTCCCCTGAATCATAGTTAGTAAGAATATCTTTAAAAGATAGTAATAAGAAAGAGATTGTAGAATAAGAATAGTGCACCTCAGTAAGTGAAATGGACCTGTGTTACAGACACGTGCTGTTTGAAGCTTTCTCCACAAGCCAATTCTACATAATGACCAGCTTCTCAAACACCCGAGATGGAGAAACCTGATCTTAGGGCTCTGATGCCCCGTGTTCCAGGAATCAAGCCTGTGTTGTGGCCTCTAGTGAATACCTGGCATCTTTACCATTTCACCAACCTAAGTGAAGAGATGGGTTTGCCCTCTGTCCCCATCTGGCTATGGCCATCATGAGAGTCCACCACTATATATAGACACACAGGGAAGTAACCTATCAGATAGTCAACGACAGCCTGGTTGGATTAAATAATGCCCCTCAAGCATTAGGCTGTCTTATTTTGAGAGTGTTAACCGTTGTAGTTGGAAACAATGGGTGTGGATGAGAAGCCAGGCCTGCCTGCTCTCCCAAGCTGTTCTCTGAGATCTTTACCAATGAGGACACACCATGATATCAACATCCCTCCAGAGATGTCAACAGTCCAGTTTAGAAACACTGAGGAATTTGGGAACACTTGGGAAATAAGTATAAATTTTTCCCAATGACAATCAGTTTGGATTAGAACTTAACAAACATATATGGTGGCCAATGGAACCAGGGAATGGTGGTAACCAATGGAACCATATATGGTGGCCAATGGAACCAGGGAGGCTAACATGGTTGTCCAAGGTCATACCTCTGGAACTCTTTTCAACACACCATGTCATTTAGTCCCTTTAATTTTTCTCTTCATTCAGGTACAATCCAATGTCCCTTCCTCACAGAGCCATGCCTACCAACTTATCTAAAGCACATCTGTCCCCACCAACATATTTTTACTTCATACCAATTATCACAATTTGAAATTCTTTTGTTTACATCTTTATTTTCTATCTTACCCCATTAGAATTTAAGTTTGTGATGCAAATATCTTATTCTTTTCATTGCACTTCATCTTAATAACCCAAAACAGTGCCTGTCACTTATTAGGATTAAGTTAAACTAGATGATCAAGGAAGAGAAATCCACACTTCCAGTTAGCAAAACTCCTAACTCCCAAGAGAGACTTTCTTTCATAGCAGCATGAGGTCTATATAGGGAAATTGGAATATCTTAGTCCGTGGGAACTTTTAAGGAGATAATCACCTGCCTGAAATGATGGAAGGGCTTTTCAATTTGGTTCAGCAGAAGGCTGAACCTCATGGCTGTCTAGGGGACCATATGTTTATATCTATACTAACAAATCATTTCTATTGACCTTTTGTGACCCAACTCTTGGATATCTCTTGCTTCTAGCAGTTAAAAGGACCCAAACGGTCTTCCAAATTTCTGTCCTGATGAATTGCCTGGCACATCTCATAATATCAATGCTTGTGATTTTAGTTGACAACCATTCTGGTGTAGCTGTTTAATTAATTAGTGTCAGGCTCATATTGCTCACCTATTAATTTCAGAATATTTTCATAAAAAAGAGATATGACAAGAAAATAATTTAAATACAGTGAAGTGAGAAGATAGCAGAACAGCATGGAAGTTTTTTGTGTGTCTCGTGTCCAAAAACCATCCTAAACACCTAGAAAACTGATTGGAGGATTAACACAACAATCCGCACAACCTGAACCACAGAATTCAGCAGGTATGCGGTGCAGAGAGGTGAATTTGGGGAGCAGGAAGCCACAGAGGGTAGGGAACCGCTTTTGCGGGAGGAGAGAGGATGGAGGCTGGGGAGTGAGGAAGAATACGGGAAAAGCACCCCTCCCCAAAAGCAGCTGGAGAGAAAGTGGAAAATTGGAAACAGACACAGGGACTAAACTAAAAAGGGAGAAAGGAGAAAGGAGAAAGGAGAAAGGAGAAAGGAGAAAGGAGAAAGGAGAAAGGAGAAAGGAGAGGGTTTAAATTCCATTAAGACTGTAAACAAGGGAAGCACAAAGGCTGTAACTCTGCAGCTCGATACCTGGCGGTGCTCTGGTGGGAAGGGAGAATCCCCAGGAGCAGAGTGGGGTCTGAGAGGTTCTCGGGCCACACGGGGAAAAGCGGTTCCACTGCTGGAAGGAAATTTGGTAGAGGCTTGAGGCAACCTGGGCCCAGCAGACCCCAGAGAATGGCCGCATTCGCTGGTGCTGGAACAAGGTTGTTAAGGGTGAAGCCTGGTGCCAGATGTGTGTTGTGATTTTCCATAATCCCTGAAACGCTGCTGCTACACTATCTCGCGTACTTTTTCTGGGGCAGACTGGCACCTGGCTGCAGTCCCGGGGCATCGGCAACAGCAGGGTCCAGCGGGCATTCCTAGGTGCAGCCGACATTCAGCCATTGCTCATTCGGCCATTGCTCAGTCAGACCCTCCCGAAGATGGGCAGAACAGGTCAAAGCTGCAGTCCTTTAGAAGTAAGGGGCCAGGGAAAACAGCCGCATCTGAGACAAAACTCGGGAGGAAGGTGCTGCCTGAGGCCTGGTCATGGAGAGTGAAAGGCGGGGAATGGATGAGAGCTGAAGACAGAGGACGGGTGCATGATTGCTGATCTGAGAGAACAGACTGGGTAGCTGGGTGATGCCATTTTCACCCCTCCCGCACATGCGCATACACACCTATGAGCCCTGCAACAATCCACCCCAGTAGGCTAGCAGCGCCATCTAGTGGAGAGCGGTGCCATTACACTGAGTCCCATCCAACTGGGTCAACTTCGCTCTTCAAGAACACAAGTCTCACCGCCAGCTTAATTTATAGGCTACAAAGAGCTACATAGACTGCCTTCTAGGTGAAAACGAAGCAATTTCAGTCCTACTTCAATCTGTTAGCAGGTTCATCTATTCAGTTTTTTTTTTCTTTTTCCTTTTTCTCTTTTACAGTTTTCTTTTTCTTGAATACAGGAAGAGAAAACATTCATTTTTATTTTAAATTTTTATTAAAAATATCTTTCTTTAATTTTTATTACTATATTTTTTACTTTTGTGTAATTTTTTTCAAATTCTATTTTACTTCCATCATTTTATTTTAGTCTACTTCAGTATATTCATCTTTTCAAATTTTCAAAGAATTTCCTTTTTATTTTTTCTTTTTCTTTTTTTCCCTTTCACTTCTTTTCTTTTTCTTGAATGCAGAAAGAGAAAAACTTCACTTTTACTTTCAACTTCTATGAAAAATATTTTTATTTAATTTTTTACTATTTTTTTGCTTTTATGTAAATTTTTTCAAATTCTATTTACCTCCATCATTTTATTTTAATCTACTACAGAGTGTTCACTTTTTCAAACTTTCAAATGATTTCCTTTTTTTCTTTTTTATTTTTTTCTCTTTTCATTTCTTTTCTTTTTTCTTGAATAGAAAAAAAGAAAAAATTCATACTTATTTTTATTTTTTATTAAAAATATTTTTCTTTAATTTTTTTTCTACTATATTCTTTATTTTTGTGTATATTTTTTCAAATTCTATCTTACCCCCATCATCTCATTTTAGTCTACTTCAGTGTATTCATTGTTTCAAATTCTCAAACTATTTCCTTTTATTGTTCTCCCCCCCTTTATTTTTCTCTAATCTGTCAAACCACTTTCAAAACCTAGACCAAAACACACCTAGGGTCTAGCATCATCTATTTGATTTGTGTGTCTGTTTTTAATATTTAATTTTAATATTTTTTTAAATTTTAATTGTTTTAATTTTAATTTTTCTACCTCATTAATTCCTTTTCTCCCTTCCAAATGACAAAACGAAGGAATTCACACCAGAAGAAAGAGCAATAAGAAACGACAGCCATGGATTTAACCAACACCGATACAAGCAAGATGTCTGAACCAGAATTTAGAATCACAATAATAATAATACTAGCTGGAGTCGAAAATAGATTAGAATCCCTTTCTGCAGACATAAAAGAAGTAAAAAATAGCCAGAATGAAATTAAAAATGCTCTAAATGAGCTGAAATCACAGATGGATGCAGTGGCAGCAAGGATGGATGAGGCAGAACAGAGAATCAGCGATATAGAGGACAAACTGATAGACAATAATGAAGCAGGAAAAAAAAGAGGGATATTAAGGCAAAAGAGCACGATTTAAGAATTAGAGAAATCAGTGACTCATTAAAAAAGAAAAACATCAGAATCATAGGGGTCCCAGAAGAGGAAGAGAGAGAAATAAGGGGGGAAGGGCTATGTGAGCAAATCTTAGTGGAAAACTCTCCTAACCTGGGGAAAGACACAGACATCAAAATTCAGGAAGCACAGAGGACCCCCATTAGATTCAACAAAAACCGACCATCAACAAGGCATAGCATAGTCAAATTCACAAAATACTCAGGCAAGGGGAGAATCATGAAAGCAGCAAGGTAAAAAAAGTCCCTAACCTACAAGGGAAGACAGATCAGGTTTGCAGACCTATCCACAGAAACCCGTCAGGCCAGAAAGGAGTAGCAGGACATATTCAGTGTGTTGAATCAGAAAAATATGCAGCAAAGAATTCTTTATCCAGCAAGGCTGTCATTCAAAATAGAAGGAGAGATAAAACATCTCCCAGACAAACAAAAATTAAAGGAGTTTGTGACCACTAAACCAGCACTGCAAGAAATTTTAAGGGGGACTCTATGAGGGGAGAAAAGATGAAAAAAAAACAAAAACAAATATATATATATATGTATATATACATATATATATATATATGTAAATACCAAAAGCAACAAGGATTAGAAAGGACCAGAGAATGCCACCAGAAACTCCAACTCTACAAGCATCATAATGGCAATAAATTCATATCTTTCAGTACTCACTCTAAATGTCAGTGGACTCAATGCTCCAATCAAAAGACATAGGGTAACAGAATGGATAAGAAAACAAGATCCACCTATATGCTGTTTACAAGAGACCCACTTTAGACCTAAAGACACCTTCAGTTTGAAAATAAGGGGATGGGGAACCATCTATCATGCTAATGGTCAACAAAAGAAAGCCAGAGTAGCCATACTTATATCACACAATCTAGACTTTAAAATAAAGACTGTATCAAGAGATGCAGAAGGGCATTATATCATAATCAAGGGGTCTATCCATCAAGATGACCTAACAATTGTAAACATTTATGTGCCAAATGTAAGAGCACCCGAATATAAAAATCAGTTAATCACAAGCATAAAGAAAATCATCAATAGTAATACCATAATAGTAGGAGACTTCAACACCCCACTCACAGCAATGGACATATAATCTAATCAAAAAATCAACAAGTGAAAAATGGCTTTGAATGATACACTGGACCATATGGCCTTAACAGATATATTCAGAACATTTCATCCTAAAGTAACAGAATATACATTCTTCTCCAGTGCACATGGAACATTCTCCAAAATAGACCATATACTGGGACACAAATCAGCCCTAAGTACAAAAAGATTGAGATCATACTGTGCATATTTTCAGACCACAACACTATGAAACTTGAAATCAACCACAAGAAAAAAATTGGAAAGGTAACAAATACTTGGAGACTGAAGAACATCCTACTAAAGAATGAATGGGCTAACCAAGCAGTTAAAGAGAAAATTCAAAACTATATGGAAGTCAGTGAAAATGATAACACCACAACCCAAAACCTCTGGGATGCAGCAAAGGCGATCATAAGAGAAAAGTATATAGCAATCCAGGCCTTCCTAAAGAAGGAAGAAAGATCTCAGATACACAACCTAACCTTACACCCTAAAGAGCTGGAAAAAGAACAGCAAATAAAACCCAAAACCAGCAGAAGACAGAAATAATAAAGATTAGAGTAGAAATTAATGCTATCGAAACCAAAAACAAAAACAAAAAAGCAGTAGAACAGATCAATGAAACCAGAAGCTGGTTCTTTGAAAGAATGAACAAAATTGATAAACCACTAGCCAGTTTGATCAACAAGAAAAAGGAAAGGACCCAAATAAATAAAATCAAGAATGAAAGAGGAGAAATCACAAGCAACACAGCAGAAATACAAACAATAATAAGAGAATATTATGAGAAATTATATGCCAATAAAATGGGTAATCTGGAAGAAATGGACAAATTCCTAGAAACATATACACTACCAAAACTGAAACAGGAAGAAATAGAAAATTTTAACAGACCCATAACCAGTAAGGAAATCGAATTACTAATCAAAAATCTCCAAAAAAACAAGAGTCCAGGGTCAGATGGCCTTCCAGGGGAATTCTACCAAACATTTAAGGAAGCGTTGACAACTATTCTCTTGAAACTGTTCCAAAAAATAGAAATGGAAGGAAAACTTCCAAACTCTTTCTATGAAGCCAGCATTACCTTGATTCCAAAACCAGAGACCCCACTAAAAAAAGAGAACTATAGACCAATTTCCTTGATGAACACAGATGCAAAAATCCTCAACAAGATATTAGCCAACCAGATCCAACAATACATTAAAAAAATTATTCACCATGACCAAGCGGGATTTATACCTGGGATGCAGAGCTGGTTCAATATCCACAAAACAATTGACGTGATTCATCACATCAATAAAAGAAAGGACAAGAACTATATGATTCTCTCAATAGATGCAGAGCAAGCATTTGACAAAATACAGCATCCTTTCTTGATAAAAACCTCAAGAAAGTAGGGATAGAAGGAGCATATCTCAAGATCATAAAAGCCATATATGAACGAACCAATGCTAATATGATCCTCTATGGGGAAAAACTGGCAGCTTTCCCCCTGAGGTCAGGAACAAGACAGGGATATCCACTCTTGCCACTGTTATTTAACATAGTATTGGAAGTCTTAGCCTCTGCAATCAGACAACACAAAGAAATAAAAGGCATCCAAATCGGCCAGGAGGAAGTCAAACTTTCACTCTTCACAGACGACATGATACTCTACATGGAAAACCCAAAAGATTCCACCAAAAAACTGCTAGAATTGATTCATGAATTCAGTAAAGTTGCAGGATATAAAATCAATGCACAGAAATCGGCTGCATTCCTATACAGCAACAATGAAGCAACAGAAAGAGAAATCAAAGAATCAATCCCATTTATAGTTGCACAAAAAAAACCATAAAATACCTAGGAATAAATATAACCAAAGAGGTGAAAAATCTGTACACTGAAAACTATAGAAAGCTTATGAAAGAAATTAAAGAAGACACAAAAAAATGGAAAAAGACTCCATGCTCCTGGATAGGAAGAACAAATATTGTTAAAATGTCGATACTACCCAAAGAAATCTACATATTCAATGCAATCCCTAGCTAAATAACACCAGCATTCTTCACAGAGCTAGAACAAATAATCCTAAAATTTGTATGAAACCAGAAAAGACCCCAAATAGCCAAAGCAATCTTGAAAAAGAAAACCAAACCAGGAGGCATCACAATCCCAGACTTCAAGCTGTACTGTAAAGTGATAATCATCAAGACAGTATGGTACTGGCACAAAAACAGACACTCAGATCAATGGAACAGAATAAAGAACCCAGAAATGGACCCACAAACATATGGCCAACTAATCTTTGACAGAGCAGGAAAGAATATCCAATGGAATAAAGACAGTATCTTCAGCAAATGGTACTGGGAAAACTGGACAGCGACATGCAGAAGAATGAACCTGGACCACTTTCTTACACCATACACAAAAATAAACTCAAAATGGATGAAAGACCTCAATGTAAGACAGGAAGCCATCAAAATCCTCGAGGAGAAAGCAGGCAAAAACCTCTTTGATCTTGGCCACAGCAACTTCTTACTCAACACGTCTCTGGAAGCAAGAGAAACAAAAGCAAAAATGAACTATTGGGACCTCATCAAAATAAAAAGCTTCTTCACAGTGAAGGAAATAATCAGCAAAAATAAAAGGCAACCGATGGAATGAGAGAAGATATTTGCAAATGACATACCAGATAAAGGATGAGTATCCAAAATCTATAAAGAACTTATCAAACTCAACACCCCTCCCCCCAAAAAAGCAATCCAGTGAGAAAATGGGCAAAAGACATGAATAGACACTTCTCCAAAGAAGACATCCAGATGGCCAACCAACACATGAAAAAATGCTCGACATCACTCATCATCAGGGAAATACAAATCAAAACCACCATGAGATACCACCTCACGCCTATCAGAATGGCTAACATAAACAACTCAGGCAACAACAGATGTTGGTGAAGATGTGGAGAAAGAGGATCTCTTTTGCATTGTTGGTGGGAATGCAAGCTGGTGCCACGACTCTGGAAAACAGTATGGAAGTTCCTCAAAAAACTAAAAATAGAACTACCCTATGACCCAGCAATTTCACTACTAGGCATTTATCCACGGGATACAGGTATGCTGGTTCAAAGGGACACATGCACCTCCATGTTTATAGCAGCAATAGCCAAAGTATGGAAAGAGCCCAAATGTCCATGGATGGATGAATGGATAAAGAAGATGTGGTATAGATATACAATAGAGTATTACTAGGCAATCAAAATGAATGAAATCTTGCCATTTGCAACTACATGGATGGAACTGGAGGGTATTATGCTACGTGAAATTAGACAGAGAAAGGCAAAAATCATATGACTTGACTCATATGAGGACTTTAAGAGACAAAACAGATGAACATACAGGAAGGGAAACAAAAATAATATAAAAGCGGGGGGGGGGGAACAGAAGAGACTCATAAATATGGAGAACAAACTGAGGGTTACTGGAGGGGTTGTGGGAGGGGGGATGGGCTAAATGGGTAAGGGGCACTAAGGAATTTACTCCTGAAATCATTGTTGCACTATATGCTAACTAATTTGGATACAAATTTTAAAAAATAAAAAAAAATTAATAATAAATAAATAAATAGAGTGAAGTGAAACAAATCTTTAAATCATTGCAATTATTTGAAGGGTTGGGGAAAGTACGAGGGTTATGTCTTTAAAACCAATAAAAACCATAAAATTCTTCAAGCTTTTATTTATTCCACATTCCCAATATGAAATCCCCAAATAGTCGGAAATGTGTGTATTACTGATAGAATATTTTTCCTTTTACCTGGCTATGAGAAAAATCAGTATGAAACATAAGACAAGCTTGCTTAACATAACAATCATAGAAAAATAATAGAGGGCAAGGATTTAGGGCCTGTTAGGTTTAAGAAAGGAGGTTCAAATTTGAAAAGACAAATGATAAGAATAGACCAATGGGACACATGATTTGATTTTTAAAATGTATCCTGATGTTGCCAGTCAATCTGTCTCCTTCAGTGCATGAAATAAAGGATAAACTCATAAGATTTACTACACACAGTCCCCTCTACTATTATATTTCAGAATTTGTACTTTCTTCTAAAATATTCATAAAATTAAGGTTTTGCTTAATTCAACTTATTTCAAATTATAAAAAATTTAACACTGCATAGGCACCTTTGGGAAATAGGCCACTCCCAAAAGTTACCTTAGTCTAGAGACATTCCAAGTACTATATCAATGCTACACAATTACAGTAACAAGAGCTTACTTGGTTATCATTACAAATGTATATTTGATCTTCTCAAACTGTGCTCAACCATTAAGTCATGTCATTTATTTTTATTTTTTAAGCACTGAATATCCTCATGGTGAGTATTACATTTTTAGGGGCTCTTTATTGAAAATAATTAACCTTAGAAAATTGCAAACTTTTTAGTTCAGGATTCATGTTCTATACTTTATCTATTTCCTTCAAAGTATTGGGAAAAGTCTTGAATATATAGGAGGCAGAACTTAACTAATTTTTTAATTAAATTTTAAAAGACCATGAAATCATAATCTAAATGAAAAGTAGTTATTCTTTCCTTGCAATGGTGATATTCTATTTTGACCAGAAATTTGATATGTATGTATTTGCCATGATTATTGTTTTTCTTCTATGGGATATTTGGGACATTACATCACATTTTTGGTAGCAAGGTCATTGACACGTGGCCCACAAGATCTCCTCCATGCAAACCCACAGTGTTCCTAAGAGAGGCATTCAACAGAAGCCTAAAAGTAATTTTCTCTAGGTACCCAGTTCACTTATATGATGGGACATGTGTGGTTTGACTAATCAAAAATCAGACACTTGAAAGTTATTTGAGAAGGGAGGCAGCACTCCTAGACTAATAAGCAATTACAGTAAGATGGCAGGATAAAAGGGCAATATAATATGCATGAGTCAATTGCTTTCCTATATCAACAATGAACAAGTAGAATTTGAAATTAAAAACACAATACCATTTACATTAGCAGTCAAAGAAATGAAATAGTTATAAATTTAGCAAAATACATACAAGGTCTATATGAGGAAAACTACAAAACTCTAATAAATGAAATAAAAGGAGACCCAAATAATTGGATGACTCAGTATTGTCAACATGTCAGTTCTTCCCAAGTTGAACTATAGAGTCAATGCAATACCAGTCAAAATCTGAGCATATTTTATGAATATTGACAAAAAGATTCTACAGCTTATATGAAAGGCAAAAGACTCAGAATAGACACACCAGTATTGAAGGAGAACAAAGTTGGAGAACTAACACTACCTGATTTCTAGACTTACTAGAAAGCTACGGTAATCAAGACAGTGTGGTACTGGTGAAAGAATAGACAGATAGATCAGTGGAACAGAATAGAGAGTCCAGAAACAGACCGCCAAAAAACACTCGACTGATCTTTGACAAAGGAGCAAAAACTATAAAATGGAGCAAAGACAGTCTTTTCAACAAATGGTGCTGGTACAACTGGACATCCACGTGCAAAAAAAAAAAAAAAAGAAAGAAAGAAAGAAAAAGAGGAAGAGAGAGATAAAGAAAGTAGGAAAAAAGAAAAGAAAAAAACAAAAACCTTACATTCTTCACAAAAATTACCTCAAAATAGATCGTAAACCTAAAGGTAAAACACAAAACTATAAAACTTCTAGAAGTTAACATAGGAGAAAACCAAATGACTTTGGATAATGGTAATGCCATTTTAGATACAACACTAAAGACAAAATCCATGAAAGAAATAATTGATAAACTGGACTTCAATAAAATTATAAGCTTTTACTCTGCAAATGACAATGTCAAGAGCATTATAAATCAAGCCACAGACTGGAAGAAAGCATTTGCAAAAGACACATCTGATAAAGAACTCTTATATAAAATATACAAAAACTCTTCAAACCAAGCAATAAAGAAGCAAACAACCTAATTTAAAAATTGACCAAATATACGCCCACCAAAGAAAACATACAGATAACAAATAAGAATTTGAAAAGATGCTAGACATCGTATGTCATCAGGGAAACGCAAATTAAAACAATGAGATACCACATTGCACCTATTAGAATGGCCAAAACTCAGAATATTGACAACATCAAAGCTGACAAGAATATGAAGCAACAGGAAGTCTCATACAGTTTTCTGGGAATACAGAATGTCACAGCCACTTTGGAAGATAGTTTGGTGGTCTCTTAAAAAACTAAACATACTCTTACTATGTGATCCAACAATGACACTCCTTGGTATTTACCCAAATGAGCTGAAAATTATGTTCATACAAAAGTTTTCACATTAACCTTTATAGCAATTCTAGTGGGCTATATTGATAATGGGGGAGATTACACATATATAGGGGCAGAGGAGATGTGGGAAATCTCTGGATCTTCTTCTCAATTTTATAGCAACCTAAAACCGCTTTAAAAAAAAATAGTCCAAAAATTTTTATTTAAAAAAAGATCAGGGTGGGGGTGCCTGGGTGGCTCAGTCACATAAGCATCCAACTCTTGGTTTCAGCTCAGGTCGTCATCTCACGGTTCATTGGTTTGAGTCCCAATCCAGCTCTGCGCTGACAGCACGAAGCCTGCTTCGGATTCTCTCTCTCCCTCTCTCTGCCTCTCCCCTACTTGCATTCTTTCTCATACTCGCTATAAAGAAATAAATAAACTTTAAAAAAAGAAGACAAGAGGCAACTATAAGGGAGAAGTTGTGAAGAAGAAATCTTACTTTTGCTTAGTCTTCCTCTATTAACTATCAGTTGCAGTTAAAATCCGCATCTCAGTTCCACTCCCTTCTGACCTCTGCACACCCTGCACCACTCCCTGCTTGTCCAGCAACACTGAATCCATTTAACCTGTGACACTGCCTTATAACATCATGGGGTCCCAAAGGGAGTCAGAGGCACTAATACTGATGGATGGCCCACTGATTCCCTGCACAAGCAGATGCTATCAATACCACTGACCTCAATAGGCAACTGCTCCACTGGAGAAACAGCAGCTCTTACCTTGACAGGGTGGTAACGGAAGACTCCTGAGTTAAAACGGGAGAGTAATCTGCTGCTGTGGTTTAAAAAAAAAAAAAAGAAAGAAAGAAAGAAATCCTTCATTCTGGGAACACAACTCCCAGGAGGAAGAGAAAGAGGACTTGGTGAAGCATGAAAGAAGATGGTAGTCCCGATTCCACTATTAACTAGAAGCATCAGGAGGGAAACTATTTAACTTTTTGACATCTCCATTAGTCAGCAAACTTAAAATTATAAAAAATAAATATCACTTATGAAACATTTACCGTGTGTCAGAAAATGCTAAGCATTTTACATGTGTTATCTCCTGGCATCCCTTACAATGACCCTTTGAGTATTCCTGTCATTTTCCCCATTTTATTTATGTGGAAAGTTGAGGTTTTGAGAGTACAAGAAATTTAATCAAGTGGGAGCGATCTGGCTGTCAGAAGCAGCTAATAACATCGCCCTTGCCTTCTTACCAAGACGGTAGACAAGACCCAAGGAGATGACGGGTGTGTAATATTTAGAAGTCGGCCCCAACTTGTAACCCAATGTTTACAGCAGCACTCTCAACAATAGCCAAATTATGGAAAGAGCCTAAATGTCCATCAACTGATGAAGGGATAAAGAAATTGTGGTTTAGATACACAATGGAGTACTACGTGGCAATGAGAAAGAATGAAATATAGCCCTTTGTAGCAATGTGGATGGAACTGGAGAGTGTTATGCTAAGTGAAATAAGCCATACAGAGAAAGACAGCTACCATTTGTTTTCACTCTTATGTGGATCCTGAGAAACTTAATAGAAACCCATGGGGGAGGGGAAGGAAAAAAAAAGAGGTTAGAGTGGAAGAGAGCCAAAGCATAAGAGACTCTTAAAAACTGGGAACAAACTGAGGGTTGATGGGGGGTGGGAGGGAGGGGAGGCTGGGTGATGGGTATTGAGGAGGGCACCTTTTGGGATGAGCACTGGGTGTTGTATGTAAACCGATTTGACAATAAACTTCATACATTGAAAAAAAAAAATAGAAGTTGGCCCCAGTGGAGGGAGGAATGGCCATGATCATGTAGCCCTTATGCAAGTTTTCAAATCATATGCAATGTCTTTTATGTCTGACACTGCTCCAGTATTTTCTCAGACCTCCCTTTTCTAGCCCTCGTATCTGCTGCTCCTATTAGGATGATAGGGAAAATGTGAATTGACAACAACTTTGGTGGCTTTGTCTTATCTTTCCTCAGTCACATTTGATACTTCTTTGTGGTGCTGCCACTTTTGTGAAAGTGTTCGCATCTCTTTCTCTTTTATTCTCCCCAGTCATGAGGTCGAACAAACCGGCGGGGCTTAATATTGGCTCACGTAACCCTGGATGTGTAACTCAAACTTTGTCTAAGATAATATTTTTGGTTCAGGGAGTAAGACAAGAAGAGGAATGATTCTTCTTTCTCAAGTCACATCATTTCTTTACACAAAAGAATAGGAAGGGGTGGGGGAGGGGGGAAATGCAGAAGTTACTACTCCTCAGGAGTAGAATTATTTATCAGTAAGTGGTCACTTCTAATTAAATGTAGCATTATGGAATCTTGGAATATCTTACCCTCCACAAAACTTCTTTCACGCTCAAATACAAACTTCTGATATTGTTACCCTCTTCCCAAGGTCATTTCTTTTGATTAAAATATCGCCTTGCATTAGCATATAGTCAAATACTAGGAAAACTGTTTATCAGTCACCTTCACCTTAGCATATACTAGTTTTAAAGTATTTTAAAATTTTTTTTCAACGTTTTTTATTTATTTTTGGGACAGAGAGAGACAGAGCATGAACGGGGGAGGGGCAGAGAGAGAGGGAGACACAGAATCGGAAACAGGCTCCAGGCTCCGAGCCATCAGCCCAGAGCCCGACGCGGGGCTCGAACTTACGGACCGCGAGATCGTGACCTGGCTGAAGTCGGACGCTTAACCGACTGCGCCACCCAGGCGCCCCTAGTTTTAAAGTATTTTATTCACAAAGGAATTTTGCTACAAAAATAATGGAAAGTGTGTAAGGTGCCCCCATAGTTGGAAGGCGAGAGATTGAGGACTGTCTGCTCCTCCAGTGTGATTTTCACTCCCTAAAGTTACCAAAAAAAATAATGATGATCCTATTATTGGTTTCTATGTACAGACTACAGTCTTCATGTAGCACACATGATCTCATGCTCCTCTTACTGGAGAATGTTAAGAGAACAACACAGGGACAGCCCGGCTCGCAGAGGGACTGAGACTCTACCTGGATTACAAAGAACTTTCAGAATCGGACCCCTGACAGAGGACCAGTTATATGGCTGTGGCAGAAGTGGTTACCTGGGCTCACATAATTGAATATCCCATGGCCAACATACGGGAACAAAATACAGATCTGGGAACTGTGGGAGTACAATAGAAACACTGGCTCTGCCCTGGGTCCAATGAGCAACAAATGCACTCAGTTGCAAATTGGGATCCTGGTAAGTAGACGAGTGACTCGAAGGAGTGATTTTTTTCACTTTTATAAAAACGTGCTTTATTTTAAAATCAGTCTATAAAAGTAGAATTCACACACAAAAATACAGATCACTCTGACATGTTAGCTTATGGCTAGATAATGAAATACTGCCATCAATGTCTTGGAAGTGTGTTAGAAGCAGGAAAATAATGACTAATAAAACATACAGGAAGTACCGTATGATTGAGGGCCTCTGGAAATCAGAGCCCAGCTGGAGCAGCCCTTGTCAGTAACCTGTAAGTAATAATTTCACATGGCATATTTTGCACTTTTTAACTATTAAAAAATCAAAACATAATCACTTCCTGTATAACACCACTTTGATTTAATATTATATCCCACAGTCTTGTGGGCAGTGTAGACAGAGTTGGGGTAACAACAGGAGAAAACGAATTATCTCTCTGCAGGAGGTTGAATACTAGTCTGGGGGAAACGAAGAAGGCAGAGAACACAGAAAATGACACGGGGGTTGGCATAACCCTGAGAGGCCAGTTGTTTTCTCTTAACACTTACGTGGTAGGTAAGACAGTTTTGTTCTGGCTCGCCGTTGACTCCCTGGCTGAACCAGACATGTTGATTTGTGTCTCTAATTTGTTCACCTGTAAAATGGGATATTACTTAATCCCTACTTCTTTGGGTTGTTACAAAATATTTTCCATGTTTTTGTAAATGAAAAGAACCATAAATATATTTTAAATAATGAGCTTGAAAACGTATGAAACGTGGTAGGAAGGACATTGGGCTTGAGGTCAGTATATTTGAAATTAGAGTATGGCAAATCCTGGAGACAGGCCATTTCAATCCTAATCTTTGCTCTACTGATTATTAGCTGGGTGATTTTGAGAAAATTACTCTATGACTCATTTCCTCATTTATGGAACAAGGATAATAAATAATAGCCTTATTTCATACAATAGTTGTAGGTATTAAATTAGTTAATATGGTCAAAGCTTTGTATGATACCTGTTTCATAACATGTGCCAAAAGCATCTGTTACTAGATTTTAGTCCTAGAAACTTCTGTTAATTCGCCATATGACATTGGCCAAGTTATTTCACTTCTTTGGGCTTTCCTGCACTAATACTTAAAATGGAGATTGCAATTTCAGATAGGTAATTTCTAAAGTTCCTTCCAAGGCTAAATTCATGATTCTCTAAGTTACTTCCATTCATTACTACAGATCAGTTGCACTGTGCATTGCAAATAGAGAGGTAAATATTGCAGACGTCTTAATTGTTAATGAAATACTGTCATCAATGTCTTGGAAATGTATTAGAAACAGAAAAATCATGACTAATAAAACTGATAACATCCATGGCAAAAGAGAGTGAGACACTTAAAATAGTAAAAGAGACATCCATTGTTCTCTTAATAAATGGTACAAAGCAAATATAAGTGACTTGATCACTATAAGTCAGTCTGATTCTCTTAAAGAAATACGATTGTAATTAGTGCACACCATTTACACTTAACAGGGAATGGAGACCATTCCTTAACCACTAGTGGCAAATCACAGTTTAGGAATGATATTCAAATCGTTTTAAATGGATTGAAATCCTCACGTGTTGGCCTTCAGATTGGTCCACCGAGCTTTCCTGCACACAGCTCCTGCACAAGGAACAGAGCCAGGGGTTTTCCGACCCCGACGCACTGCTTTCTGGGTAGAAACAGCAGCTGCAGCACTCTTTCATTGCCCTGCGTGCTTCCTGGGAAAGAGCTTGCACTGGGTCACACCTAATCTTCACTGACTCCTCAGAAGCTTTAAAACCTACTTAGGGTTTCTGCCTTGGAAATACAGATGCCGAGTAGATCATATCCCTGACAAGGTAACATCTCCCACTCTGCCAGCTAAGCTTCTCAAAAACACTCACAGGAAATGTATTACAAAAGTTCTCAGGGCTAAATGCAACACTACATTTAATATGACTAATAATTGTCACCAGAAGAGCATTCTTTTTTAACTCTGAAAATTTAAGCTGTTTCCACATTTCTACTTCATTTGTCAGCAGGGTCAGCTGGGCCCCCTCTTGTGTCACACATCCTGAGCAACCTAAGAGTTCCTTCACTTCTGGAATGTTAACCCAGTCCTGTGCTCCACTCCCTGGGCCCTACGCCACCCTCCCAGCTGCATGCTTTATATGTTCTTCTGTGTCAGGTGCCACTTTATCCGGCCCTGAATTTTTTTCTGAAACTTCCACCCTCTTGTCACTCATCCCTCTGCTTGTGCGCATTATTTTATGTCTGGTTATTAAATCTCTGACTAACTGGGTAGGGTGGGGGTGGGACACTGCACTCCACAGTGTCCTCATTAGTCACGTGTTCAGCCCCTTTTCTACTCAGTAACCTGTTCTCCACACCCTCTCCAAATAAAAGACAAAGGTGCTAAATTATCTTGAAATTCTTTTAAAATTCACACAATCAAAATGTGATATGGATGTCTCTAGCCTGTAACAACAACAGCACAACAACAAGAGTGAACTATTGCATCCAAGTACTTGGAGATCTTATCTAAAGAGAGAAACATTTTAGAAATAGGTCTCAACTCTATAAGACCCAAGCTAACTTTATTTTCCAACTTGATTTAAAATATCCCATATAAACCCAATATATGCTTTCAGAAATTTTTCTGCATTGATTTTAAAGCAATAATGTTTAGTGGGAATATCAATGTTTCTCTTATACTCTGTCTTATCAGAGTATTTGTTTCGAGTCTTCTTATAATAAAAACATTAAATATCTAGTTCACATCATACTATAATAATAAAGTTCTGTAAAAACTGCAGGGAAATACATCTTCAATGAGATTCCATCATCCCTTATTAATGCCATAATTGAGGGCTATAAATCTGTTTCTTATACAATTCATGCAATAAAATACTTAATGGATTGTGAATGACGTGTTATAAAACTAGGCATTAAGTATTGCAATTTATATTTAAATGTGCTTCAGACATAAATAAACGCTCTATAAATAGCAGGCTTTCTCAAGTCAGAAGATATAACCTTCCATTTATTTCTAGCAGCCTTGGGAGCAGAATCATTACAGAGTGTACTGTTGTCACCAAATTGTTATCGTATTTTGAATGAGATTTTGTTTTTGTTTTTGTTTACATTTCAAATCGTTTATGATTATCAAATTGTTCAAGGGCTATTCAAACAAAAGCAGCTTCAAGGATTGCCTTTATAAAGTGAGCCCCCTCAGAGAATGTCAGAATGTTCTCACCTGCCCTGAAACTGTTTTGTTTGTTATTAGTGTCATTGGTTGGTCCAAAATGAAGATATGATGGAACGATGGAATAGAGTAAGAATGGCGCATATGGAATTACAAAATTTCTACCCTCCAGACTCCTTCTTTGTTTCACATCTTCTTTAAATGGCCATTTCCCTGGGGGGACATCACTATGGCATTTACCATTAAATAAACCTGCAAACGAGACACAATCTCTTTGGCTAAGGCAGGGCAAAGTGTACGTCACATAAGCGCTACTCTGTGAAAATTAACTTCTAGATCCTGCCCGAAGTTTCACGCCATTTCTGTTTGGCATCTGGTATGGAAAATCAAATGGTAACACTGGAGCATCTCTCATATCCATTGTGATGCCACACCTTGCCTTTGTGTTACGGGCATGTGTGTGATTGTGTATGGGGGTGTCTGAAATCTGGTCTCTGACTTTAGAAAATGTGGCAGACCTGACCTCTTCAATCTATCCGAACGACTACCGGTTCACTACATAAGAGGGGAGACAAGCATTGATCCACTAATGTTTGCAAGATGAGAAACACCAGTTAAACACCAACCCTACTACCCTAGGAAACTGAACGAGCCAGCAATCGCTAAACAACACTAGACGTAACACAATGCCATTGCAGAGTGCCGCATGTTGAGTCTAGGCCTGAGACTTGATTCCACATTAATTCCACTCAGTATTTCATGGCCAACTACTCCAGAATTATAAGTTCTCATCTTAAAAGTTGGAGTAGAAAAAGGCCAGGGAAATTGGAAATGAACTCTAACATCCATTCTAACATCGACATACTTGGATCCATGAGTCTGAATGTTTCATCAGTCCTATCTATGTCATCCACCTACTTTCTTACTTTACTAACCCCCTTACTAGTTCTACCTTTCCAACCCCAAAAGTAAATTAATCACTTTGGAAGATGTGTAAACTGTCATTTCATATTTTTCAAGTAATACATTCCCTAGTATGGAGGTGAAAATCTCTATCTCTGGCAATATTCTGCTCTGCTTTTAAAAAATATGACCAGGTTTTGGGGCGTCTGGGTGGCTCAGTCAGTTGGGCGTCTGACTTCGGCTCAGGTCATGACCTCACAGCTTGTGGGTTCAAGTCCCGCATGGGACTCTGTGCTCACAGCTCGGAGCCTGGAGCCTGCTTCGGATTCTGTGTCTCCCGCTCTCTCTCTGCCCCTCCCCCACTCACACTCTGTCTCTCTGTCTCTCTGTCTCTCTGTCTCTCTATCAAAAAATAAACATTAAAAAAATTTTTTTAATTAAAAAAATAAGAAATATGACCAGGTTATGTGGAAGTAGACGCCAGTAAACAGCACCCACAGCCATCACTCCGTACCTAACAATGTCTGGGCTCTCCTCTCCTGCTTTGCTCTCTCTCCTCCCTGCTTTTCTCTCATGTCACGGTTACATGCCACGCATGGCTCCAGGTAATCAGAGGGAGAATAATATTTGTAAATCATATCATAGTTTACAACTGCCAAGTTCAGGTATAGTAACATACCCTTTAAGTTACATGTTATGTATCTCTTTTTTGGAAGTAATAAGACAAACTTAGACATATACATTGACTCATCCGAGATCTACCCACTCAAATATGTGCTCTGTAAGAAGGAATTCTTGTCTCTTTCCCGTTGCTGTGCCCTAGACATCTAGAAGAGCAACTGGCATGTAGCAGGCATGTAAATACTATGACTAACAAATAAATAGTCGCTTGAACAAATCTCACAGCTGATACATGACACAGAAACACTGATTCCAGGTTTCTCAGTCCAAATCTTATAAAATCTGGTGTGTTCAAAAAAGTACAGGTATTTGAGTCACAGAGATTGCCTCAGTTATAGATGCCAGCCAGCAGTTATGTGGGTTAAGTAACACTAATCTCTGTGCCTCCGTCTTATCATCTGTAACATGGGCCTGATATTTGTTGACTGGATATAGAAAGTTAAAGATTGTAAGGGTGCAGCCAAAATACCAGGCACTTCATAAAGGCTGAAAAGAATCTTAGATTCTTTTTTTTTTTTTTTTTTTTTTGGCATACTACCATCTTTTTTCTGACCTTATTTATTCTTCAGGCTCCAATTCCTTTACCTCTAGCAAGCATACTCCACTAGATAACACAAGATAATTTAAGAAATGGCAAAAAGGCTACCCCTGTTCCCCACGGCTACCATGTCAGATACTTCCCCTGTGACAGAACCTGAGGAAATGCCTAGGACAGTTCAAGAGGTGCAAAAAGACGGTGATCCTAGCACCCTGTGAAAATGAGTCGCAGTCACTATATTTGTTCTTATACAGAGCTTTGTTCTTTTTTCAAACATTCATTTCATAGTGCAGGTTCTGAGGATTTCCCCAGATTAAAAAAGAAAAAATCTAAACCCCCACACCCTTTCATTTTAAGATTCTCTGTTGATGTAGTAGGTTCCCTTAAATTATCCTGAGTTACTGAACTTTTTATTGGCCACCAGGCTCCCTGATCTGCTCTTCTCTTTATCCGCAGCCCTTTCTTTTTTTTTTTAATTTTTTTTTTAACATTTATTTATTTTTGAGACAGAGAGAGAGCATGAACAGGGGAGGGTCAGAGAAAGAGGGAGACACAGAATCTGAAACAGGCCTCAGGCTCTGAGCTGTCAGCACAGAGCCCAACGCGGGGCTCGAACCCACAGACCGTGAGATCATGACCTGAGCCGAAGTCGGACGCTTAACCGACTGAACCACCCAGGCGCCCCTATCCTCAGCCCTTTCAGGCTGTCACTCAGAAGATGGAGTTGTTAGTGCTCTTGGTTTTCCAGGTTCTGTAATCCTTAGTGATGATCTTTTTCTCTGCTCTACTGACTTATCTTTGCCATAATAATGGCTTTCACCTTTTTGTCTAATTTTCAGAATTGATCTTTCTCCAGTAGCGGTTTTATGTTCCCACGTTTGGCCACTTGACCTTTTGAGTGGTTGTCCTTTTATGGGCTAATAACCAGTTTGAGGGGTTAACCTGCCATTGTTATTATGGGCAGATCCACTGTTCTTCTTTTCTCCTTTATAGTTACTCTCCATTTGATTATTTCATCTCCCAATGGTCAATGTTATGTTTAAAAAGGACTTTTCAACATTGTAAATTTCCACATTATACTGTCTTCCTTTCATCTAACCTATATTTTATGAGGCTTTCTACCAGTGAAACATGTTAGTTAACTGAATCTAAAAGGGGATCTGCTCGACGCCACTCTCTATCAAGGGAACATGAAAAACTCCCATCTGACCCATGCGTATCGTTCTGGTTTCATCGAATCCTGACTTCAGTTAGAAAATCCTAGGAGGAACCTATACTGCCAGGCCAATTTCACCAGACAAAGCAGTGTCTTTACCTTGATCTTTGCTATGACTTCCTAACCATAAGCGAGGAAACTGGCGCTCAATTAAAATTATCCATTTTAAAATAAGTTTGAGCCTCTGACAGACTGAGAAATAGTTATCTCTACCTCAGAATCTTCCCGACTTCTCTACTCCAGCCCACTTCAACCTTTACAAGTTTTCCTCCACCCCCAAGTCACTGATGTTGAAAAACCCCATCCTTCCTTCTGACTCTCCTGAATATTCCACCACAGTCCCCCTTTCAAATGTGCCCCTTTCAAATATAGCACCACCTGAGGTACAACTTTCCTGACACCCCTCCCATCAAAATCTATCACACCATTCCCCTATTATTCTCTTCTTGTCCTTCTTGAGTCATTAAGCGACTCAAACCTAAATCTCAATTTGATGTTAACAGCCATTAATGACTTCAAAGGTGACTTCACTGTATTTTAAGGGGCCTTCAAAAGTCTTACCCTGAAATGTTATAAAATTGTGGGAATTTCAGGTTCCATCGATGGCAGAGGAGCAAAGGAAATATATACGGACGATGCGGTTCCTCAGGTCACCTTCCAATCACACTACGGAAAAAGCTCGTGCTTTGAGCCTGAGCATGGCTGCCCCTGCTTATTGCAGACTGAAGCCGGATAACTATATAGTCTGAGGGGATTATTTCCAGTGGAATCTTGATGGACTAATCAACCTTCTTACCTTTGGAGGCATAGTGATTATGAGTTATTAGCTGAATCTCTGAATGCAAAAAGACGTTGCTCTCTGAAGGGGAATCCAGCCATTGAGACATTAAGCAGAGCATTTTTTAAAAGTCAATTAAATAAAAGGTTTAAATTTTCCATATAGTTTGAGGGGCTTAAATTTTTAATTCAAACTAATTTATCGAACAATGGCACTTAAGAAAATGGAATGACGCAAGGGGACTTTTATCCGATGATAAGTGGATAAGAGAGAAAAATGTGGACAGATCAGCAGAAGTTATCTAAAAGCCGAGAGGCAAGCAGGAGCAGAGCCTTGCAGATCCCCAAGCCCAGCCAGGGAACAGAGATAAATGGGAGCAGAGATCAGAAAGCGCATCCCTACCCTTCTACCCATGGTGAAAAGAGACTCACAGTGTGTGAGGTACCTGTCTCTAATCACATGTAAAACTGCAAAACTTGCAGGGTTACTTTGATATGAACAAGGTTAATGTGCTACTCAAGATTAATTGTGACTTCACTAGGAAATTTATTGAGTATGAGGGAATCCGAAAGTGAGAGGAGAACCAGAAGCCTTGTTAGAGATTTATCACGGGAGGGTGATGGATGAAAGCCTTCAGGAACCAATAATAGGATTTTAAAGATTCACATAAGCAGCATTAAGGAGATCTCTGGTGCTTACCTTAGACAAACTAGAGCAGGTGGATGGATGAGTCCTATGGTTAGAGCAGCCAGCGAGTGCAGCTGGCACTTCTGGAGGGGGCCTCAACAACCGTCTGTGCTCCGCTTACGTGGGACTCCCGGGTCTAGCTGTCTCCGCAACATGTCTACAGATTTAG
Source organism: Panthera leo (assembly GCF_018350215.1). Taxonomy (NCBI): domain Eukaryota; kingdom Metazoa; phylum Chordata; class Mammalia; order Carnivora; family Felidae; genus Panthera; species Panthera leo. Next base: position 25,274,897 of record NC_056689.1, on the reverse strand, counting down.
TTTTAGATGGACCGTTACACAAACCACAAAGAACACACAATAACCACCAGCAAGGCCGCTGATGGGTATAAGCATGGAATTCCTAATCAAACAGATCTGGGCTGGAGTCTCATCTACACCCTTCATTCATTAGCTGCACGGTCTCAGGCAATTCACCGAACTTCTGAAATCCTCTATTTCCTCGGAAGACGGCAGACAAAATAATTGTCCCAACTTTTATTTTTGTTGTAATAAATGAGATAATGGTTTTCAAGTGATTAGCAGAGTCCCTTTTTTAATGTGTACTTATTTATTTGGGGGAGAGAGAGAGAGGGAACCTGCAGGCGAGTGGGGGAGGGGCGGAGACAAAGGGAGAGAGAGAATCCCAAGCAGGCTCTGCGTTGACAGCAGCAGACCGCCTGATGTGGGGATCAAACCCAGGAACCATGAGATCATGACCTAAGCTGAAATCAAGAGTCAGAAGCTTAACCAACTGAACCACTGAGGTGCCCCTAAGCAGAGTCCTTGAAACTAAAACAAAACAAAACAAAACACAAAAAAACACAAAAAAAACAGGAAATGAGCTGATATTGTTGGAACCCTTTTCGCTGCTGTTGTCGTTCTTGGTGATAGAAGTAAAAGAAGTGGGTACAGAAACTAAATAAAGGAGCTGTGGGCTCGAAATGTGAAACCCAGTGTACCCATCACCGCCACAAGCATATTCTGCGAAATAACCAGGAAATATATATTGGTTTTTTTCTTCCATAGATAAACAGTCAAGTATTTATCCCCCATCTTCTTCATCAAGAGATTTATGGGTCATGAAAAATGTCTGTCATTACTTCATGTAAAAATGGTACAAGTTTATCTCACTTTTGTAATTCGCTGCAGTTTTAAACGAGCTTGAGGAGGCAACCCGGACTGGATCGCTCTGTTACCATGTGTTCCTTTAGGGGGGCAAACTTCTGGAGAGATTGCCGCAGATGGCTAATACATATGTGGATTCTCGTTACCTTCAGTTTCAGCAGGGAATGTACTTTAATTCTGTCCATAAATATTAGATTAAATATTGTCTTTGAGGCCTGAAGTTCTCCATGCTTTTACTGAACAATCCATTTTTTTCTGCTTTATACATTTTGCAGAACGGTGAATTAAAATGCAAAGGAAACTTTCGGTCAGGATGACTAAAGTGGAAGATTGTGATCACCTTTAATTGTGTAAAGTTTATGCAAGGAAAGCTGCTTATTTTAAAGTTTATTTATTTATTTTGAGAGAGAGCAGGGAGGGTCAGAAAGAGAGAGAATCTCAAGCAGGCTCCAAACTGTCAGTGAAGACACGAACCGTGAGATCATGATCTGAGCTGAAATCAAGAGTCAGAGGCTTAACCAACTGAGCCATCCAGGCGCCCTGGGAAGCTGCTTATTTAGATATGATGTCTCAGGCTAACTCACTAGTTTTCCAGCCGGCTGCCTTCCTCAGTTTCTCTTAGTCTTGTTTACCGGTCCCTCCTCCTTTCCTTGACTTTGTTCTTGTCTCACTCTACACTCGGCTGGTGATTTCAGCATCTTGATGGGTGAACATCCTTAGCCCACTCTATCTCCCTACCTCCAGACACATCTGTGCCAAACAACTAATTGGAGATTCCTCAACTTCACATCTCAATGGCAACACATATTCACTCAACAATTATTAAGAGCCTACAATATGCCAGGCCATATTCTAAGCCAAAGAGATACACTAAAGCTTATAATCAACCGAAGGAGAATGTTAGTAATCAAATAGTAGTAACACACCAAAATACTCAGCCTGTAACAGATAATATAAAGGGAAAGCAAAAATTACTATAAAACATTTTAAAAGGAGAGAAGACCAAGCCAGGAAAGACTAGTTATCTTCTTCTAATACTCCAAATCTCAATAAATGGTATCACCCTACCCCCGGATGTTCAAGCCAAAAACTTAGAAGAGACCTTTCATTCCACCTCTCCCCACCGTTTTCATATCCAGTTTGTGAGTAAAGCCTCTCAAGTACAGATCTTGAATGTTTTCATTCAAAACATTGAATGTTTTCACGTTGGTTCATTTCTCTACACCTCCAAGTCCAAGCCAAAATTATCTTTCCTAACTGGGTGTCCTGCATCAATTTTTGGCTGCCTCCAATCTAAGCTCCACAATATCAACCAGAGTAATGCTTTTAAAAATACAGGCAGGAGGGGCACCTGGGTGACTCAGTTGGTTAAGTGTCCGACTTTGGCTCAGGTCATAATCTCACAGTTCATGGGTTGGAGCCCCTCATCAGTCTCTGTGCTGACAGCTCAGAGCCTGGAGCTTGCTTTGGATTCTGTGTCTCTCTCTCTCTGCTCCTCCACCATTCACGATCTGTCTCTCCCTCTCAAAAATAAATAAATAAATATTTTTTAAAAATTAAAAAAAAAATACAGGCATAAAATCTCAATCAAAACTACACTGGCATTTTTCTCAAACCTAGCGCATTTTGTATGGAAAATTTGTAGGAAAACCTAGCAAATTTGTATAGAACCACAAAAGACCAGAATAGCCAAAGTAATATTGAAAAAGTAAACCAAAGCAGGAGGCATCACAATCCCAGACTTTAGCCTCTACTACAAAGCTGTAATCATCAAGACAATATGGTATTGCACAAAAACAGACACATAGACCAATGGAATAGAATAGAGACCCCAGAATTGGCCACAAATGTATGGCCAACTAATCTTTGACAAAGCAGGAAAGAGTTTCCAATGGAAAAAAAAGACAGTCTCTTTAACAAATGGTGCTGAGAAAATGGACAGCAACATGCAGAAGAATGAAATTAGACCACTTTCTTACACCATACACAATAATAACCTCAAAATGGATGAAAGACCTAAATGTGAGACAGGAAACCACCAAAATCCTAGAGGAGAAAGCAGGCAACAACCTCCTTGACCTCAGTCACAGCAATTTCTTGCTCAATACATCTCCAAAGGCAAGGGAAACAAAAGCAAAAATGAACTATTGGAAACTCATCAAGATAAAAAGCTTCTGCACTGCAAAGAAAACAATCAACAAAACTAAAAGGCAACCAACAGAATGGGAAAAGATATTTGCAAATTATATATTGGATAAAGGGTTAGTATCCAAAATCTATAAAGAACTTGCCAAACTCAACACTGGAAAAACAAGTAGTCCAGTGAAGAAATGGGCAAAAGACATGAATAGACACTTTTCCAAAGAAGACATCCTGATGGCCAACAGACACATGAAAAGATGCTCAACATCACTCATCACCAGGGAAATACAAATCACAACCACACTGAGATATCACCTCACACAACGAAAAGAGGCTAAAATGAACAACTCAGGAAACAACAGACGCTGGCAAGGATGTGGAGAAATGGGAACCATCTTGCACTGTTGGTGGGAATGCAAACTGGTGCATCCACTCTGGAAAACCGTGTGCTAGTTCCTCAAAAAATTAAAAATAGAACTACCCTATGACCCAGCAATAGCACTACTAGGAATTTACCCAAGGGATACAGGAGTGCTGATGCATACGGGCACATGTATCCCAATGTTTGTAGTAGCACTATCAACAATAGCCAAATTATGGAAAGAGGCTAAATGTCCATCAACTGATGAATGGATAAAGAAGATGTGGTTTAGATATACAATGGAATACTATTGGCAATGAGAAAGAATGAAATCATGCCATTTGCAGCAATGTGGATGGAACTGGAAGGTATTATGCTGAGTGAAATAAGTCAGTCAGAGAAGATAGATATCATATGTTTTCACTCATATGTGGATCTTGAGAAACTTAACAGAAGACCATGGGGGAGGGGAAGGGGAAAAAATAGTTACAAACAGGGAGGGAGGGAGGCAAACCATAAGAGACTCTTAAATACAAAGAACAAACTGAGGGTGGATGGGGGAATGTGGGTGATGGGCATTGAGGAGGGCACTGTTGGGATGAGCACTGGTGTTGTATGTAAGCAATGAACCTTGGGAATCTACCCCAAAAACCAAGAGCACACTTTACACACTGTATGTTAGCCAATTTGACAATAAATTATATTTTAAAAACAAATACATGCACGAGGGGCGCCTGGGTGGCTTAGTCCATTGGGCGTCTAACTTCAGCTCAGGTCATGATCCCACAGTTCATGGATTTGAGTCCTGCATCAGGCTCTGTGCTGACAGCTCAGAGCCTGGAGCCTGCTTCGGATTCTGTGTCTCTATCTCTCTCTGCGCCTCCTCCACACATGCTCTGTCTCTGTCTCTCTCTCTCAAAATTAAATTAAAACATTAAAAAATATTAAAAATACATGCATGATTTTTAGCCAGTGAAGATGGCTATGGAGAAGATCCTGGGGTTCGCCTCCTTCCACCGACACACCAAATGTGCAGCAACACATGGAACAACTGCCTCTGGAAAAAACCTAAGAACTAGCTGAGCAACTTCTAGACAGGGGCCACTGGAGAAGGAGAGAAGGCCCACATGGAAGCAGGTAAGAGAAGCTGGGACACAATCCACCATAGACCCCTTCCCCAGTGCAATGAACCACTGTTGAGAAGGAACTCAAAACCAGAGCTTCTCCCTGAGGAGTGAAGGGTTTGAACCCACACGAGGCACCCTCAGCTTTTAAGACCTGCATCTGAGAGACAAGTCCCCAAAACCTATGACTTTGAAAACCAACAAGGTTCCTGCCCCAGACCTGCAAGTCCATACTGAACAGAGACATGGCTCTTAAAGGCCTCAAACTCACCTGCCCACGGCCCAGCATAGAGGCAGCCAGTCCAGATGCACCCAGACTTCTTGCTGCTATTCTTAAAGCATGGGCCTTATGGGCGGGCATCTAATTTAGCATACACCTAGACACCTTTCCTTTTTCTTTTTTTTATTAATTAATTAATTTATTATTTAATTTACATCCAAGATAGTTAGCATATTGTGCAACAGTGATTTCAGGAGTAGATTCCTTAATGCCCCTTACCCATTTAGCCCATCCCCCTATCCGCAACCCATCCAGCGACCCTCAATTTGTTCTCTGTATTTATGTTTCATCTGCCTCCCTGTTTTTACATTATTTTTGCTTCCCTTCCCTTATGTTCATTTGTTTACTACCTTAAATTCCTCATATAAGTGAATTCATATGATATTTGTCTTTCTCTGTGTAACTGATTTCACTTAGCCTAATATACTTTAGTTCCATCCAAATAGTTGCAAGTGGCAAGATTTCATTCTTTTTGATTGCTGAGTAATTCCCTCTCTCCCTCTCCATATATATACCACACTTTCTTTATCCATTCATCAGTTGATGGACATTTGGGTTCTTTCCATACTTTGGCTATTGTCAATAGCGCTGCTATAAACATTGAGGAGCACGTGCTCCTTCGAAACACACATTTGTATCCCTTGGGTAAATAGTAGTGCAATCGCTAGGTCGCAGAATAGTTCTATTTTTAATTTATTATTTTTTAATTTTTTTAATGTTTATTTGTTTTTGAAAGACTGAGAGAGACAGAGTGCAAGCAGGGGTGGGGCAGAGAGAGAGGGGGACACAGAATCCAAAGCAGGCTCCAGGCTCTAAGCTGTCAGCACAGAGCCTGATGCAGGGCTTGAACACATGAACTGTGAGATCATGACCTGAGCCAAAGTCAGACGCTTAACCGACTGAGCCACCCACACGCCCTTATTTTTAATTTTTTGAGGAACCTCCACAGTGTTTTCCAGAGCCAATGCATCAGTTTGCATTCCCACCAATAGTGCAAGAGGGTTCCCATTTCTCCACATCCTCACCAATATCTGTTGTTTCCTGAATTGTTAATTTTACCCACTCTGACCACTGTGAAGTGGTATATCAGTATGGTTTTGATTTGTATTTCTCTGATGATGAGTGACGTTGAGCATCTTTTCATATACCTGTTGGCCATCTGGATGTCTTCTTTGGAAAAGTATCTATTCATGTCTTCTGCCCATTTCTTCACTGGATTATTCATTTTCTCGGTGTTGAGTTTGTTAAATTCTTTAGAGATTTCTAACCCTTTATCTGCTATGTCATTTGCAAATATTTTTTCCCATTCCGTTGTTGCCTTTTAGTTTTACTGATTGTTTCCTTCCCTGTGGAGAAGCTTTTTATCTTGATGAGGTCCCAATAGTTCATTTTTGCTTTTGTTTTTCTTATCTCCAGAGACATGTTGAGTAAGAAATTGCTGCAGCCGAGGTCAAAGAGGTTTTTGCCTGCTTTCTCCTCGAGGATTTTGACGGCTTCCTGTCTTACATTGAGGTCTTTCATCCATTTTGAGTTTATTTTTGTGTATGGGGTAGGAAAGTGGTCCAGGTTCATTTTTCTGCATGTCGCTGGCCAGTTTTCCCAGCACCATTTGCTGAAGAGATTGTCTTTATTCCATTGGATATTCTTTCCTACTTTGTCAAAGATTAGTTGGCCATACGTTTGTGAGTTCATTTCTGGGTTCTCTATTCTGTTCCATTGATCTGAGTGTCTGTTTTTGAGCCAGTAACATATTGTATTGATGATTACAGCTTTGTAGGGTAGCTTGAAGTCCGGGATTGTGATCCCTCCAGCTTCGGTTTTCTTTTTCAAGATTGCTTTGGCTGTTTGGGGTCTTTTCTGGTTCCATACAAATTTTAGAATTGTTTGTTCTAGCTCTGTGAAGAATACTGGTGTTATTTTGATAGGGATTGCATTGAATATGTAGATTGCTTTGGGTAGTATCGACCTTTTAACAATGTTTGTTCTTCCAATCCAGGAACATGGAATATTTTTCCATTTTTTTGTGTCTTCTTTAATTTCTTTCATAAGCTTTTTATAGTTTTCAGTGTATAGATTTTTTATCTCTTTCCTTATGTTTATTCCTAGGTATTTTACAGGTTTTGGTGCAATTGTAAACGGGATCGATTCCTTGATTACTCTTTCTGTTGTTTCATTATTAGTATATAGAAATGCAACCGATTTCTGTGCATTGATTTTATATCCTGCAACTTTACTGAATTCATGGATCAGTTCTAGCAGTTTTTTGTGGAATCTTTAGGGTTTTCCATATAGAGTAACCTAGAAGCATTTTTGATGGCAGGTACCATGTTTGCTCTTTCCCTTTGCTTCACTCTAGCCAATGGGTGCACCTTTTTTTTTCTTTTCCCAGCAACCCTCTGCAGTCATGTCTATACATTCTCCCTGCTTCATTCCAGCTAGCAGGCTCATCTTAGCACTGCAGCCAGCAGGCACCATCTCTCTCTCTCTCTCTAATGCTAGAGTTTTGTTTTGTTTGTTTTGTTTTTCTGAGCAGGTGCCACTCACACACTAGAACAGCTGTGAGCAGCATCTTTGTGCCTCCCCTTGCCACTCTCCAGGGGGCTGCTATCTCCCGGAAGGAGCTTGAGCACAAGCCCCAGGTTTCCCCAAACTCAGCTGCAGTCCAAAGAACACTTCCTGATTACCTGGCTCCAGAGATCAGGGGTGCTTGCCATCCCGGGTTCCATAGACTGTAATAGTTGGAGAGACAGTTCTTGGCAGACCACCATACCTAGGTGGTGGATAGCAGGGAGTCAACTGAAATGTGCCCCCAGCCTTTCCTTGAAAGAGGCTTTTTTGCTGGTCACAGAGCTTCATCCTGAAAGGGGGGCTTCTGGTTTGGCACATAACTAGGAATCTACTGGCCTTGCTCCAACACTGACATAGCTGAGGAGAATCTGGCCACTTGGAGCCTGTCTTCTCTGCCAATTGCTCCCTGTGAGAAAGACAACATGGCCGAGGCTCTGAGTAACCACAGCTATAAAGTTCCAATCACAAAAGATACACTCTCTATAATTAGCACTGCCTAGAGCATACCTTAAAATCTGCAAGCAGCCCATGATTCCACTTTTGGAGATGGAGTAGGGGAAGACGGAACTATCTTAAAAATATTTTCTGTTATTTCTAGGAGACCATGTAATGTACTTCAGAATAAACATATGCGTGTATATAAATATGTGTGTATTTGTCTCTGTGGGTGTACATATGCATATATGTAGGTATAGTCATATATATTGTTATATACTATGTATGTATGTTACATAGAGACATACATACAACCCTACCCACTCCATATACACATATATGTGTGTATATATATATATATATATATATACATACATATACACACACACATATATATATATAATGTGTGTGTATTTGCACAAAAACTATATATAATATATGTTATACATGTATTTGGGTGTTTGACATAAGATTAACCTGCTTTGAAATGGAAAATGACCAAATTCCAGTAGAATTTAGCTCAAAAAATAGGTTAAACCCAAATTTATTAAAACGTAATTTGAGATGTAAAATGTTTCCTTGTTATTTCAGGCCCAGAAGTAATAACTATTTCTAAATCTTTACCGTATACTTAAAACTGTGCCAGAGCTCATTGTGGAGAATAGCTATTTATTAATAATAAATTATCTAAATTTTTGAGACTTCACAGTAAGTAGAAACCTAAATGACTTGTCAGATGAGGTCTGGGAGAATTTCTAAGTAAGGATACATATAATTGAAATAAGAACCAACAAAACAGTGCCCGAATCAGCTTCAGTGGGAAATTTACTCTCTTGGTAGGGAAGTTAGGGTTTGGGAAGGGAAAAGTGACCGCTAACACCATGTCCAACCAACAGCTCCATCCAATCTGTCTCCATTTATTCACTTGACCTAATCTTTCAAACAAGGAAGATCCAAACCATTGGAATAAATCTCAACAGATGCTGGAAGTCTAAACAATTATGAGCAGTGGAACTGAAAGTGAAGGTCTCATGGAAGCCTGAGAGAGTTCAAAGAATGCTATCGAATTCCATTTTTTATATTTTTAATTTCTAGAAGGAAAATTGGCTACAGTTAGCTTGGATTTAAGTGATTTTTTTTTCCTCCTATTTATCTGGACCTTGAGTTTGGCTAGTAATACAATTGCATAAAGTTACTTCCCTCATGTGTGCTGAAAAATTCTAATCTGCTGCTTAATCTACACATCACAGGAGAGTCCGCAGATCAGTGTTTTAGAAGGGTAGGCATAATAACTTGTATTTCTGGCTTTCTGTTAGAATCACCCTGTATTTAAAAGAAAATACAGATGCCTGGACCATACCTGAGAAGTACTAGGCATGGAGCCCAGATATGTATATTTCTTTAAAGTTCCAACGGTAATTTTGATGAACATCCACCATTAAGAACTTATGATTAGATGATCTCTAAGGTCCTTTCCAACTGTATAGTCTACATTTTTTTTAAATACTCACTTAAAATCAATTTATGTTTTCATAAAATCATATACACTCCTAGAGCAGTCAATTGTGATGAACTCTCTAAAGAAGTTTCAAAAGCAGTTGTAAAAAACAATGCTTTCACCTGGGTGGCTCAGTTGGTTAAGCGCCCGACTTCATTCAGGTCATGATCTCACACTTCGTGGGTTCGCGTAGGGCTGACCACTCAGAGCTCGGAGCCTGCTTCAGATTCTGTGTCTCTCTCTGCCCCTCACCCCTCAATGTTCTGTGTGTGTGTCTCTCTCTCTCAAAAATAAATAAACATTAAAAAAATTAAAACAAAAACAATGCCTTCAAAACAAGTAAAAGTCATCGGTGGCTTAAATCAATAGGAGAACTTTTTCTTCCAAATAAGAAATCTGAAGGTGGGCAGTTGTTGGTGTTGACTCAGAAGCTTGGTGAGGTTGCGATGATCTTCTGGTCACAAGACCGTTTTGCAAGTCCAACCATCTTGGCTGCATTGAAGGCAAGAAGAAGAGAGAAGTTAAATGGTGGGCAGCTACAACCATGTCCTTTAATCAGGAAAGCAAAAACCTTAACAAGTAAAGCACTTTCTGAATCAACTGCTGATGAGGTCTTATTGACAGAACAGGTTCCGAAGATCAAGTCATGTTGTAAGACATCCTGAACATTGGCTTGGACCAGCCATAATCTAGTGCCAGGGCCAAACACGCTGCAGCCACTCTAGCTAAAAATAAATTAATAATAACAATAATAGTAATAATAATAAAGAGGAGGAGGAGAAGAAGAGGAAAAAGGTGATTCTGGTTAAAAAGGAAAAGCTGGACATTGAGTAGGAAAATGTTGGAAACTATTTTAAGTCAACTCTGATGGAAAAAATCAAGATAAAGTTCAATTATATTTTGGTATAGAAGATAATAATAATCTACCATAATATATGAAAAATGTTCAGGACTTTATGTAATTGCTGACGAATAACTTCTTATGACACATGTGACATTTTGACAAATATAATCATGAATATAACAAGTTTGTATCTTATCTTTCAGGGTAATTATTTTGAAAGACAGTATTGATTGGATGCATACGTTCTTGTGTTACATCATTTCCACCGCATATTTAGTATATGGCCATTATTGTTTTACCCTGTGAAACCAAGATTTTCATCCAACAGGAAATAAATCAGCAGAAGGTATAACTGCTTTATTAAAGTCACCCAAAGTAGGGCGCCTAGGTGGCTCAGTCAGTTAAGTGTCGGACTTCAGCTCAAGTCATGATCTCAAGTTTCGTGAGATTGAGTTCTGCGTGGGGCTCTATGCTGACAGATCAGAGCCTGGAGCCTGCTTCAGATTCTATGTCTCTCTCTCTCTCTCTCTGTCCCTCCCTGGCTCACACTCTGTCTCTCTCTCTCTCTCTTTCTCTCTCTCTCAAAAATAAATAAACATTAAAAATTAAAATATAAAATAAAATCACCAAACGTATTTTTAAAAGGGTGTTTTTAAAATCCCTCAAACCTCATTGTTCAGTTTTGCAACAGATATTAAAAACCTTAAAACTGGGCACATATTATTGGCTTCAGCCATTTAATTTTTTTCAAATTGGAAAAGAATATAAAAACTATCTATAAATTTGTTATTTTTAATAGCATAAATTGTTTTAACTAGTTTAACTGCCCAATAATAATGGATTATTATACAAAATACACATCATATTATCATAGGATGGAATACTAATTCTTTGCTAAAATTAGTTAATAATTAAGGAGGCTACATGACCTGGAGATAATAAGAATATATTAAATGAGTAAAACAAGTACCTAATTATGGTGCAGTAGGTTCCAAATTCTTTAAATAATGATTGAATTATTGAAAACATACTATATATGACAGGCTTAAGACTTTGCATGTATTTCTTTCATTAGAGTCTCACAACCCAAAGGGGAAGGTTATATCACCTTACCATCTTACAGATGAAGAAACAGGTTTAGAACAGTTATGGAATTTACTCAAAAACACAATAGTTTACCAATGCAGAACTAGGATTTGAACCCAGGAAGTCTGGTTTCAGAAGACAGGCTTACACATCTACAATAATATATACCTAGAGAAAAAACTACCAAAAAAAAAAAAAATTGCACCAAAAGGATAACAAACATTGTGTCTGGGGAGTGAAATTACAGTATGCTTTTTATAGTTTCCAAAATTTTTAGAGTATTTATTAACTATAACCAGAAAATACAATGATTATTTGATAGAATTTCAAATCCAATAATTGCTTAATAAGCGTTTTAACCTAGTTTGATAGGCTAGCAAATAAACCAGTGCTCTACTCAGCAACTCCTAATAATATGAACTCTACAAAATGTTACTCCTCATCACTGAGAGATAAGACCTTTCTAAAATCACAACTCATGAAAGCTAACAGTTTCATGTAAAGTATCTCCTATAAAATCTGCCTTAAGATCAATAATCTTACTACACAGACATCATAAAGTTAATTTGTTGGAAGGAAATAAAATTCATGAAGGCTCATCTTTTGTTTCATGAAATCAAGAGAAAGGAAACAAAAAATCCAAAAACTATGTTTAGAAACCAAATACATCCCATTGAACGAACTGCTGTGCATCCAATAAAAGAACCATGGAAATGTATAAATAGTGGTTTATAAAAATATTTCTAAGATATCGGTATCAAGTATATAAAAAACAAGAATAAAAACAACACAAAGAGAAAATTCTCAGATATTTTGAAAACTTCTTAATATATAAATATATATGCATAAATAAATAGAAGATGGCCTGAAGATACATTCTCAAAAACTTGTAACCTAAGGTCATAACACATCCCTTCCAGGGAAGGGAGTGAAACTGAATTAGAAAGACAAGCACAAGGGAAGAGCTTTTAGCTTTTACTGTGCATAGGACTGTTTTATTCCAAGTTTTTAAAATAATGTATTAAATTCATTTATGTTATGCAGTTTTGAAGAAATGTAACAAAAGTATATTCTTAAATTTGCCATCACTCACAGTCATCATACTTACCATAACTTCTTTGTGTTGTCGTTTTATGTATCTCAATAATAACCCCTTTATGTACTATGGTACGTATTTGTCCAGTAGAATTCTAGAAAAAACACAGGGAAAATTTGTTTCACTCCATAACTTTAATGGGAGCAAAACTGAATATATTTACCTTTGTTTCTAAAAATAAAGGAAAATTATTGTCCCGTACGCAAATACTGTTGACTATTAACTTCTACCACAAAATGAATATATGGATGTAAACAATAAAAATAGGTAAAGGAAAGTAGACATAATTTATAATGGAAAACTTGTGTTATACTCTGCGCAGCAAGACAATTCAGACATTTTGTTTGTGAAGTTGCATGCGTACCTACTAAGCCCATTTGCCCCAGTGCAAAACTATTCTGTCATACTTTTTCTTCTTTCAAAAGCATTGCTTCCCAATTAATAATTGGAGAGAAAAAAAATCAAGTATATGATCCCTTTTTTCCTCTTTTTGAAAAGCCTAAACTACTATTCATAATTTACAAATGGATGAAACCTTAGAGTCAGTATCAACGACTAACCAGGGGGGAAAAAGGTATTACAATGTATTTAATGTGCACTGAAGAACTTCAAGGTAAATTGAATATAATTATTTTATCCCCTTGTTTATTTTCTAAATTGTACAAATAATTATAAAATTTTCCATAAAATTTTAGTGAAAAAAGAAACATAAAGATGATTTAACAGATAAGAAACCTGAGGTCTAGACAACAAATGATCTAAGGCTATAGAGCTAATTACTGTCAAAGCTCGAATTGTAACAGAGATGCTCAATTTAACAGATTGTGTGTTAATAGATGGAGCATCACTGGAAATAAATTTTTATGAAAAAACTCACGCCTATTGAAAGATCATGGATGACTTAGATATAACAGCATACTGACGTAATCTGTGGCAAAAACAAAACACTTGGCTAAGATTATCTATTTAATATTGTTAAATACTAAAAAGCATGATAGTCAACATATATTCAGATCTGTCCAATAAGTACATATTATAAATTCTACTGTAAATATATTTTAAGGAGATCAATAGTTCAAAAGATGTGGCTCTACAATGATACCTGACTGAAAGAGTTTCTTCTCCAAATATCTTGCAATAAGTTAAACATCAACTTCGTGGAGAATATTGTAATATTGCTGGTTAAACTGTTTTTCTGCGTGTTCTTTTTTTGTATGTAACTATGATGGCTATATATTAAAATCTTGAGAAAATCTATTAAAATGGTTAATTTTATGTTCAGCAGTCACCATTATATTTTCAGTTCACGGTTTAACACAAGTCTTGCCTACAATATTTAAAATGGGGATGCTTATTTCTATAGAGATATGATAGAACAATTCTAGATTGATGGTAATCTTGAAATAAAGAACCTAAAAGTCCAGTGGCAAACAGTGCAAGTTTCAGTATTTCTGCTCAATAAATACTTGATCAAATTCTAAATTTAATAACTCCCTTAAGTTCCAGATGGAAAATGAATTAATTAACTTGATGGAGATATCACCAAAGTCATTTCAAAGAACATGGGGTTATTTTTAACTTTTTGAGGACCTTCCATACAGTTTCCAGAGTGGCTCCATCAGTTTGCTTTCCCACCAACAGTGCATGAGGGTTCCTTTTTTTCTCCACAACCTTGCCATCACCTGTTGTTTGGTAGTGGTGTTGATTTCACCTATTCTGACAGCCGTGAGGTGATACCTCATTGTAGTTTTGATTTGTATTTCTCTGATGATAAGTGATGATAAACATCTTTTCATGTGTCTGTTGGCTATCTGTATGTCTTCCTTAGAGAAATGTCTGTTCATGTCTTCTGCCCATTTCTAATTGGATTATCCATTTTTGGGGCGTTGAGTATTGGGGACACAGGAGCAAATAATGCATACCAAAACCCCTCCTCTCATGGATTTCCCATTGCAGTGAATGAGATAGAAATAGACAAAATAGAAAGTAGATTACAGAGTACATTAGATAGTGATGGATATTGAAAAGGAAATATAGCATGTTTATTTCCAGCTCCCTCCTTGAACCATGGAGAGTGCAGCACTTCTTAGTAAGGGACTTTGTTTGTTTGTTTGTTTCCTTAATAATGTAATGATTTTGTTCTAAATCTTTCCATTTCTGGGCTGATTTGAGCTAGCATTTCTTGACCTTTTCTGCTTATTTATATTCCTATTATAGCTTAATCGGGAGCTTACATTATCCAGATTCCCAAAGCTCGGTAGGAGAGTAAGAATGCCTTTAAATCTCTCTTCCATATAAATTTACTACCACCATCGCCTCCACTCCCCAATTGTACTGGCACACTTCCTTGCCCTTTCGAAGAGCTCAGTAAATGCTCAGGATTGTAAAGATACAGTCTGTCTTGGATATCCCACTGAACTTGCCAAGAAAATTTAGGCTGAGAAAGTCAAATTATACAATGGCCTGACCCCATCAATTAAACATTATGCTTTAATGGGTAAAGCATAATTATTTAGCTCCAATAAACAGAAACTTCCCACTACTCTAGAGGATGGGTGTGGGATCCTATACAGACAACCTTCAGGGTAAAAGAAACACTGTAGAGTTTGTGGTTAAAAACAAGTAAACAATAAACCTGAAGTGCCAATAGATCCAATCTATTATTGACTAACTTGTGACCTCACTGATAAAAGGAGACTGTCTGCAACCCATACCTTAACTCATTTCATGTGTAACAAACATATTTTTTTTCCTCTGACTCCTAAGGATCAGGAAAAATCCCAGATACTGAGTCAATAAGACACAGTGTCCTTTCTTCCAGAAGTTCACGAAAGGATACAGACACCCAAGTGAAAAACCACAATGTCTTATCATAAGCACAATGGTAGGAGACAAATAGGAACCTATAGGACCTCAGACAAGGAACCTAAACTAATTCAAAAGGAGGCTGAGGAGGAAGAGACAGAGCACTCAGAAAGGATTTCCTGGAATTTCCTTGTACCTGAGCTGTGTTATCCACATGAAAGAAGAAAGAAATCCAAGGAAGAAATGAAACCATGTGGTACTCAGAATACCCTGTTGAGCAGGAGTAAACTGGACATAGAGAGTGGTGAAAACTTAGCCTGAGGCAGATGTGGGGACCAGATCCTAAAAGCTTAGACTTCATTCCATAGGTAATACCTAACACATCTTGTGTTTTTAGGAAAAAAGTAACTTGCTCAGATTTTCATAGGGTGGAAAATGGATTTGGAGGTTATTAGTTTAATTCTGGAAGAACATATTAAAGAATATCAGCAGGACTTAACAATTGATTGATACGGGAGTAATAAAAGGAAGTCAAATAAAACTGTCAGGCTTCTAGCTCCCATTGTGACTAAAGAACTCTTGAGGGTGAGGGGGTGGTCTCGGGCAAAGGGTCTGGAGCTGTAAACACAGTCTTTGAGTTTCATGTCACCCTTTCCCAAACACAGCCTTTTCAAGGCCATCCAATCTTCACTTCAATCAAATTTCATTAAGTTACCAAATTTCAATGATTTACATACAAATGTTCAGACTAAAATGCAGGAAACACAATGGAATGTACCCTGATTTCCCTTAGAGATGGTTCTATAAAGACTTCTATTACAAATGAACTTTTCCCTTGCTCACTGTATAGGACATAAGGGGTGCTGGTACAACCAGTCAACTGGGCTTATAATTAGATAAATAATGGTATTAGTCATTATGTACAACTAAAAACAAGAAAGAGAATATATTATATGCTACGTTACTTTATTCTCATGACAACCCATTAGGCAGATATTATTTCCAATTTACAGATGGGGAAAATGAACTTCATAAAGGTTAAATAAACAGTCCTACATGACATTGAAAGTCAGTAGTAGAGGTCAGGATTTTTTAAAGAGGAAAAGAAAAGAACTATTATTGATGAAAGGTCCAATTTACATCTAACCTTCACACTTTATATTTGTTCATTCATTTAATCACCTGGGGTTGGCGTCACTGTTTTGATGTTTTTATTAGGTATTATAACAGAAATTGGCATGCTCTTAAAAGAGGTGTTTCAGAAATCTGTAAATATTTCACTCAAATTTTATTTTATGTTTTTTAAACCAATTTTTAAAACTACTATAAACAACATGTATGCAGAAATCCCAAATTATAGTACATTAGAAAAAAAATCAATATGTTAATGTTCATTTCCAGGTTAAATTATTTAGTGAAAAACCTCCAACTATAAGTTCTCTTTTAATATCTACTTGAAAAGTATACTGTGATTACAAGGTATTATTTCTTTAAAAAGAAAGAAACTGTCATGTTCAGCTACTTATCTGTGTGATTGCCAATTTTCTCCATATTGTGTAGCTAATATAAAATAAATAAAGATTTGGATGCCAATTAGATTGTCATGTTCATCACAAAATCTGTCATTAAGACATTTAAATACATTATACTAAATGCATTTTAGGAACTGTATTTTACTAAAACATGACTTCTACCTGGTGTATAAATTGGGATTTCAGATAAAATTTCATTTGACTAGAGGAATTTCTGCTTAAAACAAACTGCAACAAATTTCTAAAGCATTGTGATATACAATGTTTTCCTTGTAAAAAATGTTTCTGTTTGGTTAATCAACATGGCCTCAGTTTCATACCTAGACTCATAATCCACTCCTGTGCTGTTAGGAATGCTCGCAAAGGTAGACTATCTACTCTGAAAGCTAAAGACATTTTCCAATGCCTGAAGATGACTTCATTCTGTTTCATGATGTTTCAGATGACTTCTGTTTCATCTTTTTAATAAATTTTGTTTTTTTAGTGTTGCTCATCTCCACATAAATTATATAAAATTGAAGATTTTAATTCTAGTTGATTGTATGTTTATGGTTGGTATTTCCCCTTGGGCACAAGTTTAATACCTTTCCTATTTTCCTTAACACCTAACATTTGGAAAGATTTAAGAATCCAATAGTTGCTGATAGAGTTTATATGGCAGATCACCAAAGGAAAATACTGCTATCTAAAAGCAGACTTTTTTCCCTGACATTTGAAGTTTTTTATGGCCGGACTTAAAAAAAAAAAAAAAAAAAAAAAAAAAAAAAGTCAAATTAGACACTTGCCATAGCATTTCAGTCACTTTGTTCTTAATTGTCTCAGAAAGAGATTTGGATATTCAAGAATGTCAAAATACACACACACACACACACACACACACACACACAGAGCCATCTACTTCCATGGATGAGAATATTCAGTTAAGCCAGCTAACATCCTAAGAAATCTCCCCTTATAAAGTTGTATACCGAAGCAGTTATAGCAGATGGTAATGGTGGCCTGGCTGGGATATACTTTGAAGTTATCATGACTTTGAAATATTTTATGCAATATCCTTTATGACTCTTGACAAACCCTAGACTTCTCAAAGGCAGGAATCATCCCTTTGCCAACCACAGAATGACAAAACCAGTGCTCTGCAATGAGTGGGCATTGAGCAAGGATTTGTTTATATGATTTATTTAAGACTGTTCACCTAACAAGGAAACCTTCTGAAGCCAGAAGCCCTAGGTATAGCCTAAAGTGAGCAGATCTTTGGCAGCCTAACATTGATTCAAACTACTTACAGCTTTAACAAATGGGAGCCTGCTCGTCTCTTTCAAAAACCTATTGTGGTCTTGCCAGGTAATACTCAAGCCACTTCAAAATCACAACCCAACAGACAGGCAGTCTTTTGGGGACTCGCATTCTATTTCCTCATTCAGTCCTCTTTCTGTTGTCCTGGTAAAGTGTCTGTCACTTCTTCTTAAAGAACAGTGAGATGAAGGAACGTGTGGTATTGATGTCAGAACAGCTGTCTTCTCTTCAACTTCTAGCCTTGCTCACCTGGGTCGAGAGAAAAAAGCACTGATTATCTGGGGTGAAGCAAGCGGTGTGCACAGGAAGTACAGAAAAGCTCAGGGAAACCTGGAATGTTCAGAAAAAAGAAGAAAGCATTCTGATGACACGGACAAAATACTCTTCTGTTCTTTAGAGAGTAGACTACTGTTAACACCAGCCCTCCAGGAAGATCCGCTTCTGGAACCTTGTACCCCTTCCTTCAGGAAGGAAGTACCACAGAGTGCTGTGGGAAAATGGAGATGCCTCCTGTCTTTCCTGCGATCCTAAGAAAAGACATTCTCAGGTACTAAGATTTGCATGCAGGAGGCTTAATTAGGGATGTGTTCTCAGGAACAATGGTGGGGGAGCAGAAGAAGCAGGATTGAACGGAAAAGACAAACTGACATGTGGTTCTAACGGTAGCCTTGCCAATCATTCAAAATCCACCTCTTGGAAGTTCTCCAGAGGTGTTCTGACTGAGACAAGAGTCTGAACCTTTGTACTGCCCAACAGTGATCAATCACTGGATGCAGGCTGCTCCTGCAGAGGGGGCGCCACCCTGGGCAAGGCAGCCTCCTCCATCACAGGTCAGTTCTCAGGAACGGATGTGGTCTTAGAGTTACCAGCAGCCAACACTGCCAAACACTTAGGAATAAGGGCCTAGTTCCTAAAGGGGGATCTGGGTGGCATGACATGGTGTCACTCCCCCATTCAGCCAGAGTACTTAGCACAATCAGTTGAAATGATCAGGACTGATTCTAAGCCTATACTGGCTGACACTATATTTCACCCTTTGCCAAACAAAGTCCTAACCATATGCCAATCACTCCTCTATGTAGATTATTTTGTTTTCTCTTCTCAACCCTGGAAGTCTTATTGGTTTCCATGTGTACCTACAGAAGCTATGGCTTAGAAACATTAAATAACTTTCCCAAGTTAACACCACTTAGTGAGGGCACTAGCAGGGATTGAAAGTTAGAGTTTTCTGAATCGGAAGTGTTCTGAACCAATCTGTAGCGTTCAAGATCATATTTTGTTGGGACGGTTGTGTTTTCACTCTTGACAATGCCCCCGATATTTGGGGACAAGTGGTAAAATGTGTTTACATACAAGGAATTTAGGTTGCCGAAAAGTTACAGAACCGTACCCAACTAGGTGCCCCAGCACACTTTCCAAGCCAATGAAAGAAGAAGAGGACTTCATACTAGCCAAGTGAGCTGAATTGATATAATTGATCTGGGATTCTAACAACCGAATGAGTAGACTGAAGCAAATGAAGCAAAAGTGCTGGCCGTAGGATTTCCTCCAAAAATAGCATTTACAAGACTCTTTCCCCAAACTTCCTTCTTTTGTGTCCTCTCCCCCACACCATAACCCAGCATATCCACTGAAGGTCAGGAACGTGATTTGAATGGTGCTCTAAGTCACAAAATCAGCTTCAGTTGGCTCTTTTCATTTGTCCCATTGTCTTTGCAGTTATTTCCTTTTTTGTCTCCTGACTTCTTCCCAGAATAACTACTGCATCTAGTTCAAAAGCATGTCAGAGCAGATATTTCTCATCTCAACTACACAGAGGTACTATGTAATTACAGAATGTACTGGAAGAACTTTGGAGGAAAACCAAGATGTTCATTTAATAAGAAAAAATTAAACAGAAATAATCAAAACAGACCATTTTCAAAATGTTTTTCAAGCATGTGTGCAGGATTATTTTCCTGTTAACAATTACAATGCCACATTCCAGCAGGAATTTCCAGAATATTACACATATATTGACAGTCTCAGTCCCTGACAATGGAGAACAGTTTGGACCTGGACACCCTCTCCAAAACAGAACGGAAGCAACTAGCTTCCCCCCTTTTTTTAAAGTAATCCCTATGCCCAGTTTGGGGCTCAAACTCAAGACCCTGAGATCCAGAGTTGCACACTGCATCAGCTAAGCCAGCCAGGCACTCCTGGCTTCTCCCTTTCTAGTTTTTGCCCATTCCCACCAAGACAGGAATATTCTGTAAACAAGCAGAATTACCAAACCGGGCAAAATTTGCCCACTCGTAGGAAATAAATATGGAGAAGTGTCGAGAGATTATGTTTTTCTTTCCTTATCTGACTTAAGTTAATAAATTCCATATAAGAGATGATGTACCCAGTCTAGAGCCAAAATACAGTAGAAATTCAATAAATATTTGTTGAATTCGTGAATGTATATCACCTATTCCATGAAGCCCCTCTATTTCCCCTGGGAGAATTAATCCTTCCCTCTTTTGTGCTCCGACAACATTTTGTGCATTTTTATACTATTCCCACAAACTGACTTTTATTATATTTAGTAAAAATACAGTGTTTTTTCCTCTTGCCTTAAGAGCAGGAACTGGACGTCATTCAATCTATAGCCTACATTTTGTCCTGTGCAGGGCAGAACTCAATATCAATGTTTTATTGACTCCGATGACCTACCATTTTAGGACCTATCAGTGGGATTGGCAGGTGTGCCAAAAAATTGCTGCTGGGGGCAATGGTGACACTTTATCTCTTGACAAGGGAGGTGAATTCAATTCCGCTAGTGCCCATGACAATTTATTTAGCACCCCACAGCACACTCGTCTCCTTTTGGCATTGCCGTCTTCGCCATGCCATTTGCAAGGAGCACAAAACTGTCAAGCTGGAATCCACTGGTTGCCGTGCTGATGATATGCTTGGATTGAAAGAAGAGAAGGACAAAGATCATTCAGGCTAAACCCAGACCCACTGCTGGCATAAAAACTGTGCTGCAGAGAGTTGCCAAAGCTTCTTAGTCCTGACCTGTGATGCAGGGACTTTGCTTCGCCGGGTAAATTTAGGAGTGGTTGAATGACCATCCATTTCATGCCTCACTAAGTAATCTCTCTTATTTCTTTGTCCCTGCCTTTGCGCAGGTGAAGCAGTAATAAGCGGTGGTTATAGGGTGAACCCTGGAGCCAGATGACCCGGATTTGAATCCTGGCTCCACCATTTTCTATTTGTGCCCCCTTAGGCAGGTTACTTAACATCTCCATGGTTCATTTCCTCTGCTAAAAAAAAAAGGAGACAATAATAATAGTTAGATCCTAGGACTGATGTGAAGATTAAAAAAATGAGTGCTTGAAAAGTACTTGGAATAACTTCTAATGCAGAGTGATCACCTAACCATGTCAGCTACACAGAGGGCATGGCATATGTCATGTTAAGGAGTCTGGAATTTACTTTAAGTGGATCAGTAAGACATTGGAGGGATTTAAGCAGGGGAGGGATGTGATATGCTTTACTTCTTAAGTATCTCTCTGACTGGTCTGAGAAGCTGGATTGGAGGAAATTAGGAGCCTCCCACGGCAGCACTGGGAAGAAAGGATGATGACTTAGAGCCAATGACAGCTTCCTCTACTAAAAATAGACAGAATGGGCAGGATGAGCTACACTGTGGAGTAGTGCAATGAGATGTGCTGATGGAGTACCTGTGAGAGTTGAGGGTAGTGGAATCAATAGTAATTCCAGATTTCTAGGTTTAGTCATGGAGGCTTGGTGATGCCATTTACTGAAACAGAATATTAAAGGAGAGGGGCGCCTGGGTGGCTCAGTCAGTTGAGCATCCAACTTTGGCTCAGGATATGACCTCACAGTTTGTGGGTTCAAGCTCCATGTCAGGCTCTGTGCTGACAGCTCAGAGCCTGGAGCCTGCTTTGGATTCTCTCTCCTTCTGCCCCTCCCCCATTCGTGTTCTCTCACTCTCTCACTCTCTCTGTCTCTCAAAAATAAATAAACATTAAAAATTTTAAAAAAAGAAAATTAAAGGAGGAACACATTTTGGAAGGGAAATACAACTTTCTTTGGAAAGTTCTAGGTTTCAGGTGTCCATGAGAAATCCAAATAAAACTTTCAAATAGCCTGAACTTTAATCTTGAAAATTATATGAAATATCTATATGGAAATATAAACTTGCATTGGCATAAAGATATCTAAAACCATTAAAAAAATGGTATGTGCTACTGCATTGGGGTTGACATAAAAGAGAAAGGAAGACAAAGTCCTAAATGACCCCAATATTTTTAGGACAAAGAAAGAGGCATCATGTGAAGGTGACTGGGAGGAATAACCAGGGAAATATGAAGAAACCTGGAGAGTGGTGCCACCGTAATAGAAAGGGGAAAACTGTATCAAGAACAGTTAGGTGGTCAGATGGGTCAAAGACTACTGGGTGATCAAGTAAGATGAGGACAAACAATGGTTAATGGGTTTGGTGACATGGAGATGCTACTTGACTTTGTCAGGAATCTTTTTGGTGGACTATTGGAAACTCAAAGGCAATTGGAAAGGAATTTTTTAAAAAACTAAAAAGGAGTAAAAAAAAAAAAAAGTGAAGAAATGGGCAGAAGACATGAATAGAAACTTTTCCAAAGAAGACATCCAGATTGCTAGCAGACACATGAAAAGACGCTCGACATAACTCATCAACAGGAAAAATACAAATCAAAATCACAGTGAGATACTACCTCAAACCTGTCAGAATGGCTAAATTAACAGCTCAGGACACAACAGAGTTGGTGAGATGTTTTGCGGAGAAAGTCCCCTTTCTCACTGTTGGTGGGAATGCAAACTGGTGCAGCCACTCTGGAAAACAGTATGGAGGTTCCTAAAAAAATTAAAAATAGAACTACCCTACGACCCAGCAATTGCACTACTGGGTATTTATCCAAAGGAAACAAAAATGCTGATTCAAAGGGGCACATGCACCCCAATGTTTATAGCAGCACTATCAACAATAGCTAAATTAAGAAAGAGCCCAAATGTCCATCAACTGATGAATGGATAAAGAAGATGTGGTATATATACAATGGGATACTACCTGGCAATGAGAAAGAATGACATCTTGTCATTTGCAACAATGTAGATGGAAATAGCGGGTATTACGCTAAGCAAAATAAGTCAGTCAGAGAAAACTGATGTCGTATGATTTCACTCATATGTGGAATTTTAGAAACTCAGCAGATGAACCTAGGGGCAGGGAAGGATAAACAAGATAAAAACAGAGAGGGAGGCAAATCATAAGAGAGGCTTAAATACAGAGAACAAACTGAAGGTTGCTGGAGGGGGGATAGATGGGGGGATGGGTTTAATGGGTGATGGGCATTGGGAAGGACACTTGTTGGGATGAGCACTGGGTGTTATATGTAAGAGATGAATCACTGGGTTCTACTCCTGAAGCCGAGACTACACTGTATACTAAATAGCTTGAGTTTAAATTAAAAAAAAGAAAGAAAGAAAAAAAATTTTATTTTTTTTAAAAACTTTTTTTAACATTTATTCATCTTTTGATAGAGACAGAGCGTAAGTCGGTGAGGGGCAGAGAGGTAGGGAGACACAGAATCTGAAGCAAGCTCCAGGTTCTGAACTGACAGCACAGAGCCCAACATAGGGCTGGAACTCACGGACCGTGAGATCTTGATGTGAGCTGAAGTAGGATGCTTAACCGACTGAGACACCCAGGTGCCCCAAGGAAAAAAAAAATTTAAGTAAGTGATGGTGAAGAAATGGAGAGACTTTTGAAAAAGTTTCTTATTGAAGGGGAAGAGTGAAAGAGGGAGTGTTAAAGAGAAAGCCTCCATTTTTGATGTTTGACCACTGACAGTTCTTTTTGCCCCAACTCTGCCCCTGCTCCTATTGCTCCATATCTGAGTGAGGGGTAAGAAAGCTCCCAAGCTCCCTCCTTTGGTGCCGATGGAGAAATTCAACCCACACAAACCCCATCCAGCACTCAAGACCCCCAATCCCACCCCACGAAATCAATAAAAGCCAAAGTTACCCACCATCCTTTGCTCTTGCTTCACCCAGACCAAACCTGAGCCTTATCCTTAGGGAATCCTTTTGGTCTTTATTTTGTGAATAAGAAATGTTATTTCATACCATATTGGTGCCCACGTGTCATTCATGCCAACATGTGTATAATCTCCGGGCAGAGGCTGCCTAGCATCTCTATAAAATAGAGACAGAAGCAGAATGTGGGGTCAAGGGAAAATTGGGCATTCTGTTTCTATGGAAGTGGAGGACACAGAACACATTCTTATGCTGAATGGAAAAATCGAATTGAGGACGTGATATTAATGAAGGAGAAAGAGGGAGTAGCTGTAGGAGCAGAGCACTTGAGTACCAGAGAGGAGATGGGGATCCAGAAGACAAGGGCAGAGGCTGGCCACCAATGGCAAGGCAGACACTTGCTGCGCTGTCCCAGAAAAGAAGATGGGATCTCAATTCAAACAGCCCATACTTGGGCCACATAATGTAATGAGGGCAGCAGTAATGTGGTGCATAGCAGGGACTGATTGGGACCATGGGGGAGCTGGAGAGAAAATGTGCTTCCAATTCAAATTGGAAGATTCAAATACAAGATTTTCCAAAGTGCATCCTGTCCGTGGACCAGCCATTTATAAACCTGGGGCTGCACGTAGTTCTCCAGAATTGGCGGTATTCCCCTTTTGGTCTCCCTGCCATCCACTTCCCATGAAAACATGAAAGCGGTCAGAAGACAAGAGCTATCCATCCGAATATTCAGCAGCAACTTCAGGATGGTTGTCTAGATTCCCACAGCCATCTCCCTGGCTGTGCTTTGATCTTCATCCTGGGAAGGATGTGTTACTAAGACAGTGCGGGAATTTCAGTCACATCCACAAATAACAAGTATTTCCATTTTCAATTCTTTCTTTTTTATTTCTTTATTTTTTTCCCAAACTGTTTGGACAGTTGTCTAGATATCTAAAGGTAAACAGTTATTGACTCCTGATACATTTTTTTCCTTGAGATTCATGAACTATGTGTTTAAACTAAGAAAGCAATTCATAATTCCCCTGGTAACCAGCAAGCTGAATCGAAATGAGTATATTTCCACAGAAATGGACTCATTACTCCACCCGTATTGCATAGGGCCTTATGAATAATTGTTATAAGACAAAGAGGTCTTATAGGAACAAAGTTTTGCATTTATTTTAGATTATATTTTGCACTGAAAACAATGTAGCCACTAGTGTTTAATTTGTTTTAGGGTTAAATTTGCTATTTTCTTTCTGCTCAGAACAGGCACAGTCTAAAATTTGGAAATGTTAAAGAAATCGAAAAAATATATTAGTATGAAATCTACTGGCAATACAAAATGAAAAATCATTATATTTTTAAAAAATAATTTCTGGATTTCTGGATTTTACTCTAAAGTGTAATCTAAACAAGAACATAATAAATTTGGAGCTAAAAAAAACAGACTTCTACATGTCTGCTATGTGGTAAGTACTAGGCTTGGTATGTTGACGGCTTTACCTGTTTCGAAGTGGGTATTATCTGCACAGATGAGAAAAATGAAGTCCAAAGAGTTTAAACAATTTTTTCAAAGCAAAATACTAGAAAATGGCAAAGTCACCATGTAAAAACAGGCCTAATTTTGAAATTTCTTCTGTATTCCCCAAAATAGAGGTTAAAAAGAAGGTGAAGGACTCCCATTAAACTCAAAAACTCATAACATCAAGTAATTTTAGACATTTGACATTTGATGATTGACAATGACAGAGTTTTATCCTTTTAAATCACTGGAATTTGATGTGGCTAATATTCAGGTAGAAGTCATAAATCTTTAAATGTGGTGATTAATCAACATTTCCTTCCACTAATGGAATCACTGCCTTTTTATTTGCATGGTCAGAAAGTAGGTGTGGAAAAAAAAAAAAAAGAAAAGAAAAGAGGACAGTTGAGGGTTGTAGAAAGCCCTGAATATAGTTCTCCTTGAATAGACAGCATTGTCTACTCTCCAGATCACACCCAGGGAGTGTGACAGTACTGAGATTAGAACCCTCTAGGAAGTCAATTTGGAAAGACTCTGGAAAAGGCAGCTTGTTTGGTGAATTGGCCCAATGTCTTTAAATAAAACACATAATAAAGCAAGCACAAACTATTGTTTTAAAGGAACATTTACATGACTGATAAATGTCAGCATGGTCCTTGAATCTATCTTTCACTGACCATACAACATTGAACTGCTTCTGACCCCAGGAGTTTAACACTGAAAGGTTTTATGGTTCTATTTAATGAGGTGAGTTTCATGCTTGTTGCTACTGTTGTTTGTTTTGTAGGGAGGATTTTTGTTTTGTTTTGCCTTCTACCAAGCTTTACAGCTGTTTCTTATTTCGATAATTTAGATAATTTAGATGTAGATAATTCATAATTTCTACAAGACAGATAAACTGGGTTATGTTGCAGTAACAAATAACCCCCACATCTCAGGGGCATAACGCAGTAAAAATTTATTTCTCCTTCATGTGGCATGTCCACTGCAGATTGTTGATGGGGGCTGATGGAGTAGCCACCAACCTAGAGCCTGTCAGTCATCCTGACAGAGGAAACCAACATAGCTAATCACAGACCGGATCTCCAGGCTTTGCCCCAGACCTCATTACTTCTCAGTTCATTGACCAAGTCACGTGACCATGGCCAACCTCAAAGGACTAGAGAAGTTCCATCCCGATGTGTAAACAGGAAAACCAGAAACTTTTGATAGAAAGCAGTAACTTCACCAGAATCACTTCGTTTCCCTAAATCATTATGTTCCCAGACAGAAAGACAATAACAGAATATCAGAAGCTAAGAATTCAATTGGTAAACTCAAAAAATTTTTAAAAATTAAAAAGCTCACCTAAGATTATATAAGAATGATGTAAGTTAGGCCGTGATTTAAGAATAGAATTTGTTTATAAATGAAAGGAAGGGAGAACATTTCACTTGAGAATGGATCATTGGAAACTTTAAAAGAATTGTTACATAGAACCAAGATTATACATGGTGGTTGTGTCCTTGTACTGATGCACAAAGTTTTCCTTAACCCATCTATAAAAGAAAATTAGAACTACAGATACCATTGGCCTTGAGTTTAGGGCTCTAGGAGCAGGAAATATTACACTTAAAATTAAAACTGAAAGGAGGTAGAAAATAAAAAGCTTCCATTCCCATCTTTGAAACACAGGCCTGCCTCTAAGCAACATTTTTAATACACAATGTTAACTTTGGTAACTAACCCTGGGCCACCAGATACCACTGTCCTCACATTGCTATCAATGACACAGTGCCCTCTATCCCAAACTGCTGTGCCAATATCCAAAAATTATTTTTCCTTCATCCAGTACCAATTCCCTCTATTTTAGTACACTGGCCTTAGTCAACTATCAAGTTAAAAGGTATGGTTTAGTGGAAAGAGAGCATAGTAGCCTTCAGGGCATATGTGTTCTAGTCCCACCTCTAGAATATACTCCCTAGGTTACAATTTTGTTGTATGTGATGAGTTTTAATTTATTAGTCCACGATACATAAAAGAAAATATATAAGGAAAAGCTACCACAGAATCAAATAAGATAATAAGAATGTCTTATTTTTAAATTCTAAAGGTGGTATAGAACTATAAGGTGTGGTTATTGTAATTATTACCTTTATGATTATTATACAGTAAGCAATCTGATTAAAACAATGTATACTAATATTTTAAAAACTGACCCTTACATAACCCAAACTGAAATACTTGCATTTCAAAAGTGAGCCTTTATTATCCCAACCAGTGAGGTTCTTGAAAGCAGAGACTGTTTCTTCCACCTGTCACTCATATACATAGCATATATTCAAAAAACATTGCATTGCTCCTAAGAACAAAGAGGAAGTGGCATGGGCTAACGCTAAGGGCACAAGCTATGAAACAGAAAGCAAGAAAACCATCCTGCACAGAAGTAAAGGACTAGGCATAAGGGAAGTGCGTGGAGATCAGGTGTCACAGAACTGATGGAAGGTCCATCTCTAGAAGCCTTGAAGACAGGAATAGGAAGACAGACTTTGTACAGCAGGCAGCAGCACAGAAATGTTCCAACACGCAGCCATATCAATTATATGAAGGCCACAGAGGCTGATGTCCAACTGTTCTCAGGCCTGAAGTAATGAACCTGCCAGGAGGGTAGTTTCAGCCATTCCTTAGTAAACTATTGTCGAGTTCTTAAATATTCCCATATGAAGACATTTTCCCTGTAATCCTTGCATTTGCCTCTTTCCTAGTTTAACAGATATCTTTACACAGTTCCCTGTACAGCTTAAAATTCAAGGAGCTACTATGTTGGCCATGTACCTTGCTCAGGAATGTCTTAGATAGATGCGGTTTACATATGCACAGAATATATTAGTAGGAACTTTCAATGAAGTGTTTGATGGGTAGCAAAGGACATATAAAAAAGTGTGAGTGCAGATTATGCCAATCAAGGACAGGATTAATCACCAGCAATATGAACATCCTAACTAGACAGTTTGATTAATACGGCAGAAATAAGGATTCTTCATAGTCAGTTCTTCAGTTGCCTTGCCCTCCATGTAGACAATAAGACCTCCTCATACAGAATTTTCCACTTGATTAGCCAGTCTTAAGACACAGCACCCCAGTGAGCTCTAGGAAGAGTCTTTCCTCTTAGAACAGAATTGATTAAAAGGGACTTAAGCACCTCACTCAAATTTGAGAGCAAAACAGTGAAATTAGAGAGGGACTATTTCTCTCAATTTTTTTTAAACAACTATGTTTACGATAGATTTAAGTCATACTCTAAGTCAAAGCATATCCCTGTGTACACAGATGTACATAACATATCTCACCCTAAGAAATTCTATGATGTGGGTCTTATATTTTCTCATAGAATTTTCTATTTTCTCATGACATTTTCTCATGCATTCACATTATTTCTGTAATGGGCCTCTATTTCACTTATTTAGAAATCAGAGTTTTGGAAAAAGAATATGGTATGATCTCAGTCATTTCTAGTCAGCACTTAACCCAGAAAAAATCACTTTTTAAGGTAAACTTCAGGCCATTCCATCTGAGTAATAAAGAATGATGATCTCGACACCTAACTTCTAATTATCTCCCTAGAAAATAAGGTTAGAGAATTTATAACTAATAAAACTAAGTAGGAGGATGCATTTCTTGACTTTCCATTATCTTGTCTTTGAAGAGGCAACTAATCAAATAGGAATAAATTCAAGAAAGATGGTGGCTAAAATAGAAATAGAAGACAGCCCAGCTATTTACCTTTACATTGTAAAGGTTAATCAGTGGTCTTCTCTCCACTCTACCCCTGCTTTCTACCCCCAGTTCTGGCCTAAATGGATTTCCATATATCTTGTCTTGTTTGAGTACTCTATGATTTAGAGAATCCACAGTGTGGGATGCTTGGGTGGTTCAGTCAGTTAAGCATCTGACTCTTGGTTTCAGCTAAGGTCATGATCTCACAGTTTTGTGAGTTCAAGCTCCACATCTGGCTGTGCACTGGCAGTGTGGATCTTCCTTGAGATTCTCTCTCACTCCCTCTCTCTCTGTTCCTCTCCCTCTCTGTTGTCTCTGTTTCTTTCAAAATAAATAAATCAACTTTAAAAAAAGAAATAGAAAATCCACAATGTGGCATATAATATTGCCTAAAAATTCTGCCACAGCAGTATTTCCATACTTCAACATTCTTCTCCAGAATGTTCCCACTCCCCAGTAAAAGGTGTGGATCTATTTTCTATCCCCTTAACTGACTTGATCAAAAAAAATGTGAAAATGATACTTCATGGCTTTTGATGATAGCTCGTAAAAGATGATATGGCCTTTGGGGCATCTGGGTAGTTCAGTCAGTTGAGCGTATGACTTCAGCTCAGGTCATGATCTCACAGCTCGTGGGTTCAAGCCCTGGGTCGGGCTCTGTGCTGACAGCTTGGAGCCTGGAGCCTGCTTCAGATTCCGTGTCTCCCTCTCTTTCTTCCTCTAACCCACTTGCATTCTGTCTCTCTCTCAAAAATAAATAAAATCCACAGTGTGGGATGCCTGTGGGATTTCCACTAAAAAAAAGAAAAAGATGATATGGACTCTGTGGAGCTATCTCTTCAAATACTTGCCCTTCAAACCTGGCCGCCATGTTGTGAGGAAGCCCAAATGAGTGCTCACAGAGAAGCCCATATGGAGAGCACCTAAAACCTCTGACCAACTATCACATGAGTGAGCCTAGACACAGATGCTCCAGCCTCAGTTGAGCCTTCAGAGGACTGCAGACCCATTTGACATCTTGACTGCAACCTCATGAGAGAGCCTGAGTCAGAACCACCCATCATAATGTTTGTTATTTTAAGCCATGAAATTTTGGAGTAATTTGTTATTCAGCAATCTCTAAGTAATACATGTTCTTATTAGGGGTATATGAATGGAGACAATGACCTTTTTACCATACACAAGACCAGAAAGAAAACATGAAAGGAAAAGCCCCAGAAAAGGTGGTGAAGGAGAAATAAAAATAATAATTAAAAAAAACAGCAACCAGAGAAAGAGAGGATTTGTGGTTTTCATGACACATTTTAAATAACTCAAGGAGCTGGGGGGCATTAATTTTATACCCAGTTGCTTGTGACTGCTTAACACTCTTCAATCCCATGTCCAGGGACCCTGCTTCATGAAACTCTCCAGAAGAGACCAACGTGCAATGTGCAAGGGAAACAAGAAAATACCCTGCCTTTTCAAGTATCATAAGTGAGGCAAAATCCACTCAAAAATTAGGATTTTTGCAGCATGAAACAATTCAGTCTTTATACTTATGGCAATTCTATTTTGGCCTATTAATTGACTTATATGAAAACCTCATGACATGAATGCCAGAAAAAGTGCCGAAGTGACCTAATCCTTGTCTCAAATGCTCTCAGGATCTGTGGAAAAGGGGAACGTGTCAATGGAGGCAATTCTCTGTACAAGCACTTACCTTCATCAAATCACAGCAATGATTTTTGTCACATCCTGGAGACTGAGTGAAATAAAAGAAATGGTGATGTCACATATTAGACTTTCTTAAGAAATCCTTGAGTTCATTATATTTCAGAATTCAGAACTTGGATTTTAGAAAGGTAATCTGTATATTGTTACAGCATCCCAAAATCAACAATAGTAATGCTTCACAGAAAAATGAATATTAACACTAAATAAAGGGTAAGTAGCCTCAAATCTGTTCAGGTCAATTTTTTTTCCCAAATAAGTTTTAGCACCAAACTTAAGAAAAATATTTTGGTGTTCAGAGCCTTAAAATTGCAGATAAGAGATTATGGGCTATAATGATAAAAATATCTACTATTTGGAGACTTAGTTGTGCCACTTAATCTTATTTGATCCTCCCATCTACCCTGTGAAAATGATAAAATTGAGGACCACAGAGGTTAAGTAACATTCCCAAGTGCACAGGACTAAGAAGTGGGCAGATGTGGGATTCTATCTTGAGCCAGACTTTAAATCCCCTGCCTTTAGCCACTCTGCTATATTGCAAAAAATAGAAGTTTTGTTGGATTTTTTTCCTCCTTTTTTGGTGTGTGTGTGGGGGGGAAGGAGTCTTTTATTTATTTTTTATATGAAATTTCTTGTCAAATTGTTTTCCATACAACACCCAGTGCTCATCCCAACAGGTGCCCTCCCCAATACCCATCACCCACCCTCCCCTCCCACCCCCTCATCAACCCTCTCAGATTGTTCTCAGTTTTTAAGAGTCTCTTATGGTTTGGCTCCCTCCCTCTCTAACTTTTTTTTTCCTTCCCCTCCCCCTAGGTCTTCTGTTAAGTTTCTCAGGATCCACATAAGAGTAAAAACATATGGTATCTGTCTTTCTCTGTATGACTTATTTCATTTAGCATCACACTCTCCAGTTCCATCCACGTTGCTACAAAAGGCCATATTTCATTCTTTCTCATTGTCGGGTAGTATTCCATTGTATATATAAACCACAATTTCTTTATCCATTCATCAGCTGCTGGACATTTAGGGAGGGAGTCTTTTAACTAGAAGTAGTAACAATGTTAAAGAATTTGAGGAAATTACTTATAATTTAACCTCCTGACATTAGCTATCACCCTTTTAAAAATCTTGTTACAGGTCTTATATCAGGATATATCCCCCAAGAATAGCTACAGAAAGCAGTAATTTTACTCAAGGTAGAAATGTAGGCAGGGGTAGGGAAAGTGACCATGAATCAAGAATGAGAAAGAGGAGTAGCTTGAAAAGAATAGGAATTATTTCCCCCACTCTTTTGGAATGATAAAGATGTTGAAAAGAGTAGACAGTGACAGAACCCTTAAAAAAAAAAAAAAGATTTCCTTCGCAAACATTAAGGATGATTTCATGTAGGTTCTCCAAATGACATAAAGAGAGAACTTCTTAAACATTATACC